>NC_090928.1:562047038-562350068 GCF_040938575.1 Ambystoma mexicanum
CATAGTCTTGAATAGGATAGCACAGTTCTGGTAGTAAACGGTTAAGTCTTTGCCACAGATCTTAGAAGAATTTGGTCAGACGAAAAGTTAGATGTTGGTTTAGGGAGGGACAAGCCTTCAAAGTCAGGAAAGTTTCACAAACTTTCACCACGGCCGAACAGAGTTCTGCACCACACTTGCACGGTACCTTGTAATTGAAGAGAATCTGTAACTTAGGCAGTTGTTACTGGCAGTTCCTGCAGATCTCGCTGTTCCTGAGCTTCAGTCGTGGGGACAAGAAGGAGGACGTCGGGAGGTTCCTGCAGCTTGGCAAAATGTCAGTTAAGTTGTGAGTGCCTTAAAGAACACAAACTGGCATCCTTCCCACTGGCTATGCAGTTTTCAACAGCACTCTGAAGAAAATTTGACCAGTATAGGGACGGTGTCCAGGTGTCTTGCGAGTTGGTTGTTCCCACCCAACTCAAGGGAAGAAGTTAACCTTGAAGGGCTTCTCTGACGATGGACTTTCAGGCCATTCAGACCTGTAGCATGGCTTCACCGGTGGACCAGGAGTTGCAGCAGTCTTCCTTGAGCTCGTCTTTGGTTGTTTCATTCCAGTGGTCGACTCTACTTTCCAAGTCCCAGAAGCCTGCTTTTAAACAGTTTTCCCCCATTCATTCCAGCCTGGCTGTCACTCACACAGCAGGGTGGCTGTCCTTGCCGGACAGCCAGCATGCCAATCACGCCAGTTGCATTCAGTTCTCCTGGGAGACTACGCACAGGGAGTTTCTGGCACTTCCCTCACATCCTGTCCACCCCAGACACTCAGGCGCCAGAGGAGGGCTTCAGCACAGAAGCCTGCCAAAGTACGACAAACAAAGGGACCAAACCTAGTTTGGCATGCAGAGTTGAACACAAGAAGGACCTTTCCAAAAAGAAATGGCGAAAGAAGTTGACCATAGTCTGTTTTTACAGATAGGTCTGAGGCGCCATATTGGAAAACATGGCTGACCCGATTTTTAGCTACTGGTGTTCGCGGTTGGGAAAAATCATGCTAGTTTGTTTAAAACCACTGCCACCAGCCATTTCAAGTGGGAAAGGATAACATTTGACTGTTACATGAGTGTTTAGACTCAGGGGAAGCTAGACAACCCCTCCAGCACTCTATAGTAAGATAATGTGTGTTGGGTCTGTAAATGTAAGACTAGTAAAGTCAATTTAACTTTACATGCTCTGGGAGACAGTAGTCATTCCCAGAGAAGGTATTTAAACCTTGGGGAGTCTGAAAGACACCCCTGTGCTACTTCATTGAGGGTGCTGTGTGACACACAGAAATAGATGATGCCTATGGAGTTGTTTTAAAACTCCATATCCAAAGAACACAAAAGTAAAACACATTGAAAATGAAAAGTTCAAAGTCCCAAAATATAGCAAAAGACCTGGGGGGGGCTCAAAGGAGAGGGAATTTAGCACTTGGGTGAGAATTCTCCCTAACACCAGGAAGTAGACCAATGATGTAATCCATGCACCTGGTGTATGGACTGTACAGCACGCAGATATCAACATACAAATAGATGAGGTCTGCAGCCTGTGCCTCTTTGGATGTTTTACACTACAAATCAAATGAGCCACTCGCCATTGACAATGCTGCTTTGGGGCTGATGACTACTGTAATCAAAAACATCTGGAAAACCGAATGTTAAAGCCCGAAGATTGAAGCAGTCACAAAAAATCCCCTCCCTAATGCTACGGTATATTTTTTATTATACAGATATGTGCTTCTAGACTGTGATTTTTGCATTGTGATGACCGACAAAAGTGGGATATTCAGCTTTGTGGTTTCCATAACCTAGCCCCAAGGAAGGCCAATGCTAATCTTTCCCATTCAAGGAACAGAAGCAGTGTGTCTGAGAGCTCAGTTTGCCATAATCACAGACTCTGGCAATGTCAAGGAGAGGCCTAAAGTCAGGTGTGAATATGCCAAACTCCCGAACCAGTGGTCAGAGATGGAAAGGTGAGGGGCCCAGCGAGATAGCAAAAGGAAGACAAGGACAGTGCTGTTAAAGTGGGCAGTGTATATTATACCATAACATAACATGCATTGCTGAAAAGTAATTTTTATTTTTACTTTGTATCAGCGTATTACGATATTTGAGGATAGGTTGAAGAAGATTTGTGCTTCACCATGCCTCATTGTCACTAGTTGAGAAGGGGTGAGTTCATTTGCCTCCTTTGGCAAGGAGCTGAGTTCAATCCCAACCTGCACCTACATCTTTTGGAATGAGCCTTTTTAAAGAATGATTTCAGTGTTTGTGTATAATGTCCTCAAATATTGCTGTTATCTGTATAGTAAAAACACATTGGCAAGAGGGTGAGAACAAAACCGGAATGCATAACTAGGATACACATGCAATATATACTACAAGTCTAAACTGTGCACATGTTTTAATGCATTAAATGTGTTAGTAGCAAATCAAATCGTGTGACCCAGTTGATAGTGGGTCCACCTACTTGATGACTTACTTGCCCAAACACGAGGCTCACATTAGGTTCTGGCCTTGGTCCCTAATCTATCACACGCACACTAAGTAGGCAGTCAAACCTTCCTACCTCACATTCTCCTTCTGCAAATATGTATCTATTCTCCAGTGCCAATACCTTTAGCTGACACTGTAGCACCTTACTATATAAGCAAAAAGTTGCTCATTTGCAAAAAGGAAACCTCAGGCCATTTAAACTGCTTTCTGTGAATCTAATCTGACATGCGCAAAACAGAGAGTAATGTTTCCATATTCTACTTTGTGAAAATTAGACATTAACATTAATCAAGCCAGATACAATAAATGAACATTGATATTAAGACTTATTGGAAATAAACCAGGCAGTCTAAAAATGCATTCCACTAGGCACCACCACTTCGGAAATCCCTCAAACCCCATGCCAGAAGTTAAAACGGAGAATAGGGTATGGCTGATGTTTCTTTTTTAATATGAAATTGATCATGTAAATAACACAATATCAACTCAAGCAAAACACAAATAGGTGCAGTTCGTCCACACATAGATTATTATTGATATACACAGATGAGCAATACACAAAAGTCAAACAGACATCTCTATGATAAAGTAGTCACATCACTGTTAACTCATACTCATTTACTAGCTTCCCAACAACTTTGACCAAGCTAGAGAGGCCCAATCATACTTGGAAAGATTGTTTTATCGTACTGCACCCAGCAGGATAAGTTCCATCACTCACTATACGTTTTTCAACTCCTTGATCTGGGAGTCAATATTTGGCAATTACCATGACCTCCCATTTATAGAAATCTGTAGTTGCACAGTTAGACATTGCATATCAATAATCTTCCCATATTTAATTTCATTGTGTCTTCGGTACCACATAACCATGGTCAATTAGAATGGGTTTTTCTTTTCTTGATGAATTTAATGGTTTCTGACCAGTACGTGCATCCTTGCGCTTATTACACTTGTCTTTATAAACTCCTCTATTTTATATGTTGTGGCTGTACATTGCCATGTCTCCAACAGTCCCTATTAATTATTTGATTGGATTATATTTGGGTTTAGTGGTGTGAGATATATTGATGGGATCAGTGGTAATGTGGGGAGTACTTCCCCCCAATTAACAGTGTCACACAAACAGATCTCGATATTCTATCTAGCCTTATCTATAGCTCATCTAGAACCAATGATTCTCTCCCACTTGAGAAATGTTAAGCCAAGACCTAGGCCCGTTTACAGAAAGAATATATAAATATTAAACAATAGGTTCAATTAATGTTTGCACACCCGCTATTTTCTATGTGGCACTAAACAAAGCTTCAATACAAAGACTCACTTGTTGCAAATCAACACTACGTAAAAAAGCAGATATTACACCCCATGTGTGTTTTCACTTTTGGGTATCATGGGAACAGAATACAGGTCAAATAAACAGTTCAAATGTTCTACCACACACACATCCCTTAATGTTAACATTAGACAGTACCTTGGAACATTACAAGATCATGAATATAAGCATTCTTGATAAAGTTCAGATTTAAATCAACTGCAACCTTTTCCTATTTTCAAAAGCAATTTCACGCAGCGCTTTGCATATTTAACTTTCCTGTGCACTTGAAAATTCTAGCAATTTTAAAGCACAACAGACTTTTGACAATACTTTGAATGGCTAGAATCCTTGTTCGTTCGCCCCTATACAATGCAGAATCTCTTCTACCAGCAGTCACTTTCTCAGACTCTGTAGAGAGTGTACATTTCAATTTGGGGCCTCATTTAATTTTGTTTAGTAAGATACCTCTCTGCCCCAAAAACCCCGACATTCAGTGTACATGTATCACCTGTGGTGAACAATTAGGAATTTAGTTTTTAGACAAGGACACCCCTTCTCTTGCAGGAGTTTTGGGGTTGGTAATGAAATTAGGAATAACAACTCACTTTAAATGGGCCTCATTACAAGTCCAGCGGTAGCCATGCCGGTAAAACCATCAGGCTGCCGATGGACTTGCGCATTTTTGTGGCACCTGGCATGCTGGTAGCAGTAGGGGATTCCAACCCTGCCGGTCCAGAAAGTCAGGCACCGGAAAAATTGTATTCCCCATTCACAGAGAGTCACATAGGACTTTATGGGAATGGGCAACATGGAAGCACCGGCACTGTTATCAATGGTGCCGGCACTTCCGTGTAGGTCTGATTACCGTGGCCACTGTGCCTCGCATGGTCCAACCTGCCGGGCACACTAACGCTGGCAAGCAGACCCGTAGTGTGCCGGTCTGCACACCCTTGTAATGAGGCAATATATTTCTTATTTAAACTGGGAGCATTTTTGTTAATGTCAAACTTGAACAAAATCACCCTGTGTTATTTGCTACAGGGGAATTAATTGAATTATTATTTCGTAAAATGTTAAGGGTATACTTCCATACCTCACCCATTAATTCAGAGGAAGGTATTAAATCAAATGCATCCCCACAATTGGTTCAGTTAGACATATTACTTACATAGAATGTCTCTGGGTCTGGCACTCAGGGAATTTCGGGAACCTCTTGTTGGGAAGTTGGAGCCCCACCCCCTCTCCCACTTCCATGTGCTTTAAAGTAAGGCAATATGCATTTAAGGCACTGTGATGAGCCAGGGGCAAGGGGAACAGTGAGAGGAATGCCTCCCTGTCCAGCATGACCCTATGTTAATATAACCAATTATAGTGATCAAAGACCCCGCACCTGGTGTGCATGTTATCTCACACTGGCCACAGCATCACCCTGCCCATTCCCGGGTGATCAGGAGCTATAGCCCATATAACTGACTAAACCCTAAAATCCCTGAATTCCCTGGCACCAGGTGCCCTTTGAACACCAACCCCAATGTAGCAAGTCCCGAAATGTTCTAAGAGGGTGTACAGGGCATATTGTTGAAGAGACAATCATGTGATGTGTATTGTGAGGTGCTAGGAGGGATAAATTATAGATCAAAACTAGGGTGGAGACCTGGCATAGAGGGAGTGAGTGAAATGTGTGTGTGAAGGTTAGAGTGCCCCATAACCTCCTGATAAAACAAGCTGCATAGCAGGAGTATAAATAATTTGTTTGCTGACCTTCGACATGAGAAGAAGATGAGCCCCGCAACACCCACGTGATGGAAAACGGAAAGACTGGGCTGGGACCAATAAATTGCCATCTCATATGGATAAAGGGGGTGCCTGTATAGGCAAACGTGTTTTGCAAGTGTTTTGAAATCCCCATCAGGAGATTGCAAGAAATAGGACTCACCGTCCTAGCCTTACTGTGGATTAAATCCTTCTTAACAAACAGAACATAAACTGTATGGATCAAGCCTTACAAATCCACCACATCTGAATCCACCTTTGCAGTACCGCAAAGATCCTCCTTCTCGCCACTGCTTTTCAACATGTACCTGATGCCTCTAATCAAGGTCATTAAAAAAGACAGCCTATCTTGCCATAACTATGCTGATGACACACAGATTGTCTACAAAATACAAGACACACAGAAAGGAAACACAACACTAGAATAATTATTACAAGAACTCTACAGCTGGATGAACACTAACAGTCTCCAACTCAACCCAGACAAAACAGAAATAATGATTATACCCAAAAACGGGGAAAATAGTCACTACATCCCATGGATGATGTAAATGGGACCTACACTGATTCTGAAAATGATAGTAAAGAACCTGTGACTCATAATGGACAACAAACTAACACTGGAGCCACAAATGAACGCTATAATCAAGAAATGTTTCTTCCTCTTACACGCAGTAAAAAGGATCTTACCATTCCTCTCTTTCACCCACAAAACACTCACCATCATCACACTCATCATGTCCAGAGTATACTACGCCAACAGTATATACCTAGGAATTGCAGAACAACTATTAAAAAAACTCCAGCGCACTACTGCAAAGAGAACACATTAACTCAGCAGCTGAAACTGCTACACTGGCTACCAATAAAGCAAAATAAAGTTCAAAATGATGTACATAACACACAGGGAAATCCACGGCCAAGGAGCAGAATTCCTGAAGGAGAAAATAAGCATCTACCATCCGACAAGACCACTAAGATCAAGCATTGACATACGACTAGAACCAACACCTTACAACAAGAGAAAATTCAGGGATCTTCGTTCCCTCACCTGGCAGCAATATCCTGGAATCGCCTACCTAAAAAGATATGCAACACAAAGGATCATCTGTAATTCAGAACACTGCTCAAAATTTGGCCTTTTGCTCCAGAAGTGGGATGAAACGACCGCGAAAGGATTAGAACACGTTGGGAACAAGATACCCATGGAGAAAACCATAATCCTAAATCAATTCCTTATCTAATCATAAGGCGGAGCGATCTGCTGATCACCCACCCCACATAACGCTAACCCACTGACAAACCTGGGTAGGTCAAATCCCCACATGGGATGGGCTGGGAGGGACCAGAGTCCTCCAACTTAAATATCTCCAACCCAGGATGAGGGAGCACATGAACGCAAGGCTATAGAAGTAGAAGAGGGAGAGAGAGGAGGAGAGGAAAAAGAAAACAAACAAACAAGAAAAACCCATGTAACACAACTCTCAAGTTTCCTCATACACCTGTCATTTGAAAACCAGACAAACACCTTTCTGCACAGCAATCCACACTCACTTCACCACTATGCAACAAAAGACTGACAACACATAACAAAGCACAACAGCACATGGATGTTTTCACAGACCCATAAACCATGCTTAAGCTCAGCAAACGGTGAATACCAAAATGAAGCTGCCAACACTACATCACAATTTCTCTCTTTCCTATTCCCAACTGCACCCCACTAACCCCCCACTTTTTTCACAATGTCCATTTCAGATTCTACAGAGTGCCTGGGGACGAGTTCAGTGGTGACAGTGCACTGTACAAATACCTTAAACGCTAACATTAACATTAACATCTAAGACATTTGGAACAAATTGTCAGTGCCAAAGTGTCCTCCTTTTTACAGCTTCACTCTTTTCTCCCACCACTTCGACTTGCACATTCCACCAAAACTACTCTTCTACAAAACTATAATTCTCTTCTCTCATACGACACAATAAACATTCTTCCAAACAAATTCTTCATGACCACTCGGCCACCTTTGACACCATCGCCCACCATACTCTTCTATCTGCCCTCTCCTTTCTTGGTATTTAAGCTCCATTCTTACCTTGTTTGATTCCAAGCTCTCTGGTTGTTTTTACTCAGTGTCTTGGGCTGCCAGTCTTTCCTCTGCCCACCCCTTTTATACAGTGTTCCACAAGGGTGAGTTCTCGGCTCTCTCTTGTTTTCTCTATACCATCCTTTTCTCCTCATATATTTAATCTATTAATCTATCTTGCCATTTCTACGATGATGACTCTGAAATCTTCCTTTCTTCTTCTGGATTTTCTGATGCTCTTCACTCTCATGTCTCCACCTGTCTCTCATCCATCCAATTCTGGAGGTTGGCCCATTTTCGTCATCTAAACCCCCGTAAAACAGAGATTACTTTCTTTCCTTCATCCTTTTCTTCACTTTCCACCACCCCTCCTTTCTCTCCTTGCCTCTCTATGTCTTCGTCTACTTGTTATCTTGGCATTATCTTTCCTTTTTCTGTCACATCTCACTTAATTATGCGCAACTTTCGCTTACTTCTTTTGAACCTCTGGGCTTGACCTTGTCTTTCCTCTCATACCTCTTAATTTGTCATCTCTGCATTCATGTTCTCTAAAACTGACTACTGTTCAGCCTTCTTGATTGGTCTCCCTATATCCCATCTTACTCCCCTACATTTAATCTACAATTCTGTTATTTGACTCCCTTTCTCTCTTTCTCCTTGAGCGTTGATTTCTTACTCGTTATCTGCTTCAACTCTGCCATTCAAATCATGGCTCCTTTTACACTATCTCTCTATTGATTTTAAATATCTTCACAATTTGCCCCCTCCTATCTTGTAGTTCCTAAACCTCCCTATGCTTTTTCTCATTTCTTGTCATTTTCCCTACTTGACCCCCTCATGGGAATTCTCTACTTCTCCAACATGCCATATCTTCCTGATGTGGCTTGAATCCCATTTTCTGTCTTTGCTCTCTGACACCTAACTGCATATTTTACTCCATCACTACATTACTGGTTTGTGTTGTTCTTGCTCTTGTATGTTGGCACATGCTCTATGCAAGTCACAATAAATACAAATAGAAATACAATCCCCACGACTCCAACACTGACTTTGTTTGCTACATGGGAGTGAAAATGTCTGTTAATTGGTACATTCTTGTAAGGATGTTTGATGTGGTTTCTGACTCTCTGTTTGCACAGGATCAGCTGAGATTGAGAGAGCTGTGGGAAGTCCCACACACTAATATAGGGTCAGAAGCTTGAGAGAGACGCCTGCAGTGCTCTAGACACATGGAGCACATCTGACCAAGACCAAATCAGCAAAACTCTGACAACCCTTCTTCATGTGGAACTGGGAACGCCTGGCCCACTGCCCGAGTGCAGAGCACAAGCCACGTGATGATAGGTGGCCAGAGGAAAGGGCACCTCAGAGTCAGGAAGGCCACCGGAGAGAGGCACAAGCTCCTCCCGAAGTGGAGAACCCTGAAGACACAGTTGAACTGGTGTCACTTGCACCAAACTCCCCCGTCCTCCTTGATGAGCACTGCAATGAAACCCAAGGTATGCTAGAGCTCCAGGGAAACAGCGAGGGCAAGGCTCAACCATTACTCTAAGGTGATTCAACTGCTCTATATTTATAAAGCAGAACACATATTAGTTTGTTCCTTATACAATTCCACACTGTTCCACCAATCTGCACGGGATCTTGCATAGTTACATGTTTGGACCCTCTGGACATTACTGGCTACATGATATTTCAACACCTCAACCCTTTCCCTAGATTTCAGCCCTTTCACACATGAGACGGTTTCCTGAAATCGACAAAACATCAATGCGGTCATAGAAGGGCGCGACAAAGGCCATTTATAGTTCTCGACATGAGGAGCAAAATTCAAAGTTCTATATTCAACCTTGAAAACTATGTTTCTCGGCCCAGGGATGCACCGTTTCCAGGATATTTGCACTGCACCAGCCTGCCCTGCACCAGGGTGAGGTGACAGGTGGGGAGAGTGCACAGAAGGTGCCAGTTTGCAGCATCATGCTCTCGCCTCCCCTCCACGTCTGCTCCGGGATATGTCATCCAGCCTCACTCACCCATTCTCAGTGCATTTTATTTCAGAGTGCAAAGCACATCAAGCAATAAGCAGCTCGGAACAGCGACCTACAGGATCACTGATTTTCAACAATTGATGAGCATGTTATCATGTCTCTCTACAGAACCGTGCAGAGTTTGGGCACTGTTTGCTTGTAAATAAATCAAAGAATAAAAAAAGATCAAATCTTCCTTAGAACCAGCCCTGGAATTCACTGCTAGCTCACAAGTAACATTCAGAAAATAAAACATAGTTGCGGAGCAGAGTTTGGCATAGAGGAAGTGAGCGAGAAAGTGGATGTTCAAAAGGCGGAGCCCACTACAAAATCAAAAGAAATAAACATTTCTGGAAAAGATATATTTTTGAATAAAGCACATTTTCTTTAAGGAACTCAACATTGCACAACCTGTCCTGTCAGTATAAATATGACAAGCATATGATTACTTAACATAGCATTCCATAAAAACCATATGATAGTATAACATGTTTTTAATGCAGGGACGCGTACATCCAAGATAGTAGGCATTAGCATCAAACAGCCATTTAGCACCCAAAGCAAATCATAAGGTAATAATATTGTAACCCAACATAACAGCAGCACAAAGGAGGCAAGTCCCAAATGGGGAAATAGAGTGCTTACCCAGAAGGAGGGACTTCATCTCGTTTGGTCCTAACGCTTCTCCATCCTTTTCCTTTGCTTTCCTCTTTTTGTACTTTTTTCCACCTTTTTTCCACCTTTAGAGTGCTTTTGATGGCAACCCTAAATATAAATGGTTGTGATGGAAATCACTCAGAAAACCTGCTTTATATATAGCACAGTAATGGCATGCTGCATTTTAGGATGACACATATGATCTGTGATATGAATGAGTGCAACTGGGTATTGCCTTTAAACTATAGCTCATGAAAAGCAAGGGCATTTAAAACATGATGTTACTGAACATTACATCAGTCTCACTTGAATAATTTAATAGGATGACATTTCATAAGAACGGGCACCTGGACAGTAAACCACAGCCGAAGTACAAAGTAGAAGTCTTTATCTGCAGTGGGCATCTCTAAGAAGAGCTGATGGCCATCTTTGAAAGGATAACGGCACAGTTATTTTCAATGAGTATTTTGTCTGTGGACTACCATTCCTGCATATCAACATGTTTTCATCTGCAGTTCTTGCAACATGTGATATGACAAATGAAAGTGTTCCTGAAGGATTCAATGAGAATCAAGGCATCCTTAGTCTCTGGATCTAAATGCATTTGAAATGGTGAGGGCACAATTCAAGAGATATGTGAGGTGGGTTCATAATCCCATGAAAAAGATTGAGCTAATGGATGGCCTGACAAAGTATTAGTTGTGTGTAATTTAACACAACATTTGCTGAAGGTATATTTCCAAAGATAAACGTTCCTAACACTTGGTGTGTGGATTTTAAGATATGCTACAGGAATTTGTTTAGAATGTTTGCTCTGCAACATAGACACATAGAAAATGTGATCATCTGTCAGAAGACAATATGTCATTCTATAGTTGTAATTGCCTGGTGCAGGGGATGATGTCGGGGAAAATGGCATGTTTTGCTTTTGAAAAGTTTTCATCTGCTGTCATGGTAGCAAGGGTGTAGTTGGGGTGGTGCATTGAAGGGATTTAAGAGTTAAGTTCACCCTAAAATGTGTTTGTTTGAAAAAGGCTATTGAAAAAAACATGTTTTAAATTACCAATAGAGTCTAAAAAAGCACAAAGACACAGATACACATTATAACTTGATATTGTATGGTCTATTTACATGTTGTTTGAATATACATATATTAGGACAACAATGATCTTGACATTTACAAGTATTTCAGGAAAATTGATTTGAATGCATAAAATCCAGGGATTACTGAAGTACAGTAAAGTCATGAGAACAGTGTTAGGCAGAGGAGGATGGGCACTTAGTTGGTGGCTGAAGGTCTTCATGTCAAACATGTTTTGAGGAGTGATAGTACTCTTCACCCATTCCTTGATATGCAGACAACTCAACATGATGGTTATATATATATATACTCAGCTAAAAGGTTCACATTGTTTGAGGGCAGAATGATGTTATTGGTTGTAACCCTATTGAACAGTATCCTTCCCTGGGGATCCCAGGGTCAGCCATGCAGGTGCTTGTAACTAACATGTTGTTGCTAGAGAATAAAATATAGCAGGCTAATGTCATAGATCCTGACATATGTGAAGGCCCACGACCATAATTAAGAAAACAGAATTGTAACTCTCAAAGCAACCATAACTTGCATCACTACCGTGCACTGCTAAGACTAACACCCAGCACATCAAAGATGACATCACAAATGTCATTGATGACATCACTGATGCCAGCACATTCCTAGCTCCCTCTTTTTTCCATTACTGACATATCTAGGCCAGTAACAGTCAGGAACAAAAAAATCAAAAAGTACTATATTTGTAGACTTATACTTAAAATATGTTTTAACAGTAATTCACTTGGGGTTCACTCACAGCATATGAAACATATACATAAGGGAAAACACAGACTTAGAAGACAGCAATGCTTTCTATGTATGAAGATGATCAGTAAGGTTATCAACACTTTCTTATAGTTCTGCTGTTTTTTTTATTACTCTACTTTGCCTGAATATGCTTATATTTGTATACATTGTACTCACACTACTTTCCTTAGGGTCTAATCACATTATGTGAAAGTTATACATAGGGAAGTAGTAGCTTTGAAGCAGAGCAATCATTTTTGTGCATGAAGATAATCAGTTAGATTTTCTTGTAATACTGCTGTTTACTTCATTTTCCCTGTATATGCTCATATTTGTATGTGTTGTTGTCTGCTTGTGTTTTGTTGGCAATAATACAATGATGTAGTAAGTGGGTTTTATTAGGTACTTATTATATATTTACAGTACGCAGAACTGTAATAAAAAAGCATTTATAATTTTAGTATTTAACATGGCAAGCTTATTAATATTGCACCTCCATCATGTCTGCTGCACACTATAACTATGTTTCTACATATGTACCTTAGTATACTGGAAGCAACTTCATAATAGAATGCAATTTGGATTAATGATTTGCTTAATGCACTACATACCTCATGATATTTATTCCAATGATCCTTGACACTTTTTTATCAACATTACAATAAGAATCCCTTGTACAGACTTTTCATGAAAAGTAAATGCACATGCAAAGTCATCAGTGATGTCAACAATGACATTTGTGATGTCATCTTTGATGCTCTGGGTGTTAGTATTAGCAGTGCACAGTGCTGGTGGGAGTTATGGTTGCTCAGCTTACCATAACTGGCACATTTCAGGGGGTTTTGTGTATTACTTGGAACCATAACGTCCCTGTAGCAAAGTTTTTTTCACTGAATTTCATAGGTTTTTAGTAACACAACTTAACCATAGCATTCCTGTAACAAAGATTTTTCACTGAATATAGACATATAGATAATTCAAATGTAATAAATGTTTATTAGGATGCCCTTAGTTTATATACATATAGCATACAACATACTGAACCCCCTACCTGCATTAGTGGGTCTGATGTTCGGGACCATGCGCCTGTTCGCGGATGGAATCGGACAACATCAACACTACCCAAAAACTCAGGGGGTATCTTACATTTCTATATCATCTAAAAAAACACAAATCATGGTCAAAGCCAGCACATAAAAATACATTGCATTCAATAATAAATAAGAAGTGAAACTGTGTATATAAGACAGTAACAGTCCAAATACATAGCATATGTACCATAGTGGAATATACCAAAACACAATAAATATGCCTCCAAAAGAATGACCTCACATAAATTCCACAGCACAAATCAACACGACACCTACACAGCAGTAACAGCAAAACTTAATAAATTAGTGAGTACACTACATTTGTTGTACATATATAAAAACTTTCTGTATTACGCAAACTAAAACTAATATTTGTATTACACAGAAAGTCTAGTACGTTGGAATACATGCTAGTATTGATGTATCCCAACCACGGAACAAAATAAAGTCAAGCTAATTATAATACTGACCCACTTTTCTTCGCATGTGTCTAATTTGGTCTTCAGTTGTCCAGACTCCTTATTTAAAATGTCTGTGGACAATTGAAGCTGATGGAGGAAAAAATGTTCAATGTAGAACTCATTCAGTTGTTATGTATCTGGACTGAGAGGGCAAATGAGAAAATATACAATGAAAATTCGTGTAGTATTTTAATTAACATGTGCTATAAAAAATGAATACTATTACACATATCAATGCGGAATCACAAAATAACATCTGCGAGAAATCTCAAAGTGAAGGAAACAAATAAAGTCATCATAAATCAAATACAATAATCAAACTGTGAAACAAGATGAAAACAATTAAATGACACACTTAAATTCCTAATTGTACACATGTGTGTATGACTGTATTATTGGCGACATTGGATCCTTGGAATACACAGATCCCAAGGTATATATGTTTACAGCAGATTTTTGGTGCTAAGGGTTCCCGAATGGGGTCTAGGTACGGGTGGCTTTATTAATTCAGGGTTCTGTGTTTGTGTAATGTTGACATATGACATTAAAAGTAGGTAAATCTTGGGAAATGTTGGTGCACACACAATTGTTTTAATATGGCTGTATGTTTTTATAGATTGCATTAAGGATCAAGTTCAGATCCATGCCCACCATGACTGGAGGGGACGATCACTGTAGAATTTTAAGAAGAGCTACCCCTGATGAATGTCAGACATCTAAGAGTCAACAGACATGTTGGATTATATATAGATTGCAACAAATGAATTTTTCTCTGATATTTGTATGGTAAATGTTGTTTTTTTAGTTAATGTGGTATGGTTGTTTTTTTATTTTTACATTGATGTTGTGTATGTAATCGTCCTGATTTTTGATAACCTGGTTTTAGGGTTGTCCCTTAATCTGTGTATTATGAGAATTATGTCGTTTTTCTATAATAACATATTTTTCTTAATGATATAGCTTTTGTGTGTTACACCTTTCTTTCCCATTAAAATGTGAATTTGAACTGTTTTCTTCTATACTATAAAATATTGTCTTGGGGTCCCCAGACAGTGAAAACAGTAGGTCTATGTAACGGACCTTGCTGTGGGGATTGTTTTTGTTTTGATTTGTCCTCATTTGTACTGCCGCAAAATAGCAAACAAAGCATACGATTATTTCTTCTAGCTCCTAATATCCAATAACACCGCCTTACAAAGCCAAGTGTGCTCTATGCGCTTACTATTGTACTCATTTCTAAAGCACATTCAAATAACAGATTCTAAATAAAATATACAGAATGCACATAAGCAAAGAAAGTGCATGTACTTGCTATGCACGGTTCTCAGAAAGCACTGCTACTGTAAAAATAAAGAAATCTATGTCTACATTAACAAAAGTGCTATTAACACACATATTTACTAACTTCTTTCTTTCACAATTGCACTGAAAACCACTCTCCTGAAAAGCAGCAGCGTCTGAAGTATGAATGAGAACTCAGAAGAAACCTACCCTTTCCATCCAAAAAAGTAAGTGCAATACTGCCATAATGTTCTAACTGTCACTTAAACACTGTAGAATTCTAGTATTCTAGAACAAAAAATCGTATTAACCCTTCAACATTAGATTCAGTATTAGTGCTTCCCCTCACCAGCTCGATACTTTCTATTGCAATCTAAACACCAGTATAGTAACACACAAATACAATAATAGCCTTCTCAACCTGATGTAGCAGCCCATTGCACAATCACACACCTCTACATACATCCTTACCATCATACTCAGACACTCATGCACAAAGCACACATACTCTGCACAAGATCCCAACCCACACTTTCTTTTTTTTTCTAACAGACCGCAAAGAATGGGTACCAAAAAGCAAATCCATAGAAAGCAACGTAAAAGTAATCTAAATCTAAGTAAAACTCTCCAAAATAAGCATCCACCTCTAGCAGAAATTTTACATAATTTTCAAAACAAAACAGCTAGTACAGTCATTAAGCGAAACAAAACAAGCTTCCAGCATATAATTTTTGCCTCCTCTTTCAAAATGTAAAACAAAACAGAATGTGATTAACAAGACTGCAGCTACCACTAGTGCTAACACTGCACGTATACATTTTGATCTACCGGCAAGTAAGCATACCAAAAAAATTATTTTACACAAAATGTGTCACCACAGAGTCCTTCAGAACCTTATAAAAACAGGAGAGAAATCACGCACAACCCTTAAAATTATTGTAGCAAATGTGTCCTGGAAGCTTCCTTCTCAAAAGGAAATTATTTATTTTAGTTTTAAACAGAATGAAACCACTACCAAAACTATGTACTAAACTACAAAAAAAGACTTCTCAATAAACGGAATATCAACAAAGATAAATTCATAAACATCTGTGGAGGTGAATGGAATCACACCACAAGCACAGAACCATATTTCAATGAAGAAGCATACAAACAAAAGCAAATAAACCCAATTGCCATACCTAGCACTGGACAAGGGTATGAAAAACTTAATAATACCATTATGGAACAATGAACGCTGCTCACACAAATATCCCCAAAAAAACTCAGTATCACCTGTCCATTCCACTAAACCAATACATACAATCTACAAACGGCTGTGCACTTCAATGTGTAATAGGTATCTAACTGCCCCAAGAATCTGCAACAAATAAACAGATAAATGAATACCACTACAATTAAACAAGAAATAAACAGTTAGAATACGCCAACAGGTATCTAACTGTCCCAAAAATCTGCAACAAGCCAACTGATAGATGAATACCACTAAAATGGAAAAAGAAATAACCACATAGAATACACCAACTGCTATCTAATTGCAACAGTACTACCACCACTTCCAAATGAAAAACCATACACCTATTCAATTCCTCCTATTGAAATCAATGAAAGAAATATATTGTACAACAGTGTAGAAAGATTTTTATTTAATCCAGCATGGATTTTTAATCCCACATTTTCCCATAGATCCAATGATTTAATCAACAAACACAGGAACTGAGCAAATTGCACAGTAGACTTTTTGAACTATAGTACTTCTAAAGTAATAACTATGAGGGTTGACAAAAAACAGAAATGTCTACTATGCAATGCAAAACTACCTACACTGCCATGTGATTTTTTCTTTTATCACAGTGATTGAAAAAAAATGTGTGCTCCAACTGCCCATGTCATGAAAAAACTGTATTTAACCACAAAAAGTCAAACAGTAAGTATATAATGATTGGACTCACAAACATCACAGCATAACACACCCATTCAAGCAAACACCTGACCATAAACCACAATCCAAAATGTTTGCTTCCATGGGTATCTTTTGCTGCAGCGCTTGTTGCCAAACACTACAATCTTGACTGCATGACCTGGCCAAAACTCATCATACATCCTTAACAAAGGAAAAACTAAGTATATAATGATTAAACTCACAAACACTGCAACATAACACAGCTATGTAAATGAACACCTCACCAATAAATACAACCCAAAATGCCTAGAGTCTTCAATACCAACAATCTGAACACAATCCAACAAACAAACAAACACACTTCAACTCACTATCCTATAAACACTATTACACTACTACCAATCAGTACTCACATTTTTGAAAACATATCCTCTAAGCAGCCCACATACCACAATAAAAATGTTTGGTAGCATTGTCGAGTTATGCTGCGGTCGTTGTACCCAGGTCCTAGATTCTTCGGCCATCCACCTCAAAACTATGCACTTCAATTAACATACTAAAAAATAATTACACCAACGTACAAACACTTCAATACATACCCCCTTCACCCAATGCTCTTCTAACAACACAAATATAACATCATATTAAACTAAAATAGCCATCCGTGCGCCCGCTGTTTAGTATGTCTGCGGACAACCGCAGTGACCGCAAATACCGCAAGCACATCACAGACTTCTCCCACCTAAACAAATAGAGAATTTGAGCCAACACTTACTCCCCCACCCTCTCCAAGCACTCATACACACCAACACACTCCCCAAAATTGGATTTCTGCTCACTTCCAACGCATGTCCATGCATCCAATATGGCGGGCGCATCGAAACAATTTGACGCACCTCACGCCTCATCCTAGCCAATCAGAGAACACGTGTTTTATCCAGGAAGATTTTTATCTACATTCAGAAATTGGACTGGTAGGAGATTGTTATCAACGGTCCAAGAATAAGAAGTGGGACGTGGAAGACAATGGCCTACAGTTTGTAGATGTGGAGATCACCGTAAAATTAGTCGGTTTGGAACCAGAGTGTGAGAGTACTAGTTAAAAGCCAGTCATTCCTTCTTAGCAGGTGCAATATCTCAGTCTCCTCATGTATTTGAGGATTTTGCTTGATATCCCTGTTGTCAGTCTAGAAATATGGATACCTCTACTTTGTGACTGCAAACGCATTTTGGTGGCCGTGGGCCATCCGTCTCATGCACGATATGACAAAATATAGGTTTTCGAGTTTGCCAATGAACGGCCATTTTGATGTAACAAGAATCGCCATTTTGTTTTCTAACCATTGCTCATTGCTTTCTGTTCCTATTGCTTCGCAGTATATTTTCCGCTTACACTGCTTGACTGTAAAACATTGTTGTCTGTATGTGAAAAGGACAAGGCCACAGGGCCGAGAGGATAACAAGAGTTCACTGAAACACAAACGTAGGCAGCGCCAGGAAGAATGCCTGGCTCCCTCCTGAATGTAGCCTTGAAGCAGAGCTGCAGGGCATTTAATCATTTCACAGCTGCCAGCCAGTCTCGTTATATGGTAGAATATGTTAGAATAATACCGCTAAAGGCTTGAATTATGCTTTTCTTACGGCCCCCCTTTGCTGAGCCCGCTAGAGCGTGTCGGCTCCCAGGATGCGAATAGCACCTGATAGAAAGCAAGGTCCGGAATGCAACTCTCCCCCCCGTATGTAGCTCGCTTCCAAGAACAGAAGCGCTGTGTTCTATTCAACAACTGAAAGATGCCTTTGCACTTACAAATTGCAAATTGTTACTAGAATAGATGTTTGAAGGTGTCATAGTAGTCGGAGATGTCCATCATCACACCAAGTTCAAACAAACCCAATAAAGGGGGGGGTGTTAAACATTTCGTAGCTGATTTTTTGATATGCCTTTTGTATATATGTAACTGATGTACGTAATTCACTCTCTTGCGTCCCTCGAGGTCTAGAGATACACGTCGCGGGGCGTGAGACTGACTGACTTTTGCTTTGCAATAACCCCTAGCTTTGGGAATACAACCTCGTGTCTGGCATATCTATCGTGTGTGGTGACTCGCCTTGTTTCCATAGACGTCAGGGTCCCCTAGGGGCCCCTTTCACTGTGATGTACCGTGTGACAGAAGCAATAGTCACCTGTAATAGCCAACATTTTGTGTCTATCACATTGTCATATCTAGATGTTAAAATAACTTAGTAGGACAAGTGTCCAAAATAAATCAAATGTACAACATATGTATATTATATGAAAAAGAGAGTTAAGGTTATCTTTATAAATATATTTAAAAATAATTTGAACTTGAAAACAAATATCATGGTAACCTTAATTCAACGTGTTTTTGTTTTGCAATTATTTGTGTTTGTCCTAAAAATGATTTACAGTGAATGTATGTGTTGTGTGAATATTTGTTTTTAACAAAAATGTTAAACAGTTTTTATTTATGTACAGTTGAATGTGCATTTCATGTGTGCTGCTTTTATTAGTATTTTCAGCTTGCGTTGTTTACTCAATTTAATTTAGCAAATATTACACGTTTGCATTTTTAAGTAAGTGTTGCTAGCCTTTCACTGTCTATGATATTTTAATACTTTTTTCATTGTATAGTGAATGTTTTCTTTTTATAATGTTACTAGTGGAAAAGTCTCCCACCTAAACAAATACAGCATTTGACCCATCTCTTACTCCCCCACCCTTTTCAAGCACTTATACACACCAACACACTCCCCAAAATTGGATTTCTGCTCACCTCCAGCGCATGTCCATGCATCCAATATGGCAGGCACATCCAAACATTTTGAAGCACCTCACGCCTCATCTCAGCCAATCAGAGAACACGTTGCATGTCCGCTACACGAAGTAAGCTGATCATCCAATCGGTGTCCTGTCCGCAGGGCTAATGTGCATAAAGGAAGACATTTTCAGGGTTTACATATATTAGGTGATGTATTTTAAAGTAATTTATGTTAACAAAAAAAGCCATTTGAA
This sequence comes from Ambystoma mexicanum, assembly GCF_040938575.1. Classification (NCBI taxonomy): domain Eukaryota; kingdom Metazoa; phylum Chordata; class Amphibia; order Caudata; family Ambystomatidae; genus Ambystoma; species Ambystoma mexicanum. Next base: position 562,067,026 of record NC_090928.1, read on the forward strand.
GAGGAGCTTGCTACTTTTAGGTGATGGGGAGTAACCTCAAACAAAATCTCACAGAACCCATTGAAAGTTCAACATAATAGATACAGTCAATAGTTGTATCTGCTCCTTGTTGTGTTGGATTCCACTTATGGGTTTTGGACTCAAATATAGAATATGCAGGGATGTCATTGTAAACAATTCACGTGCAACATGATTCAAAGTAGACATGAGATCATAAAATAAAGTAGATTGAAGTCAAATACAGTTTAAAATGTAGATGAAGAATATTATTGATGTAATAATACATACCAAGAAATATTACATTGACTAATTACATAATACATTCAAACATTGAAAAAAAGTCATCTATTTTGTTAGGGAAATAGTGCTTTATCAAAAGAATTTCTGTTTATATGTGTTTTTTATATGTATATATGTTCTTAATTTGCGCAACTTGAAGTATGCTGTTAAAGTGGCGTCGCTATCTTAGGCCTTTTCTGAAGCTAATTATATGTTATCATTGTTGAAATGCAAATTTGGTCTCCTGGAAGATGAACTTGAAGTCTTATTGTTGTATGTGAAGGAAACAGCTCCTTCTAGCTGTGATATTATTGAAATGTACATTTTGAAGTTGTATTTTTGTATATATAAGGCACCAGCTCCCTCTAGTGGTGATGTTATTGAACTGCACATTTTGTTCACCTGGAAGATGAACTTGAAGTCTTAGTGGTGAATGTTTAAGGCAACAGCTCCCTCTAGCGCTGATTGTATTTTTGGAAAAAATAAAATCTGGAACAATGTATTAACAGTACATATTAATTATTGACTCAAAAATAAAAATGCATTTTTTATATATATTTCTAAAATGGAATTGAATATACAAACAATAACACAATGCAATTATTCATTCGATAATTAAATACATTCAACCCATACCATACGTTCAATCCAACCACATACACAGGGAAACCATCCATTCAATAGAACTGTGTGCAGACAAAATTGCAACATTAAGGAACATTTTAAATGATACAACAATAAAGCCAAAAATAAAACTATATTTGATTATATAATTTGATATGTAGCCAGGAGAAAACTGAATAACTCAATTGTGCTGGTATTTACCTCCCGCTACTCTAAAAAAAATCACTGACCGGTTTTGATCTTGAAAAATGATTCTAGAGCATCTTCATCAGGAACATTAGTAGATCTAAAAACAGATACATATACAAACATATTCACAACAATGCACAGCTAACTGTGTAAAGTTGTATCCAAAACTGACAGTATATTTTGAATAAAAACTCTATTTACTTAAACTCTAGGGCATCTAAATCACATATGGCCAGTCGAACAAGGCACCAGGCACCTAAAAAACATTAGGAAGACTGTTTAAGAAAAACAAAGGGTCATCAACTAAAAGTGCAACCAAGTTGTGGAACCCCGCCAAGTGCTTTTGAATAGCCACCACCTCACCATCAAGCTGTGTGTTCAGAGTTGCCAACATCACAGTCTACATCAGCCCCTCACCAGTGCACAATACACCAGACATTCACTAAAGTGAGAGGGAAATGCTTTTTGTGTATTACCTTATAAGGTGGTATCAAAAATCCCCAACACTGCTGTAACACTGCAGTTTATCCACATAAGAATTGTGCAAAAGGGATATACTCATTGGCCCCAGCACTCAGGGTACTACTGAAGTTGGTATAGGCAAACCAACTGTTATTGCAAGCTAAAAAGAAACAAAAGGAGGCATATTTATAGTGTGACACATTCACAAAGCTGTTGGATTGAGTGACATTAACAGCCAAATCAAGCTACCTACCAAACTGCCAATTAAAGCAACGCTGTTGCTGCAGTTGTGCAGGTCACCTCAATAGGTGTGACGGTCAATCGGCATGTGAACAAGTTTCTGTGTAAGTGGTTTCCTAGTCCAAGAATTGACACAAAAAAGTGCAAATTAATGTTCTGCCAGATTTAATGCACAACAGAGACATAAACACCATTGGCAACCCGCTTACCTCCTATTTCTAATTGATTAACTCTGCACCATGGCTGAGAATACCATCCGTCTCTCTCTAATGAACTGGCAGTACGGAGGCCATAGGAGAAGTAAATGAAACCCCTGTGTGCAAGTGACTACCCTTCTGTGATGGAAATGGAAGGAGTCAGGGGTGCACTATCTTGGGTGCCATCTTGACATGGAAGAGGCACACGGGATAACTAGTGCCCAGAAGTTGTATATAGCTCAGATGGGAGTCTGGCAATTGTAACACAGGAGGAATGGAGGAATAAATTGCCCTGCACTGACTCTGGGAATGCCATCTGTCTCTCTTAGCGTGCTGAATGTACAGAGGCCATACAGGAAGTAATTGCACATGACTAGCCTTCCGTGATTGATATAGACGAGTTCAGGGAAGCATTGTCTTAAGGGCCATCTTGGAGTGGAAAAGGCACATGGGAAAACAAATCCCCGTAAGTAGTATATGACTCAGATAAGAGTCTGGCAAATGTACCACAGGAGAAGTGCAAGGATAAATTGCAGCTGAATAACAGGTATATAATATGTGCACCCAGCTATTGCTACTAAAAGTGGTATCGCACTTCGCGTGTGTGGGTATGAAGGTAAGCTGACAGACAATCAATACTGGGTGTCTGTTCCAAAAGAGGGAAGAAAAGATCTTCCAGGTGGCCATCCAATGTCTGTGCAGTCGTTTGGGCACCAAGGGGTGAACCCAAAACATAAACTGTGCCAACCACAAAAAAATACACAACAATTGTACTAAACAGAATTGTGTGAAGAAAATTGTTAAAAGCCATTTTTAGCAAATCAGAGTAGGCAGAATCTCTTTTAACCACCCCAGTCCCAATCTTCAATAGAATTAAGACCATTTCGGAGTGTTTTGTAGCAGAAAAATCCAAAGGTGTTCTTTATAATTCAGTTTGTTAGCCATGCTACTTTCTTTAATATTGTGAACTTTTTCGATGCAGAACCATCTAAATTCTGACACATCATGCACAAATTCTGCAAAATGTGACACCAATGATGCATTATGGACTTTGTTGCAGTTTTTGAAGCGATGCTCCATTATTTTGGCATGTGCTCTCGTGATGTTTTTCCCACATATCATTTTTTGCATGGGCAAAAAATCCTATATATCACATTTTTGCTCTTACATGTGGTGAACGTCTGCAATTCCCATGTTCTTTCATGATGTTCAAGGATTAGATCTTCAAAGATGATTTGCATGTTATACAGAAAGTACAAGGATACTGTCCCACCACAAGCTGCTGAAAAACATCCCTAATTCTTACTGCGGATCTACAGTCTTTTCTGCTTTCCCTAGTCAATATCTGTTTCAGGCTGCGCCCTTCTTAAACACAAACACTGGCTTTTCCAATTTTAGGGCCATAGAGGAAAAAAACTCTCGAGTTTTTCAAACTGGAGCCACGAATAGCAGTACTGTGTTTACAAAAGTAGTAGCAGAAACCAATTTGTCAGTATTTCTTTCACTCAATGTGGATGTTAACAAGATTTGTCGGTCAGTAGTCCTTCCTCTCTTAAAACAATGTATGTTGTAACAGGAGGAGAGAGCAGGACGGCTTCCAGCAAACATACATATGGCGTTTTATTATATAGTATGATGTTTATTGTTTAGCAAATTATATCTATTCAGAATGATGGCAAGTGCTATTGTTGTATATGTTAAATATGACACTTGAATGCTTATGTATATCCTGTCATTGTTGATGTATTTTTTAGAATAGTTTGTGTTTTTTAATTACAATTATTGGAGGAATTATGCTTGTGTATATTATATTTTGGAGTTATTATTAGTAGTAGGAAATGTGTACTACAACATATTTGATACTTTCTTTTAACATATTATAGGTCTACATTTAATGTACTTTTTAATGAGATTACATTTTATACAATAACTTGTGTGTGAAACTGTTATAATTTAATGGTAATATTGCATGCTCATTAATGGGTGGGTGAATTAAGGTTATTTTTAAAAAAATCTTAATGCAGTTTAATATGTTGTTACCTTAAAGGTATTATTTCAAATGTTTGTAACCTTTACATTTTTGTTGGTTCAACCTTAACTTTTTTGTAAAATGTTTTTTTTTCAAATAATTTCAACTTTCTTTTACGGTTATGTGATTATTGATTTTGAGTGTTTGTTGTAATACTAGCGTGTGTTGTAAAAGCATGTAGCATAAGAGTGTGAGTAGCATAAAAGCATGTTTCATAACAACATGTGTCATGAGTCTATGGGCCTCATTATGGGTATGCTGGTGCGGTCCAGTAACAACGGTGCTGGTAAGCTACCCGGCAACGTTGTTACTGGACCGACATACTCTGAGCTCTGCGTGTGGGTGCCTTTCAGCCCACCAGGTCTGACCTGGCGGGTGGAAAGGCACCCGATCGCAGACCTTGACGGATGCACTGGCACTGTTGGACACACTGCCGATGCATCCATCCTCCCCATTCCAATTGAGTCCTATGGGACTCGAATGGGAATGGGGAGTAATTTTTCCCAGCACCCGGCAATGGGGAATTACCGGCACGTCTACCACCAAGGTCATTATGAGGTCCTATGTGTCATAAGTGTGTGTGTTGTAAGTTTCTGTGTTGTAAGAGTGTGTGTCATAAGATTTTGTGTAGTTTGAGTTGTAGGTGCATGTGTTGAAGGAGCATGTGATGTTGAAGCCAGTGGTGTTGTAAGAGTGTGTGTTGTAGGGTTGTGTCTTAATAGTGTGTGTTATGAGAGTGTGTGTAGTTAGATGGCATGTTATGGGAGCATGTGCCATAGGAATGTGTGCTGTGGGAGCTTGTGTCACATGACCAAACATTGCATGTCCACATTTTATAGGTGCATGTACTGTTATAGGACAATATGGCAGGAGTGTGGGTTATAAATGTGTGTTTCATAAGAGTGTGAGAAACAGCAGTGCATTTACTAGATGTGCGCATCATAGGAGTATGTTTTATAAGAGTGTTTTGTAGGACAATGTGTGGTAGGAGCATGTGTCACAGTAGTGCGAGTGGTAGGAGCACATATTTTAGGAGCGTGTGATATTAGCATGTGTCATCAGCGCGTGTATAGTGAGTGGTTGCTTAGTAAGAGTTTGAGTTATTAGAGTTAATGTACCTGTGCATTCTATGCCTCCTAAAGTGAACATGTTCATATGAAATGTTCAGATTTTCATATGAAAACTATCCATGTTCGTGTGAAAAGTGTACATCTTCATATGCAAAGTGTATGTTTATTCCATCACATTGCCTTTGATGAGATTTTTTAAATGTAAATTTGTAATGTATGAACTGTAAAAGTCATATTATCTGTGTACTGTTAGTATAAAAAGTGTACCTTTATTCCCTCACTTTAAAACAGGCATCAAAGTCAGCTGTGTTAATTGTGTAATCTATGGACAGTAAAACTCATATGTTCTGTGTACAGTTCATATGACCTGCCTTTGATGGGAGTTTGAAGCTGTACAATTTGTAATGTACCAAATGTACAACTGGTATGCTCTGTGTACATGATTGCAGCATGTGTTATAGGTGCCTGTGTGGCAGGAGTATGGGTTGTAAGAATATGTGCCATTGGACTATGTGTTGTAGAAGGACATGTCATAGGAGAGTGTGTTGTAAGAGGGTGTGACAAGTGTGCATCATAGGAATGTGTGCGGTTAGAACATGTGTCGTAAGAGCAGGTGTCATACATACACATGGTATGTGTATTAGGCATGTGTGCAATAGGTGTCCTTGTCAATAGAACATGTTTTATAGGAGTTTGCATTTTAGAAGCACATGTTACAAAATCTCATGTTATAGGGGCATGGGTTGCATGGGTCTGTTTATTAGATTGTGTGTCATAAGAGTGTGTGCTAAGTGTTTATTGTAGGAGTGTGTGTGGTAGGAGCATGTGTGATAAGAGCATGTGCTGTAGAGACATGCGTGGTAAGAGCATGTGTGCTAGGAGCATGTATGGTTGGAGCACATGTCATAGGAGCATGTGTAATTGTAGGAACATGTGTCATAAGTGCATGTGTTGTTGGTGCATGTGTACTAGGTGCATGTGAGAGCAGCATGTTATTAGTGTTCATATACACAATGTTAATGTCACAAATGCACATGTAGGATTTAATATAAAATGCTCCTCCATTCTGCTCATGCAGTGTATACTTCCTAAATGTTTATTTTGTATGAAAAATTTACATTTTCGCATGAAAAGTGGTCCCCTTTGTATAAAAGTGTACATGTATTCCACCACAATAAAACTAACATCAAAGTCAGCTGTCACTTGCCTTTGATGTGAATTTTCATAACATGCACTCCTGCAACACACAGTCCTATAATATATGTTCTGATGACAATCACACCTACTACTCACTTGCTTGCTACACATAACGTGGATGTATGGTATGTGCTCTTAAAGCATATATTCCAAACACACTTTCTCTTATGATGTAGACTTACCATACTCTTAAAACACACACTACTACAACATGCAGATTCTAAATCTACACTTGCTCCTACTGCACACCCCAAACTCCTAAGGCACATGCTCCCATAACATGTCGTCTGATGACATGAACTCTTATAACATACACTGTTATGACGCACACTCCTATCCCACACCTGCTACAATACAAACTCCTACAAACCACACTCGTACAAAACATGCTCCTACAACACGTGGTCCTTCAATCTGTGCTCCTTTAACAGATGCACCTACACCACATATGACACGCAATCTTACAACACAAGGTATTACAACACGGAAACATACAACACATGCAATTGCAACATGCTATATGCCACACACATATTTATACTACATGCTCTTACAACACACGCTGGTATTACAATAACTACTTAAAATCGATAATCAGGTAACTGAATAAAAAAGGTGTAATTATTTGAAAACTTTTTTTATACTTAAAGTGTGCAACCACCAGAAATAATAACATTAATCTTTTAGCACAATATACATTATTAATAGATTTTAAGGCATATTGTAATAAAATAAAATATCATGGTAACCTTAACTCTTCCTTACATTTAAAAGCCCACACTATTAACATGAAATTATAACAATTTCACATATAAAAACAAGTAATACTTCAAAATGTAAAATCTTTCAAAAGTACATGAACTGCAGACCTGTATTATATGTTGAAAGTATACACTATTTATGTAATACAAAATGACTACTTAATAACAAACGTAACATATAATATTCACAAGCATAATTGCTGAAAACATTGCAGTAGAAAATACTCAGACAAATTTAAAAATACGTCTACAATAACAAAATATACATAAGCATTAATGTGTCATACTTTGCACATACAAAAATATCAATTAACAAGATACATGTCATCATTGTTAATACATGTAAGGTACTAAACAATACACATAACATTATAAAAAGAAAACCTACACTAAACAACTAAATAGGTATTACAATATCATATGCAGTAAATGCTTAGTAACATTTATTTCTACAAATAACAATGTATACAAAATATTTATAGCCTTTACAGTATGTATAAAACATGAAAACATATCATATGTGCTAAATTAAATTTAGTAAATAATGCAAACTGTAAATAGTACCAAAAGCAACACAAATGCAATACATATTAAAAACTTAAAAGCAGTTTGACGTGTTTATTAAAAACTAATATTCACGTAACACATTACATTGCTTTCAACATAAACCGTTTTAGAGCAAAAACAAAATACTGTAAAACAAAAAAAGGTTATCATGATATTTGATTTTAATATAATATTTGTGAAATATATTAATATAGTTTATTTTGTTGTTACCTTAACACTATTATTTCTGATGTTTGTCGACTTTTGTGTTGATTTAACCTTAACTCTTTCGTAAAACATGGTTGTTTCAAATTATATATGTATATCAATATCATGTCAGTTGAATGAATTTGAATGAATCCCCCATCTAATTTATTTTCAGGCTGTCTTTATGCTAAGTGTTCTGCATGCTTAAAGTTGTGTCTCTCTTTTGAAATGTTCCCTTTTGTACTGGGCATAATTCAAACCCTAATTTGCCTGTGTTATCTGATTAGAATAACCTGGCTCCTCTCTGTGTTTGTATCTGTTCTGAGAGTTTCTCTTGTTCAGGGGGACATCCTTCATGATATTTACACAATTAACAAAGCTCATGAGTTTGATGCATAAATCATTCAACTGTGGCAACATATGTTACAGGGTTGTATGACAAACAGAGTGAATTTGTCCCTTTTCCCAAAGGGGGACACCACCCCTTTTGAGGCTCCAGAGGTGAGCCCACTCTGCAACATCCTCTCTAGGGGTTGAGGCAATTTGGACTTCACTGGGAGAGACTACCCATTTGGGGACAAGGACTAACGTTCCTGTGAGGAATGCCCTAGCAAATATCCCAATAATTCCTCTTCAAACATCTTGTATCGGAAAATGTATGAAGAAGAAACCAATATGTGCTATTGTTACCCAGAGAATGTGAACATTTCTTTAAAGGAAACATTTCCCTCAACTGGGAGGAGGAGAATGGCATACAGAGGAGGAGAGGAACCATACAAGAGAGAAAGAGGAACATCTGGTGTTTGCCATGGAAGACCCAATGCTGTGTCACGCAAGAGGAGGGAGAAGACTGGCAAAGGCAAAAGCCAGCAAGTTAAAAAACTGGAAAACTAGCTGATGCAGAGAGAAAGATGGATGTGTGGCTTCCTGTAACCAGAAAAGGACGCAAAGCATATTTAGACGAACAGTATCTTACCTGGAGGAAAGTGAGAGAAGTGAAGGCAGACACAGAGCATCCTGGGGTCCTCAGAAATAGAGAGAGAGAGAGAGAGAGAGAGAGAGAGAGAGACAGAGACAGAGACAGAGAGACAGAGAGAGAGAGAGAGAGAGAAATAAGGTGGTTACATAACCACAAAAGACTTGTTTTGTGACCAGGAGTCCAATGAGCAAAATGCCAAAACTCTTGGGAAGTGGAGATAAAGAACCTAGCAGTATTAGAATTATTGTGTGACCACCCTGGACGACGCCACAAGAGAAGAAACATTGCTCATTTTTTACCTTTATTCGCATGAGATATAAGGTGCAAATTACAAACATATCATAAAAAGAACATGCTTTGGAACCCTGAACACATAAAATACATGCGAGTAAGAACAAACTTTAAACCATATGTAATCATTTGTTAAAAATTCAAGTTACAAAGTGTAAAATACTAAAACAAGGAAACAGTAAAATCCAAGTTATAACCATCATCAGCTTGTTCTTTTTGTACTATGCATGGCAAATATGCACAGAAACAAAGAAAACAACATTTAAGTTTTTAGTGTATTCATAAAAGTGCATAGCTTCCCTAATAGTTAAAATCCCAGTCTAAACAGGGGTATCACATATTGGCTCTTTAAGGCCTACACATAAGAGCCTAAAATGCACCAAACTCTCACTTTCAGCATCCCAGATTGGGCATCTTTTCCTCAGGGTCGTGTCCCAAGTGGCAGTAACTGACCTCAATGGCAGAGTAAACAAATATGATCTCATATATAATGATTGAGTAAATGAGGGGCGGGCGGGCTATAACCTTGAAGTATTCCTCAAAGCCTGCAGTGGCTTGCATGTGAGGTAATCTAGCCCACTGGCCCAATGCAGAGCACATTAGGTGTATTTTATTTCTCTTATACCTAAAATAGGCTGCTTTAACTGATGGCTTTGCAGCCATAGTGATAACTGAGGGATGTTCCCAGTACACACTAAGGCCTAGTAAAAGTAGCCATTTCTTCACATGTAACAGCCACAGAACTTTATTACTACCCCCCAACGAGATAACATAGGATAACATAGGAAAGTGCCTCTCGATATCTGTCCAAACCAGGGGTGACCCATACATTCAGCCAATAGTATACGAGCCTCATTTCTGCTTCGTCGCCAATGCCACACACCATCCACACAGAAGCAGATGGGGTGTTTTGGAGGATAAGTAAGACACTCTTAAGGAACTTATTCTCAATCACTGTAAGAGAGGCACTGTAAGAGAGGCAGAATATGTGGCTCAGATCTCAGACACAAAGAGTGCTGAAGCGTTTGCCTCTGCATGATAAACTGCCAGGGCCTGCTTAAATGCCCCTCCACCATTACGGGAATATTACCTTTTCAGGGCCCCACTCTCTCCAGAATAGTCTTAGCCTTGAGAAGGTATGCCCAGATAGTCGTACCAATGGACCTGTTCCAAAGCATCACCCGCCACCATGAAATTCAAGGGGTCTGTTACTATGTATCTTTGAGCTGAAGATCATCATCTTGGTCTTACTAGTGTTGATCTCCCGCCCAAGCTCATTACATTTGCTCATGAAGCAGGTCACTGCCCGTCACATCCCCATTGAAGATGTGGAAAGTAACACTGCTTCGGCTGCAAAAAATATGACCTCCTAGTCTTGGATGATCTGACTTAGCCATGACAAGTCCATCCATTATAGATCTTATATGAATACAAAATAGCAGGGGGGTGGGGCAGGACACAACCCTGGCACACCTAACTGGCGAATCCACAGGTTTTGGTCGCATCCCCCTTAAAACTCCAACAAACAGCAGCAGTGTTATTTGCATACAAAAGCTGAATTAGGTTTAGAAGAGATTCAGGACTATTTGTAGCCCATAGTAACTCCCATTGCAGCCCTCTAAGAACACAGTCAAAGGATGCCTTCAGGTCCACAAACACTGAATATAGGCTGCTTTTAGTTAGCAGCAAGTGTTTCTGGATTATTAAATGGAGCATGCAGCTCTAATCCACTGTGCTTGTTCCACTTTGAAAGCCTGCTTTTAGATAGTTTAACTGTGAGATAAGTGTGTAGGTACAGCACTGTCCCCCTTCTTAAAAACTGGTATGATCACGGCACTAGTCCAAGACTCGGGTATCCTACTTGTGGCCAGAATAGCATTAAAAACACTTAGTCAAAACCAGCCCCCAAATTACATGTTTGCTCTTAAAGTGATAAATGGTGATGTTATCAAGACTTGCAGCCTTCTGAGCTGACTGTGACATAATTGCCTCACCTACCTCCTTAATGGAGAACACCAAACATGTGGTCCCCTGATACATACTATTAGGAGGGAGTTCGAGCCCTCCATGCCCCAGCCCAGTTAGAGACTGGTGAAGTTACTCAAAATGCTGGTACCACATGTCAGGCATAATGCAAGCCTGCATGGTCATATTGCCCTTCATTTCTCTGCAGTTATCTATCAGTGATCAATGACTAAAATTTGCAAGGGAGGAATGCTTCTTTCCTCCAGTGATCCAAATGTTTGAAACCACCCTATGACAACACATTTTGCGTAGCACATCTGTAAACCGCTGTATAGTTCTACCACTGTTGTTCTTATATGCTGTTTTGATGCATCAAACTGCTTCTCAGAACGTTGTTTACCTATTGTTTTGCTTCTTAGCCTGCTTGGCTGCTTACCATTAGAACATTTCCCACTAATGTATGAATATGAGGTTATGGCTTTAATATTACTATCTACAGTACCACCAATACATGCTACATAGTCACTGTCATTAATGTTTTTATGAGTAACATTTTCCGTAGTTGCACTATACTTAGAACCATTTTCACATGTTATACTTACCTGAAAATAATGCTGACACCGTGTCTCACGCTTCTGCTGCTTCATTGATGGCATCTTTTTGAGACAAACTAAAAAAAAGTTAATGTCATACTTACAAGTAAAAAAAAAAAACGAACATAACCAGCTTTGCAAAGTCTCACACCAGCAGTTCAAACATATGCAACTTGAACGCACTCATTACATTAATTGTTCTGCAGCAATAAGAAAACTATGACAAGGACCATTTTCTTTCATTTATAATCTTTACATGGGAAATTGGCCTGGTACAAATTATGCATACCTTGTGAAAGATGTACTTCTTCTATGCAGGAATGCAAGGATAAGAAGACACTCAAGTACCTTATATGTATTTATTTGTTTAGTTGTATACCTTCTCAGCTTTCACTCTTCTACACTTCTAATGTTTAATACATTTTATTTGAACACAAGCAATAAGCTCACATCATCCAGAACATGCAGAACATCCTCCTTGCGACAGCACCTCAGCGTCCTCCTCCTTAGTTTTCTCCTCTGTGGGGAAATCTTCCTCTAACCACTCCTGGTAGCTAAACATTATTCAGCTATTAAACCAATATGATAATGTAATTTTGTGAGTGAAAACTCTATGGGCCAATTAATTCTGAGACATTCTTCTCTCATAACTTTAACTGCCACCGTTCCCTAAAATAACACAGCTTACTTTTGTGCAAGATGGGCAATAATGGCAATGAAAGCTTCATTTTAGATAAAGACCTCAAGTCACAAGAAACGGACAGTGAGTCTATCAGTACAGTAGACGCGCAGTATAGGATGATGAGGTGAATAACAATGTCACTGGGTGCATTGGCTTTTTTGTCTTTATCGGCTCCCTAGACAGTGTTCAATAATACATAGCCTCATGCACAACCTTTGGTCAGCTTTTCCTTACTGATTCCAGGTATTTCTGTTCCTATGTTAAACAAAACAACTGATCTCGCATATTAAGAAGAACTTTGCGAGGTAATCAGTTCACTAATACATGGCCGTACAAACTGTCACTTGAAAGCTACTCTTAGTAGCTGTTTGTTGCAGAAGTATTTAAAAGAAAACTGAGACCCCAAAGGCTATTTTAAGAACCAACAAAATATTAAATGTAAAGATAAGAAAGATATCACAACACTAGACTGATTCAAGAATCTGAGGTTTTATTTGTTTCCCCTCTTACCCATTCTCCCTCTTACTCATTCCAGTACATTCCAAATTGAGAAGTCATGTGAAGTAGATGCACATGCATCTCCATTATAGTTTTCAAGTATGTAACACTTTTTTTTGGTTCTATGTGAAAATGTCACCAGGAAAACCAGTGAGGCATTTTTTCATTTTTCCTTTCCTGATCCATAGAAAGTCTTCTCAACATATTTTAGGACTGGTGTTATTTACTAATTTAAACATCAGTGCTAGAATATTTGGGGAAAGTGCTTGATTTCCTTCAGAGTATAAATTTGGTCAAATGTCGCCCCCTGGCAACCTCTTCCTTGGTGACAATGTCACTCGAAACACTTTTCTTTTACCATTCAAGTCAATTTTGATCTCAGCAAAGAGCTTAAAAAGAATAAATACAACTACACTATTCCTAAGCTCTAAACCATCACAAATCATCTTTTCCTACTCTGCCTACATGCTTCCTGGCCTCAAAATTACCCTACTTACTATATTATTTTAGGGCACTTTCCAAAATCAATTAGAGATTGTGGTCCTTGAATCACGTAATACAGCTTTTCATAAATCAAAAAGCTTGGCACCAGCAATGCATCATGGGAGATGTAACCAACTTTTTGGCTGCAAAGACACCCGACTCTATGCCAAATAAAAAATAAAAATAAATATTGGACCGATTTACACCAAAACAAGAAAGGATTTCCTTCAAGTGCTTTGTGCCCAACTTGTCTCTTATTTGACGTAAATCCATTCAGCGGTTTGGGCTGTCCGTTTGAGTAACACTTGGTCTTTTCCCTATGGTAAATACATGGAAAAGTGAAAAACACACCCTTTTTTATACTTCTTATAGTCACTAGCACAAGTTGAAGCACTAGACGCAGACATAGACATAGAAGTATAACAGAAGCAATTCAATCTCTAGCTACAGGCAAAACGCCTGGCAGCGATGGGCTACCCTCAGAATTTGATAAGACCTACGAATCGACCCTGGCACCCATGCTGCACAAGGTCTTCCACGAAGCATTTGAACATGGAGTCCTACCAGAAAGCATGAGAGAGACACTAGTGGTCCCAATACTTAAACCCAACAAACCTGCCGAAGAATGCAGCTCCTATCGCCCCCTCACAATGTTGAACTACGACATCAAAATTCTCACCACGATCCTGGCCACGAGACTGTCCAAAACCATAGGCGAGATAGTGCACCCTGACCAAAACGGTTTTGTACCGGGCCGAAACACCTCCCTTAATTTGCACAAGCTCCAACATATAATAGATCAGACCAACCAGAAAGAAGGCTCATATGCACTGCTGTCACTGGATGCCATAAAGGCTTTTGATTCAGTTTACTGGGAGTGGCTCCTAATGGTCCTCGAAGGGTTTGGATTTGGGCAAGGGTTCATTAGGTGGGTAAGAGTGCTATACACAAGGCCACGAGCGCGAGTAAAGACTGGGAAATACGTCTCTGCAGCATGGGATATAGAAAGGGGAACCAGGCAGGGCTGCCCACTGTCACCCATGCTTTATATCCTGGGACTGGAACCCATCGCAATTTTCTTCAGGAAACAATTGTTTGACGCAGGCATAAGGGTTGGGGGGCAGGACCACATAATCTCACTGTATGCGGACGACGTACTCCTGTACATCAGAGACCCACATCTGAATGTACCAACTGCACTAGAGGTCCTGGATAACTACTCCAGAGTTTCTGGGATACAGTTCAACAGGCAAAAATTATGCCTATTCCCCCTGGCAGACCTGAGGGGACAGAACACGGCACACCTCCCTTCAGTGGGAATACAGTGGCAAACTAAATCCTTCCACTACCTAGGGGTAAACATCCTACATACTCCCACACTAATGCACAATAACACCACCAAGGCAGCGCTCCCTGCTCTACGCAGATCGATTGGGTTCTGTTCTAGGCTTCCTTATCTGTCATGGGAAGGGCATCACTCATCAAAATGATTGTCCTCTCCAGATTCCTGTACGGGTTCCAGAACTTGCATTACTACATTAACGTACCCTTCTTTTGCTTGCTAGACACACTGCTAAGAGACTTCCTATGGGGGAAGAACAGGCACAGAATTGCATTCTCCACACTAGTCCTACCACATAGGCAAGGGGGGATACAACTACCACACATGGAGAAATACTATTTAGCAGCACAACGCAGCCATGTAACCAAATGGCTGGCTGATGACACCACGTCTGAAACGACACTGTTACGACAAATGATCTCCCCAATACAATTGAAAGAACTAATCTGGGTGCCCGACAGCTCCTGAGCAGGGCAGGAAAATATGGCTCAGGGCCAGAACACTCCTGCACATGAGGCACCCATACTCACCGGAGATCCCGCTGCTGGCAGACATATAGACAACCAATGCAGACCTGAATAGCCTCAGACTCTGGGAGAGATTCGGGGTATACACCTGGGGGGACCTGTACGCAGGGGGCAATTTCCGGGAGTTTACCATAGTACGAGAGGAGGAAGACATGCCAGACGGCCAGTTCTTGTGGTATCATAAGATCCGAGGGAAAGCACGGACCAAGTGGGCAGCCTGACCTGATGAACCCGAGGCAGACCCCCTAGTCACGCTGTTATACAACCTGGGGGAAGGCGGCAGGCCAGTGTCTCAAATTTATGGCCAACTCAATGATACCCCAAACCCTAAAAGTGACATGCTGCGGTCTAAGTGGGAAGAGGACCTGGGAACCGAGCTGACCGATAAAGAGTGGGACAGGGTGTTCATTTACCCGAAGGAGGTGTCCAGGAACCAGGTTCCGTCTTATACAACTGAATGTACTGTACCGCACGTACCTAACACCACACAGAATAGCGAAGTTTAATAGACAGACATCATCCAGCTGCGTATGGTGCAATAGCGGAGAGGCAGATCTGTTCCACATGCTATGGGCCTGCACAAATGTACAGAACCTCTGCACAAGAGTGGAACAAATGGTCACCCAGCACATGCCTGCTCGGAACTTACCCCAGACGAGACAAATCGAAACACACAAGGAAACTCATGGACATGGCATGTGTACTAACCAAAAGGACCATAGCAATGGCCTGGAAACACCCCGCAGGCCCACAGTACAACACATGGCTCAAAGAGCTGGAACGATGGGTGGGTGCAGAAACCAAAGCCTGGGAAGACAGCGTGGCCAGATCCACAGACTGCATGAGCGGGGCCCTTGACGCATAGAAGGAACTAACATGGACCATGTTCTACCCCTCAGAGGATAAGCCCCCATGAATGCCTCACAGACCCGCAACGACAACTCACCAATCATGAAACCACCTGAGCAGGTACGCCTTGGAAAGCTATCTGAAACCTGTTCCTATCCCCCCTTCTCCCCAGCATCCCCTCCCGAGCTGAGATAGCTCACACCGGACTGCACAATCAACATATGGAGACAGTTATTGTTGTTTACATTACTTGTACTTTTCTCTCTTTCTTCTCTTCAATCTCTTCCTTTATTTCCTAAGAATAAATGCCGGTTTGCTCATGTTTCTATGACAAAATGCCAATAAAGAAATTTACAAATAAAATAACACAGATTTGCATGACATTTTCCATTTCTGGGTCCCGCAGAATAGGAATTTGAAATGTTATGCTGATCCGTTCTGTGGCTCAAAAGTGATTTGCCATAAAATGTTGCATTTCCAATGGATGATATCATGATATTGCAGACTCTAAAATATATTTAAGAACTTTTAGGGTTAAGGGCCACTGCTCCCATCTGTTAAACACTTACAGACTAAAGACACAAATGAATCATCATTAACCCTTTATTGCACATTTTATGTATACAAGTTCATGTGATGATGACTTGACCGGATGTAATAATACCTATAAACAGAAATTCGGTTTTCATTCAATGGCCTAGGAGTGTAAATACCCCTTTTTTTGCTTCTTAGTATATCTAATGAAGCCTGGCTGTTCACTCTCTATGGGAAATGAACTCACAGAAACTATCAAATCATGCAACATGGCCTTCATTTTTTGTCAGCACCATGTACTCAGGGGCACAACGTACAATAATATTGATTCACTTTTCAACAACACAGGTCAACATGACGCATAGTCATTTTTTTTTTCTTTTTTCAACTAAACCATCAGATGGATAACTTACCTCACAACAAGAGGGAAATTAAAGTAAGTATCGTATATACCTCTTCATACAAAGATCATCTGCACCCAAAATAACAACTTTATATTGTCTTAAAACAAGGCAATACGGAGAAAAGAGAGAGCACGGTATGTTACTTTGTTAAATCGAATACACAATGTTCTTTAAACACAAACCTCTTCGGCAAACTGAATGGAAAACTTAATTTCATTTAAGCAAAACAATGTGTGAGATCGAGAAAATAACAGGGACGTCAACTTCAGCACTTTTTGTATTTCAACCCATTGCATTTAGTATAAATCATCCTGGGGAACAGTTCGATGAAATGACACTTTGCTCGCACGTTCAGATGAGCGGGCATTGAATCCATGGAAATTGCATTTTCCAGCACTTTATCAACTGCCTTTGAAGCAATAATACCGTTGCTGTCCCTTCACGGGCTTTTCCAGAACAGGAGATTACCACATCCTGTGTAGTGCACATAACATTACAATGATGTTTTGCTCCGTTCAGTCAAACATGACTCATTACAATACAAACTAACATGTGCAAATGTTTATTCATGTTTTGCAGCTGTGAGATATACCTGCTCTATTACCTTTATGTGGGTGCAGTAGCAAACATTCTGAGCAGTAGGCCCTGAAACCCAGAGAGCAGAGTTTCAATTAAAAAAAAACAAATCCAGTTTTTCCTCTTTTTCCCCCCTTTGCTTTCTCCTTTTAGATCCTCCTTCCAAGCGTTTGATTTCATAAATGCACGTTCTTACATATTTCAGCAGCCCACTCTGTGAAGTCATCCAAAGGGGCCTGTCTCTTGAATTCGTGTTGCTCTCCACCCTCTTACAATGTTCCTTGGGTTTTCAAACCTTTTTCATGTTATAGCAAAATGAATATGGGAAATATGACAGCATCCCTTTCCTCCGGCCTCAGACAGAATGCATGTTTCATTGTCGCCTCTTTTTTTTAAACATTTTTTTTTTAATTTAATACATTGTTTTAGTTGAGTTTACAACTTTTTCAATTATTTTCACAACAGTTTTCAATTTATGATTTGACTTAGTTGTTTTAACAGTATTTCATCACATTGAACACAAAAACCATCAGTAAGTAGCATCGCTTCGTGGAGTATCATAAGGAAATTAAATGGTTATTAAACCTCATTTTAGCAAGTTCAACATGTTATTTACAAATTTATATAAAATTCATTTTTAAATTTGTTTTTAAAATATAAATAATTTCATAGTAGTCATTTCATAATCCAACAAGAAGTCGGTCATTTCATATGTACAGTTGTAGTTAAAAAGCACGAATCTTGTTTAAACTCCAGAATACGTGGCAATAGGATCACAGCTAATCTACTGGTAACAATTTTAACTCGGTCAGAAATTGAATGATATCAATAATAAGAGAAGTGTTATCGGTGTTAAAAATGGTATCCCATAATTCGTCTGTTGTTATTAACATTCTATATTTAAAATATTTAAATAGATAACGAGTTCTAATATCTAAAAGCGCTGGACAGTCAACTAAAAGATGTCTTGTAGTTTCAATAGAGCCACTTAAGTTACAATAGGAGCATGTTCTGTACAGAGACATCGAATGATTATGAGAAGCTATTTTGTCTTTCGTAGGCATTAAATTAAACCTAAACCGTAAGAATGCATCAGCATATTTCCTATCAGGAAATGTAATTAAGTACTGTGGTAAGACATTGACTGCTCGCAATTGAAAGGCCCCTCTTTTGTATGTTTGATATACGCTAATGTGTTCAATAGTACTAATCCAGTCGATTCTCCAAAGTTTCACTTTAGCTTCATCAGGAAAATCTAATAACTGATCTAATGATATATCAGCATCATTCATAATTGTCAGGCCGCAGTTTTTCCATTGTAGTAACGGTTTGTAAGTTGTTTTCTCAAATGCATTTTTTAATAAAGGAAATAAATTTAAATCCATATCAGTGGCAATTAGACATTTCCTGTAGAGAGATAACAACAACTTCGGTGCTCAGATCCTGATGCCTTTGACCACAGCATCTGCCAGTGCAGCCCGAACACCTGACGCAGCACAGCGGCACGAACAATCGTGATTCCAAGACTGTGGAGATCACATGTTTCGTGGATTGCATCAAGGATTCTATGTAGCCTGTTTACGCTGTGTATGCTGTCCCTGCCGCGAGTACAGCAAGCGATTTGATCATCATATGAAGAAATCCTATGTCCTGAAGAAGATGGTTCACAACCGCTTATAACCATCGAAACTGGTTGACCTGACCTGTTGTGGTCCCTCCACAACACTTTACGATATTCCCAAGACAAGGAGGGGATACAAAGACATTAAGTGGGTAATTCATAGAATTCAGCGCACAAGTGGCGCACGCGGCTGGCGCACAGTGTGCGCGTGCGAATCCCTGCAACAGCCGCGTGCGCTAAAATCCATTTCCACGCACAGCGTATTCATGGATTCCAGCCACCAAAACCAGCCGTGGCGCACAGTGGCGCAGCGACCCTGCAGCAGCGCCAGTTACGCCCCCAAGAACGCCTCTCGGGCAGGGAAAAGCCATCAAAATCCCCAATCCAGCGCAAAGGGCTGCGCTAACCCTGTACCAGCATGGCAAGCGGGCTACGTGTATCACTGGGGTGTGCGGGAAGTACCTCACGTGATTGGCCCCGTGCGAGCAGGGTACGCGTATTTGAGGGGTGCGCGGGAAGTTCCACATGCGATTTCCACAGGGTACGTGTATTTCAGGGGTGCACGGGAAGTTCCACACGCGATTGGCCCCGTGCGAGCAGGGTACCGGTATTTCAGGGGTGCGCGGTAAGTGCCACACGCGATTTCAGCAGTGTACGTGTATTTCAGGGGTGCGCGGGAAGTTCAACACGCGATTTCAGCAGGGTACGTGTATTTCGGGTTGCGGGGGAAGTTTCACACGCGACATCAGCAGGGTACATGTATTTCAGGGGTGCGCGGTAAGTTCCACACACAATTTCATCAGGGTACGTGTATTTTGGGGTGCGGGGGAAGTTTCACACACGACATCAGCAGGGTATGTGTATTCCAGGGGTGCGCGGGAAGTTCCACACGCAATTCCATCAGGGTACGTGTATTACAGGGGTGCGCGGGAAGTTCCACATGCGATCTCATCAGGGTACATGTATTTCGTGGTGCGGGGGAAGTATCACACGCAACATCAGCAGGGTACGTGTATTCCAGGGGTGCGCGGGAAGTTCCACACGTGATTCCATCAGGGTACGTGTATTACAGGGGTGCGCGGGGAGCACCACACGTGAATTGCACGTGTGGGTCCTCCCAGGTGTTCCCTCTACACCCTCCACGGCCCCTGCAGGTGGCTCACACCACAGGGGCCTACCCTGCACATGTCCTGCAGGCACCCCATCCACCATGGCCATGCCCCCCAGCCAACCCACTTGTCAACTTGCACTACTGCCCACCAACGAATGTCCCCCTGCACCCCAGCCACCAGGGGCACCCTCCACCAGGCCCCCACCCATGTCTCCCACCACCCCCACCACCCAGCACTGGGGACACCTGCCAGCAGGCCCCCACCCATGTCTCCCACCCTCCCACCCCCCAGCACTGTGGGGCAATCTCCACCAGGCCCCCACCCATGTCTCCACCACCCCCACCCCCCAGCAGTGCAGGGTCACCCTCCACCAGGCCCCCACCCATGTCTCCCACCCCCCCACCCCTCAGCACTGTGGGGCACCTGCCAGCAGGCCCCCACCCATGTCTCCCACCCCCCCGCCCCCAGCACTGTGGGGCACCTGCCAGCAGGCCCCCACCCATGTCTCCCACCCCCCCACCCCCCAGCACTGTGGGGCACCCTCCACCAGGCCCCCACCCATTTCTCCCACCACCCCACCCCCCAGCACTGTGGGGCACCCTCCACCAGGCCCCACCCATGTCTCCCACCACCCCCACCCCCCAGCAGTGCAGGGTCACCCTCCACCAGGCCCCAACCCATGTCTCCCACCACCCCCACCCCCCAGCAGTGCAGGGTCACGCTCCACCAGGCCCCCACCCATGTCCAACTCATGTTCCCCAGCCAACATGTCATCACAATCTAGATCCCTGGTCCCTATGGTCAGCCTCCAAATGCAAAACACCCACCCGAGTATTGCCTCCACCCACTCATAATTGGCAATTACATGACAGAACACCAATTGCAAGTTCCGAAACAAACACATTTCCCTCACATACACCCAATGGGTGTCAGTGAATCTCAAAACCCAGATCATGATATGCATGAAACCAATGAGATACTACACATTGAAGTTCACCAAAAAAATATGTATTAAAGGAAACATAAATAGAATCAAAAATAAAGAAACAGAAATGGGAATGTACAAAAATGAAAAGAAGCAAGTCTGTGAAAAAAAGCAAAACCAATAATCATAATCCAAAGTAATGGTGTCCAAAGTCACTGTCCACAAAACAAAATCCAATGGGAAATTGAAAGCCATTGCTCCATGTTTAAAATGTGAAAGAAAAATACAATCCAACAGTGTACATTCGAACAAGCCAGGGTCCATTATCCCAACAAAAGAAATGAAACCTATCTAACTACACTAACTAATAAAATAAACTATATACAAAAATATGGCCAATGTCCAAAAGGTCCAAAATAAATCCAAAAAAAAGGAAACCTAACACTACCTACATAACTATGTACAGGGGCACCGGGCTAGTTTGACGGCTCACTTTTGGATGTCCCGGGCCAGGGCATCATCGAACTCCTGCTCAATGTCCCGGAGGCGGTCCTCCTCCATGGCCCGAGGGTCCACAGGGCCGTCGACGTGTCCACCTCCAAACCCCTGCGGATTGCCTCGAGGCACTCGGCCTGCCTCAGGGCCCTCCGCATGGAGTTCTCCGCCCTGACCATTGTGAGCCGTGCCTCTTCCGCCTGCTGCCGCTCCGCATCTATGGCGTGGCCCAACCGCTGCCACACGGAAGACACTCTCTGTCCTGGGTCCTCCTGCCCTCCGGCCAATGCCTGCCCCTCTGATGTTGAAGGCCCCGAGCCTTCATGGCTCCCACCACGTTGCTGCTGCTGCTGTGCCTCTGCCCGTGCACTGCCTCCTGCTGCCTGCACATCCTCTGCCGGCTGGGGTGCAGTCGTTGATGTGGCCACTCCTGCTGGACGTCCGACTCCCGACTGTGGCAGGGATGCCTCCTCCACCAGCCTGGCCGCACCGTCAGAGACAGCTCCACAGGGCACCCAGGTGACTGATGGGTGGGAAGATGGCACGGAGGACGACTGGCCCGTAGGGGGTTCAGTTGAGGAGGGGGTCATAGCAAGCCCCATCATACAGAGGAATCCGGCCTGGGTGACCTGTTCCAGCAGGCTGACATGGTCAACGAGCCATTCGAGATGACGTGCAGTCTCCTCATGAAAAGACTGCAGGTCACCTCGCATGGGCCGTTGACGCAACGCCACACCAGTCAGAACAGGCTCAACCCGGACCCGGATAGCCACGTCCGCAGGCAGAGGAAGGCCAGTTGTCGTGAGCTCATCCCCTGCCTGAAAACGGGTCTGGACGTAGGTATCCCTGCTGGTGCAAGATGATGCAGGGACAGGATCAGGGACAGGATTGCACACAGGCACCTCCGCGGTGGCCTGTGCTGCCTCCTGTCCCTGGTCCTGCACTGCACCACTAGCACCAGTGGGATCCCCACCTCCAGACCCCGTCTCTGTTGCTTGCACGGCCTCCTCCTCCACCAAACCCCCCACCAACCTGGATGACTCTGTGCCATCTTCCCCCATTGGGCCCTGTGGGGTCCCAGCTGCCCCTTCTGCTGCCGAGGAGTCCAACTCCAACCTCTGCCTCTTGGACCTCCCCCCGGCAGCTGCGGCCTGGGACGCGGCACCGGACTCCTCACTCCCTGACGAGATGACAACATGGGAGGGGAGCCGGGACTTGTGTCTCCGGCTGGTGTGGGATCCCCGCCGCTGTCCTCCACAGCACCTTCTCCGCCCTCTTCATCAGTTGACGCTGCAAACAGGGAGAAATAAAACACAGGCATCAGGGCACTGTACAATGGACACATACACACATGACAGTTGTACATGAGTGGCATTGGCAAACCTCAGACATGTCATCACAATCCCCAACACACATGTCATTTCAACTCGCACACATGAGCCATACCACAGCCATATCGCAACTGCGAGCACCATCCATACACATACAACAGCATGAGCAGGCAAAGGTGAGCCAGACATCACATGCAACACAGGAAGTGCACCACACATGTACACACACCACTTGGCATGCATGTGTACACCTCTGCCAAGTGTCGCAGTGTTCAGATGGGCATCCATGTCACATCTGCCGATCAGGCTTCCACATACCGCTGTCACATGCATCCATGTTGCATCACTGTTGCACCCTTGTCAAATACACACACATGCACATGTACACAGTGCTGATACATGCAGCTGAAAACAACATACATGCATGACATCACGGACATGTCTACTTACATACACATTCATCCAAACATGTGTGTTCACACAACTGCATTTGGCATGCAAGCCTACACACACAAGCACCATCCATGTCTCATACATTCCAGCCCTTGCATGTGTTAGCCCCACGGCCCTGTACACCCCCACCCATACTCGACCCCATACAAACAGATGTGCAACCTGCACAATACTGAAAAATCACCACACGCACAGCTCACAATCATGATGCATGTACACTTACCGCTCGACTCCAGACGGGTCTGCCTCTCAAGAACCTGGACGTGGAGCGCTGGGGATATGCGCTCCAGGACCCTCATCTGTTCTTCTGACAAGTGGCCCTGGCGCCCCTTGGCATCCGCTGCCTTCAAGAGGCGCCGGGCCTTGTTCAGGGTCCTGGACCTGAAGTCCTCCCAGCGCTTCTTGACATGTTGGAAGTTGCGGACTGCCACCCCCTCCGCGTTGATGGCAGTCACGATGTCAGTCCAGATCCGAGTCCGTCCTTCCTTGTCGGCGCGGGAACTTCCGAAGAGGGCATCATACTGCCCCAGGACTTGCTCCACCAGGACACCAACTTCGGTGGCACTGAAGCTGGTGCCCCTCTGCCTCTCTGGCCGGGGGTTGTCAGTGGTCTCAGATGGTGTTTGCCCCGACATGACAAACCCAGAGGCAGCAGTGGGTGGGCAACTGGGTCCTGGAGCTGGGCTGTGGAGCGATGGAATCCCAGTCGGGAGTCTTCGGTTCTAGCAGGGGTGGTCACAGCAACAGCACCCTTGGCTGATGTGCAGGCAGCAAATGGCAGGGCACGTGGGCAGCAGGCACTCAGGCACCAGCAGATGGCAGGTGGGAGTGTGCTTGGGGCTCTGGGGGGAAGTAGTTCGGCCTTCTGGGCAGGAGCGTGGTCTTCCATGTGCTTACGCGTGGCCAGCTTGATATGGAGTGATTTGGCACGTGAAAATTCGGCACGTCAGCGTGTAAGTCGAGTAAAGGCGCTTAGTGCGTAAGCGCGTCTGCACGCATAAGCAATTTCATTGGACAGAAGGCCCCTCAAGCGCAAGCGCCCCTGTGACGTAACGCGTACAGGCGTGCATGGGCATTTCAGCGGCGTGAAAAACTGCACGTCCGCGTGTAATACGAGGGAAGGGCCCATGCGCGTAAGTGGCATGACGCGCGCGTGCGTTTCCCTCAGCACAGGTTAAAGGTGAGCGGGCCCAGCAGTTCGCTGTACGTGCCTTTCGTGGAGAACGACGTGTTTTGCTGCTTCCTGTTGTTTTGCGCGCCATCACAACTTCACAGCTATCAAGGACGTATCTCTTCTTTTGGCGGGGGTATTGGCTACGCGTGTTTTTCTGCATCACGCTAGTCAGACGGTGAGTCGCACACGCTCTTTTTCCCACTGCGGGTGCCCCTGTGTATCGCACCCATTTTCAATGTCATAGTAGCCTGCGTGTCCCACGCGTACGCGTTATTTGTGTTGCTGGGTGCCACCGCGTATTGCGGGAGGTTGAATCCACGCACGTAGGCTGCAGGGTTGCGTGCACGGTTTTACTGCAGTTTTGGGGTGCCTGAGCGCTGCGTGACCCATCACCACATCACCGGGGTCACATACAGCCTTGCAGGTGCAGGGGGGCTGTTAACATCTTGCTTCCCACCCCCTTCACCCCAATTGCCCAGGTCAATTGTGGTGTACAGCTCCCATTGGCACCACTCCATCTGTGCCAGCACTACTACATCAGTGCCATGGTTGGGAGGCCACCAAAGGTTAGGGGTGCCTCAGCTGGGCGTCCTCCTCATGGCGGGCATGGTCGGGGACGTGGCCGTGGTGACCAGGGAGTAGGGGGACTCCAGGGTGTCCAGGGCGGCCACAGAGGGGGAAGAGGCAGGGGTGCGCCTCTTGAGCACAATGTTATGCCATGTGTCGGTGCAATCATGCCACCACCCCCTGTGGTTCCGGGGGATGCAGCTCCTGCATCTGGCACTGGCACCCATTCGACCTGGCAGTCCGTTCCATCGACTGCCACGGGCCCAAGGGTAGTGGTAGCTGCAGGTGCAGCTGTGGACACCGCCACCCAGGCTCAGGGTCTGCCAGCGCAGGCTGCGTTGGCACTTGAAGAGCCCTTGGTACAGACATCCTCACATGCAACTGCAGAATGCCCCTCCACAGGGCCAAGGGCACCGGGAATTTCAAACCCGCAACCGGTCCTACAGGTGGTAAATGAGCTATTACCCATCTTTAATTTATCATCTCGCACCCTTTCTGAACCAGAATTAGCCATATTAAAACAAGGCCTCTCGTTTGTGCCTACACAAACACCTAGTGCGATGCAACTCACTAGTGAAATCCAAAAGTTTCTGAGGAAAATTAGATTGAAAGTGTTCTTCACTGACCAAGAGAATATTTGTGAAAATAATACTTTGGGCTTGGCCAAACCTTCATCTTTCACACCTAATTCAGCCGATCTCCCACCTGAAGTTCTCATTTTTGAAACCATTGTGCTTAAGGAGTTAGACAAATGCTTGACACGTCCCAGAAGCAATTTAAGACCTAATCTAGAACTTGCAGAATTTCATGCAATTGACTCTCTAGCTCAGGATCCCATTATAGTGATTAAAGCCGCCGACAAAGGCGGGGGGATAGTGGTCTGGGACGCAGAATTGTACGATCAAGAAGTATACAGACTTCTCAGCATACCAGGCCACTATCAAAATATCACTGGTGACCCTTCTACATCTATAAAAAAGAAGATTCTTACGTTGAGTGAAAGTGGTCTTCATGAAGGATTCTTGTCCTCTAAGGAGTGTGAGTTCATTAATTCGTCTGAAGAGAGAATTCCGCTCTTTTACATTATTCCTAAAGTACACAAGGACACTCTGAAACCTCCCGGTCGTCCCATTGTTTCTGGCTGCAGTTCCATTTTAGAGCCTCTGTCCAAATATATAGACACCTTTATTAAACCACTTGCTATGGCCACTCCCACGTTTCTTTTGGACTCTAGGGATGTTATAAATCTGGTTGAAGCACGCCCTTTTGATTCCTCCACACAAATTTTGGTCTCTTTGGATATTGAGGCGCTTTATACTAACATCCCTCAAGACAAAGCTGCCTCCAGTCTACGCATTATGCTAGACAGACGGCCTTTACCTCATGCTGTCCCTACTGAATTGCTTATTAATTGTGTTGAACTAGTGCTGTCCAATAGTTTTTTTAAGTTTAAGGATGCCTACTTTTTGCAAACTAAGGGTACGGCGATGGGCTGCACTTTTGCTCCTAACTTGGCCATCATTTTCATGTCTTTGTTTGAAGAAAATCATGTGCTTAGCGTCACCAACCCCTTTGTCAAACATATTAAGTTGTATCGTCGCTACATAGACGACATCTTAATGATGTGGGAGGACGACTCTGCTACATTGAATACATTTATGGTTTGGCTGAATCAGGTAGATTCCAATCTTAAATTCACTTTTGAATTTTCCACCTCTAGGATTGCGTTCCTTGATTTATCCATTTTTGTGGATGAAGGATGCTTACAAACAGAATTATATAGAAAGCCTACAGAACGCAATACAACTTTGCAATTCAAGAGCCAACACCCAAAAAGCCTACTACGGAATTTACTGTATGGTATGTTTTTACGGTTACGACGTAATTGCACTAATATTTCCAATTTTGACAAACATGCAGATGTACTACAAGCCAGATTGTTACTTCGGGGTTACCCCAAAAAATTGATCAAACACTCCAGAAAAAGAGCGCGGTATACCAACCGGGATGCCCTACTTAGTGTACGCCCCAAAAACAAAGAGAGAGAACAAATTGTCTGTGTTTCTACATTCTGCAAATTCAGTGAGTCTATTAAGGGTATCATCCTTAAAAATTGGAGAATTCTGAATTCTGCTGAGATTAACTTGCATAAACCTCTTTTTGCCTTTAAAAAGGGCAAGAGCCTGGCGCAGAAACTCACGAGAGCCAACAGGTTACCATTACAAGGTAACGTGGTTAGGGATGTTAACCTTCAACCTGTGGTAGGTCATTACCCTTGTACCTCTTGTATGGCCTGCAGATTTTCCCAAAAAATTGCACACTTTGAGAATGCTGGCAGAAGATGGGACTTGCGTACATTCACCACTTGTAAAAGCAAGAATGTTGTATATGCCATTCAGTGCCCATGTAATCTGTTCTATATAGGCAAGACTTCCAGGGAGGTACATGTGCGCATCAATGAACATCGTTCCAAGATCAGGATGCGTTGTTTTACTGCCCCCCTGGTTTCCCATTTTTTCGAGATGGGGCATGATGCAGATTCACTAAGATGGTTTTGCATCGAAAAAATCACAGCAAGTGGCCATGTGCATACTGCCAACAAATTGGCCTACAAAGAACAAATGTGGATTTTTAATTTAGGCACCCTCCACAAAGGCCTGAACTCCATGGAAACATGGGAGTTCAATAGCAGATAGATAATTTCTTTGTACAGATATTGTATGGTGTACATAGTTTCCATTCTAGTTCCATGTCACCTCTATGAGTCACACTGCTCCTTCTTGTATAGAGTTTTTAAATTGGGCGTGTTTTGGGTTCGTTACGCACACGCAACACGTTCCCACTGAGGATACGTGATCTTCCACGTGACTTACGTCCACAGCAGGGACGGCTTCAGTCGGCTGCTTGCACATGGCCGATGTAGCATGGTCATTGAGATTTACGGCTAGGCTGTGCTCAGTAACTCCAGCCGCCCACGCCAATCTGGGTGTTAACTTCAAGTAAGTACGAACATGATCTGCCGCTCTTCCCACTGCCGCTTCAGTATTGTACAATCCTTGTTCTGAGACAAAGTTTTGTCGTCTATATGAATATACAAGTTCGGCTGCATTTGTATATGAAGATTCGTGCTTTACTTAGCCTGCAGTATCATAGACACTTTTCATTTACGTACTTATGCCTGTGTATACAGTTCGTCTGTCAGACTTCTGCCAGCAGCCAGCTAATTTTTCAATTAGTAGCCACATTTTAAACTTTTTTAACTGTATATGACTCTATTGGGATATCTTTAGTTTGATTTTGTCATATGCGGTTTAGGCTAATATTATTTTTTGTTTGATAGTACACTAGGCGCACATCTGCTGACACGATTTGCTTCGTTGCATCACCCTCCAGAAAGCCATCGTACCATAATCTTTGAAGGGGGCTACTGAGAGCAGTGTCATGTTAACTACAGGTAACAATTGACCGCTCGCATTTGATTCCTTTGGTTGTTGTAGTCACTTTTTACCTTATGTGTGCTTCAATCAACTTCTTATTTTCCACTAGTCACAACTCCATTGGCGATACGATTCCAGCATACGATCCATCTTTGGCATTTTGCATATTAATGGCTACTTATATAAGGCTTGTTTAGTCTAGCATATTGCATCTATTTAGCCATGATATTTTTATGCCGCATGTGGGGGTGTCTAGTGTTTTCCTGCCTGGGCTATTTCGACCTTTGTGGCCCCTATGGTGCACCTTATTAATTTTAATTATTTTTTACACTCTCAGGGTCGGTGCCTCGCCTCTGGCTTTTCTAAATAAAACCCTGCTTCTGGGGTTGTTCTCATTTAGATATACTTCCCCAGCACAAATGTCTAGTTTTATTGGTTCGTAACAGGTGGCACATGGTGGCTATATACAATCTATTGTTGAGTTTAGTTCATGTGATGGGACACTGCCGCATATTTATGTAGTAATGTTCTTTTTCTGCAGCTTCTTGCTTTGTATCTCCTGATGAAGACGTTGTTTACTACACACTCTACGTCGAAACCGGTTGAGTTCATTCTTTTAGGGATGTGATCTACATAACACTTCTCCTCACAGATCCGCCCTTGTGATAGATTGTTTTTAATGAATTCTATTGCTGTTTGTTTAATATATTTGTAAACATTAAAATAATCAAATGGGATGTGATGAATGTTTGTCCCACTCCCAATTGGCAAATAATGTTAATTAATTTAGTTATCTTTTTAGCCATTGTTGGTTGGTTGAATGTCACTATGTATGATGTATGATTTGGAGGCTGCACTATGAATGTTTGTTGAGATGGATGTATTTTAGTCACAGTTATTTGTTCATCTATGCTGGTGTGTTACGTGATTTATTGATGCTCTACAAAGTAGAATGCCATTAATTGACTTGTTCAAATTTTTGTATCATGATAAATAAAATAATTTGATACTTTTGTAAGTAATAGTGTTTTGCTCTCTGGATATCTCTTCAGTTTCTCGTAGATCTCCAACAGGCCAGGGGGGAAACCATAGGGGCAGGCCGGGCTGCTCAGACCAAGACACGTGTCCCTGGGGCAGTCATGTCATCTGCTGCCCCGAACAGCCAGGTGTTGGCAAGTGCAGGGGCAGATGCACCCAACAGCACCCCGGTTGTGAGTCTGCCAACCAGGACCGTTGCGGTCAATGACCCTGCCACAGCTGATGTTGCTCCGCAGGGTCAATTAGTGGGCACCCAGCTGCCACTGACACAAGTCAGGCCTTTGGTCATCCCTCCACCTGCCACTCCCTTGGCTCAATCCACCGAACCCACTGGCCATACTGGTCAGGGCGGCATTAGCCAGCCAGGGTCTGCGCCACAGTCCAAGAGGAGGAAGGTTGCACCTGCAGCACAGGCTGCGACCCCACACGCAGCCACGACCTCCTGCACGTCGAGGAAGAAGCCTTTCTGTAAGCAGGAACTGGACTTCCTCGTGGACTACGTGCGGGGCCACAGCCGTGACATGCTAGTGGGTGCCAATAGTCAGACTACGGCTGCCCAACGTGACACCCACTGGAAGCATGTTGCGGAACATGTCAGTTCATTCGGCCATGAGGTGCGCACGGCGCAAGAGTGCAAAAAGCGTTGGAATGACATCAAGCGCAGCACTAAGGCTAAGCGTGCCTCTAATTACAACTTGACTCTGGTGACTGGCGGTGGGCCTGCACCAGAGGAGGAAGAGCTCACTCCGCATGAGGCTCTCGTTGCGGAGTTCATACCACCTGAATTGGTCAAAGGAGTGGGAGAGATGCTGGACTTTGATGCGCAGTCCAGTGAGTGTTGATGCGTGTTTGTTGAGGACGTGTGTGTTTCACTTGT
Source organism: Ambystoma mexicanum (assembly GCF_040938575.1). Lineage (NCBI taxonomy): Eukaryota > Metazoa > Chordata > Amphibia > Caudata > Ambystomatidae > Ambystoma > Ambystoma mexicanum. The sequence goes on from NC_090928.1 coordinate 562,097,580, forward strand.
GCGATGTGTTGTGCATGATTGCTGCTACATGTGACGTGTACATGGTTCTGATGTGTAAGTAATGCAATGCTTCCGTCATGCATGTCTCCTCTGCCTGAATGCGGGACTCCATGTAGGCATGCTCCCTTGCCCCTACTCCGCCACTCTGCACCCCAGTTTCACCTTTGCACTGGTCTGCTTCAATCTTGCCAATGTGTACTTTCTTGTTCATGTGTCCTGTGTAGATGCTAACTTCCAGCGTAGAATCTGCCAGACATATGCCGTGTGGTACAGCCTTAATACTGGATGCAGGGTATCTCACTTGTACTGTGCATGGGTCAGATGTCCCGCAGGGACATGAGTGCCCATTCATGCTCCATGTGCATTGCACGCATGCCCCTATGTGTCCTTGACTGGATGATCACTGTAATACAAGTCCTTGGTTACATACATTGCCTGACATCTCATCAGCCTTCCCATGTCAACTGTGGCTCAGTCCTGCGTTGCACACATGTTTAGGCTCTGACAATCTGTGTGGCTCACAGGCCTCAGCCTGTTCAATGGCCAATGACTCTGTCCAACTCTTGTTGTGTCTTCTTCACACGTGGGCGGCCTCCAGAGTTTTCATCATGTGTCCTGCCTACTGTCCCAGCATCATTTGCAGTGTTGTAATTTGAATCACATTAAGCTGTTGATGCCAGTCAACACTGCCTGTCAATACACAGGTGTATGGTCAGCCTTTTGATACCATGCTAGGCATCCCTGCTTTGGTAGTAGGGTGGAGGGGTGCTTGGCTTCTAGATATGTTACACATTGAATGCACAATGCACGTGATGTCTGAATTTGACATTGCACTGCCTTCACATTTCCTGGCACACACCATGGAGTCCTTGTACATGTAGGTAGTGAGTGGCGTACACATTTTCTGCACTGCATAAACCCACTTCCATGGAAACTGCCACCTTCCAACAGGTCTGATCACAGAAGCTGTTCAAAGTTGACCCAGCATGCATGCCAGGTTATATGTTGTGTGTCACATGTCTGCCGGATGCATTTTCTGTCGGTGTGTGTGTGTGTTGTGTGCTTCTGACACGTGTAGTGACCTTTTTTCTCTCTATTTTTCAGGTGATGACGCAATGGAGGCAGAGGATGGTGTTGTCATGCCAGACACAGGGTTGGTAATACCACATCAACCCGGCACTAGTGGGGGTCGTGGGGTGGTAGGCCACAAAATCCCCCAAGTGCTGCAGTCCATCTTGTCTCTGGCTGCCTATGAGTCCAGCCTTGATGACGACTCTGACGTCCATGTTGAGTTGGATGAGCATCAAGTCCATGTGTCAGGGGTGAGTGATTCTGACGTGGACACTCCTCTGTCTGCGACCCCTGCACTGAGGGATCAGACAGTCTTGGTTCCTCTGCCCGTGGTGGATCGGGACGCAGGGTCACCCTCCACACCAGTCACTGATGTGCCTGGGACATCACGTCGCCGGGGGCATGTAGTCGTGCAGCCGCGGGCGGTGCCAACACAGCGAGGACCCCCGGTCCTTGGGTCCCGCAGGGGTCAAGCCCGGCAACACGGTCGCCGCGCACAACCACTGTATACTGAGTGGGAGCAAGACATGACTGCCAATCCCGAACGGCAGGGGGCAGCCATGGAGAACATTGTTGAGAGCATGGAGCGGGTGGCCCGATCTGTGCTCCCCCCTGCTAGGCAGGTGCTTCTCCAGCAGCAGGCGGCATGGTCCACGGCCCGCTCGCTCAGGCTGGGCATGTCGGCCTCAGACAGGGCACGCCAGGATGAAATGACGTCTCTGTGTCAAGCAATTGCTGCTCACGCAGAGGCGCACATGGATGCCCTGAGGGAGGAGTATGCTTCCCTCAGATCCACTCTGGGTGTCCTTATGATGTCCCAGAGGCAGCAGGCAGAGGAGAGGTTTGCACAGCTTGAGCCTACCATCTCGGCTGAGCTACAGGCTTGCCGGGAGGTGCAGCGGTTGTCCAGCCAGGCCTTGCAGGAGGAACTCCGTGTTACACGTGCTACCTTGCAAGAGGAAGCACGTGTATCACGTGAGGTTCTGCATGCAGACCTACGTCACATCGCCACACAGAACCAGGCTCACCCGTCCGGCAGACTTGCTGCCAACGAGGGGCAAGCTGCGGCTATGCGTGGCCAGGCTACTGTGCCACGTCCTCCTTTCCAGGATGAGCCAGACTCGGACGACCATCTATCTCCCACATAGGTCGAGCTGTGCAGGCGTTAAGCCCATGGAGGTTTTTTTTTTTTGGCTCAGCATCATCGCATGTGGATGTTGAGCAGCACCCTGTACCTCCCCCCTCCTGGGTGCCTCCCCTCCCCGCCGGGTCAACATGTGGCCATTTTTGATTTTTCTTTTAGTTTAGTTAAGTTTCTGTTTGATAGTTAGTTTAATTAGGTAATGTAGGTTTTCCATTGTTAGTGTAATTAGTTAATAGTTGATTTAGTTTAAAATTGCTAGTCTATTGTGCTTTCATGTGACGGTGCGGTGCTTTGTGGCTTTTGAAGGCATCCACTGTCTGTTCCAGCTGGGCCCTTCAGGCTTGTCTTGTGTATGTGTTTGCTGCTTGGGGTCCTTGACTCACATATGCCACTCCTGCCTCCCTTATCCATGGGCTCGCAAGGATGGTTCGGTGTTACAGAATTTTACACAAGGGCTTTGGACTGTCATATCTGTGGCATGTCTGGTGCTGTGTGACTTGTGTTGACACCCCTAGTGGGGATGATTTTGGTGTTATTGTCCACTGTTCAGCTTTTGCTAGATGGGGTGTGTCATGATTAATGTGTACATTAATTGCTATGCATTGTGTAGTATGTTTCATATTTTTACTGTACACGTGCTTGTTGCAATTCATGCTGTAGATAGTGTTCCACACTTTGGATATGAAAGACGGACTGATGGTGTGATTTGTGATGTGACTCTCTGACATGGTCAAGTAATGAGATGCCTGATGAGACACACACAGATGACTTTGAAGCATTAATCATGTGTTTCATGCCCTTTCTGCAGGGGGATGAGCCTCCAGAGCACCTTTGCCAGCAGACATGGCCGATTGGACGACAGAATTCTAGACCCGTTTGTTGGTGCCCACATGCAGATGTGTGCACAAGCAGAGGCACAGGGATTGCAGACCCACATCCTAGAACTGCTGACATGTTCCAAGGAACTCCAGGCAAGGTGAGCAGCACAGGGGGGCCACGACACAGCAAAGCTTGCACCAGGCGAGTTGCACATGCAGGCTTAGTCACAGCACTGAGGTTGAGCTTAGACGAATATTGGTGTTGAAGCACACAATGCAGCTCAGATGTGTTGGTGGACTGATGGCTGTTGATAGTAGGGTTGTCTGGGACACATGCAGGGGCAGTAGCACATACCCTCCGGTACACCAAGGTCCATTGAGGCACTTGTATCAACCATGTAGCCTTCCGAGACATGGAAAGGGGCAGCTCACAGGGACATACAGCAAGGGACATACTCGGGTGCAGTGCATGTCTTTTCCATGTACTTTATGATAAATGCACTGCCAACTTTGTTTCGGTCATGGTGGTACGCAACATGCTCAGAAGTCATGGCTTGCTATATGGGTCTGTCTGCTTACCCAGGGAACATTGCATGTTGTGTGAATTGTGACACATTGGTGTTCCATTTGCCATGCACCCACCGGCGTCTGACTTACTGCATTGACTGTGTATGACCCGTCACAGGGGTGATGTTATATATGGGTACGAAACATCTACACCAGATTGTCTGTCTGTAGAGTAGTTTGTTGCTATGGGGCATGTTTGGTGTTGTGTTTTTGTGTAATTGGCACTTACAGGTTGTTGACTGTGGCTCTCTTTGCAGCATTGCAGTGCTCCTGTAACCGGACCTGAGAGTGCGCAGGCAGGAGGCCAGCACTCAAAACCAGAGGTAAGTGTCTTGTTGTTTTTCTTTCGAACTGCTCTTCATAGGCTTGCTGGGGAGTGTACTAATGCATGGATGTATGTGTGGTTCAATTTGGTATGTTTTTTCTCCCTAATAACCCGTAATCCTATGCAATTTTGAACCCTGTACCCTCTACCCGGTGTTCCTGCTTCCCGTACCTATCCAAGCAAAGTTCCCTGACACTCTTTCCCCGCTGGGGTTGCGGATGCCTGTGTAAGCCCCGAACTTGCAGGCGCCAAAACCCTAGAGGGGGTGGTTGGTTCGTACCACTCCTGAACCTGGACTACAGAAGGCCATGAAAATGATGTCCAAGTTTGTTTGGATTGTTTATGTGTTCATGCAGGTAGTACATTTTCGTGCATTCCCTAGTTTCATGTGTCATTCCTCCTCCCCTCACCTGCCACTCATTCCAGTCATCCAGTGTGTCAACACCTGTCCCGACTGCATATCCCTGAACCTCCTTCCCCACCAGGGTCTCAGGGGCCTGTGTGAGTTTGACCTTGCAGGCACCCGGGACATGGTGGGGGTGGTTGTTTCATGACACTCCCGCACCTGTACAGGGGATCTGTGACAGTACACATCCGTTCATGGTGCATCATCCTATGTCATGCACCACACATGTTTCACATCAGGTCGTGACATTGTTTTACTGTGCTACCTTGGTTGTTGCATCATTGTGGCAGTACTTGGCCTTTGTGAGGTACTGCTACGTCAAGTCATGTACTGGAGGGTGTTCTGGTTCGTTTTTCTGGCTTGGATTTTGTGATTTTGGACATGAGTGTGGATTATGAGGGTGCAGGCACCTTTTTACACACAAGGTGGGAGATGGTGACGAAGGGTAAAGGTGATCCTGTGGCCAGGTGGAATTGAGGTTTGAAGGCTCCATGACCAGGTGCAGTTGTTCAGTGGGTCATGGTCATTTGTGAGGGAGGGGGGGGGTTGTTGTTGATAGTTGCCTTGCCCTGCAGTGTGATGGGAACCCTGACATTGTAATGGTGGTATCCTATGTACATGTTGTGTTCTGCTGATCAATGCCTGTTCATGTGTTGTGTTTACCTTTCAGGTGCGAGGGGATAGTTGTGGTTTGACATGCTGGGGTGTACACATGTTGAATGTTCACATGTGATGTGTAGAGAACACTAATGGTCACTTGAGTGCACATGCATATGTGGAGTGCATGTCCTTGCAGAACCACACACTTGCACTCTGATGCACTACATGTACTCCCACCCTTGCATATCCACGTGTACACTGTTTGCCTTCTGGTGCCCACTGTGTCCCTGCAGCACATGTACTGTGACCGATTATGGATCCTGTACATGCATAATTTGCTGTTTGATGTTGTCTGTCACTTAGATGTGATGCTCAGGGTGTGCATCACACACAATGGCTGTTCACTGTGCTGTGCGCTGAGCAGTGTGTTGCAGGAGTAGGACACAGCACACATGAGCTGCAGTGTTGATTTTGCAATGCACAATGTGCATGTAGACAAGCATTCATTGTTATGTTACGTCTACGACTCTTGTAATGCATTTGGAAATGACTTATTTTGGGTGGGAGATTTTGTTGGTCTGTCATTTCATCTGATTCCGGGTCAGGCATCATTGTCTGATGCCACTGTACATTTAGGACAATGTGTACCTTATCGTTACTGTGTTGGTGTATGGGTATCGCTTGCCATGTCATGTTGTGGTTTGGGAGGGTTTGAGTGACATGACAGTGATGGCCATGGCCTGTTTTGCAGGTGTGTGTGATGCACACCTTGCATGTCAGGGTCATCTGCTTCTCAGCGCAACTAGCTGGTGGTAGATCTCTCTCCGCGGCAGGGCCCTCCCTCTGGAACAGCCTTCCTGCCTCGCTTGAACTTGAGGGGAACCATCTCCAGTTCTGGAAGCACCTCAAGACCTTCCTCTTTGCTTCTGATTTCTCTCTGCCTCTCCCTTGCAGAATTCTTCACTGGAACTGCACTGGAGCTGCAACTGGGCCACTCTCACCGACCTCGGTCCCTGGCCCAGCCACCCTCCACTTGCACTGCCTCCCTGGCAACCCCTGCACTGCGGTACTGTCTCTCTATCCCTACAGCCCACCCTTCCCAGCACTTGTCTGCACTTACCTTTGCAGTTGCCACCAGCCGACCTATGTATTTTTTTTTTGGTCTACTTCCCCTGTACTGCACTCCCCCCCCCTTGCACTTTTCCCTTCCCCCTACCCCTGCACTTGCAAAATCTCAAGGACACCTGGCCTAGTAGTACCGTTGTCTGTCTTCCCTTGTTCCCCCCTCCCTGCCTCATCACACCTTGAAATACTTGTGTATAGGCCATATCATGTCATATGTCATATGTGTGCCTTTTGGTCACACGGGATAGCTTGTGTTTAAGTAGCTAGGGATGCAGACGATGTGGCACTTCCATGGCAACTATCTCAGGGTGGTAGGGTTGTGACAGTTGACTGTCTCTTTGTCATCATCGATTGTCACCTGTTATGTGCCAGGCCTGTGTGCACTCCGCAGGGGTGGGAGTTTAGGTGAAAAATGTGGCCACAAGCTGGGTCCGGGCTTCCTCGCCACGTGCCCTGCCCCCTCCCATGGGCAGCGCCTGTGCCTGTGGTTGGGGATGTGGGGGCACCACTATGTCCATCGGGACGCCCTGCCGTGTTGCAACATTGTGCAGGACACATGCTGCCACAATGATCCTGCACACTACTGGTGGTGCATAGAGTAGTTGCCCACCAGAGCGGTCAAGGGAGCGGAAACGTGACTTGAGCACTCCGAATGTGCGCTCCACTATGCTCCTGGTTGCAATATGGGCGGCGTTGTATCTTACCTGGGGTGATGTGGTGGGGTTCCGGATTGGCGTCATCATGTGGTTGCTCAGAGGGTAGGCACTGTCCCCTGGGGAGGTGATAATAGTTGAGATTATTAGGGTTTGGATATTTGTCTGTGTGTGACTTGCATGCATGTGCAAGGGCATTTGTACTGACCTAGGAGCCATGTGTCGCCATGCTGCCCAGCTTCCAGGGCCCGGCTCAGGGCGGACATTCTGTATACGAAACTGTCATGGGTGGAGCCAGGGTAGTTTGCATAGACAGAGGTGATGATTCCCTTTGCATCGCATACCACCTGTACATTGATGGAATGCCAGTGCTTGCGGTTTCAATAGATGTGCTCAGTGGCCCTAGGTGGACGTAGGGCCACATAGGTGCAATCTATGGCAGCAAGCACTTTGGGGAAGTGTGCCACCCTGAAAAAATCCAGGACAACGGCCTGCCTTTCTGAGGGTGTTCTGGGCATGTATATGTGCCTGCGGACTGAGGGGCGCGCTGTCATGATTGCCAGTACCTGGTGTAGGCAGCGTGACTGCGTGGCCTGTGAGACCCCCCGCCACTATGGCAGTGGTCCGCTGAAATGACCCACTGGCCAAAAAATGCAGGACATTGAGCAGCTTCTTCAAGAGGCTCAATGCTTGGGAGCAAAGGGTGGGGGATGTAAGGTCATCTTCCCACTCCCTGACCAGGTCTAGGATGATATGGGGTGGAAACCTATACCTGCCATAGACCTGGTCGTCAGGCATCCCAAAAAGGCTTGTCTGTGGTGCGAAAATGCGTTCCCTGGCTATCCTCCTCCTCCTGCGGTGTCCCAGGATCAGTGCTGCGACAAATGGGGCATTCATCGTAGCTGTATATACGCGTTTGTTGTTCGCGCGCACTTTTATGCTGTGCGCGGGGACGCTTCCGCCTGCCTTCGTGTGGTGGACGTGTTGACGCCTGTGCGCGTCTTTTGCCGTGCGCGGGTTTCCCGTATTCGGATCCATGATTACGGGTTGTTCGCGTGCGTGTGGGCGTTCCGTGTGGTTCCCTGCAGTACTTCCCCAGTTACGCCTTCTTTTTCACACGTTGTTCCCCATTCCGCATGTTACGCCCACTGTTCCGCCCACTTTGGTTGTGTGCGCCGCGCTATGTGCGCTTTTGCTGTGTGCGTAGCGCACGCCGTGTATGCCTGCGTGCGCCATGGCTGGATTGGGCGCACGGACAGCGGGAAACACGCGCAGTGTTTTCCTTGAATCGCACGCGTGCGCGTGCGCTGCGTTTCTCACGCTTGCGCTCCCTTGCGCCTGCTTGCGCATGGATTTTCGGCGCACGTTTGTTCCATGAATCGGCCCCTAAATACCACAACCCAGTGCAAAATGGGTTTCTAACACCTCAAGGGCGGAAAAATTGACATTTGTTTAAATTTTTTCTTTGTTTATTGTATTTTATTATTTTTCTACCTAGACAACCGCCCACATGTAAAGGATTTTGAGACATATGGGTTAATAAAGCACTTACTTGGAAATCCCAATGCCCTTACACCATTCATGTTAGTTATAAGGTGCTTGAGTCATCACTTTGAGATATAATTTCCCTCTCTAAGCAACTTAGAACCTTTTTGGCGGTTGCCGCCTGATTTTGTCTTTTCCAACAGGCTATTAGTGTTACCACCACAAGTGGGGGATATCTACCACCACACAAAAAGAGAATCATTCAACGACTCCCACCCTCCTATACAAAGCCCCACACTAAGGCTTGTTCACACTCATCTCATCTCCCGATCTAGCATCCATCCCGGACTTCCCAACCTCCACTATTCATTCATGGCAGTTGTATACTGCTAATCTAGGTACCCTTTCCCGTCCAACAGTTTTTTGTGTACCATTATACCCCTAAGGTTAGGGATGATAATTGTTCCTTTGGCTTAAGCAAGCCACAATTTGCCCTGTTGTTATTACCCGAAAAATAACATCAGCCAAGAGACTGCACCATTTAGTGAAATAAGACCCAGTTTGAATCTAATGAGGACAATCGGCGTACAAATAGGTAATGGTAGAATATGTTTCCAAAATAGGCCCTCAATGAAGTCCCATTTTATGGCTTTTGGATTAATTTTAGTTGGGCTACCATAGATTACGGTTGGAACTGCCTTCTGTAGATAGAATATCCTAGCCGGTATCATAGAGAATTTTCCATAATTCCTTTGGAGAGCTTTTTCATTTTGGCAGCAATTTCCTCTTGGTACGGTGAATCAACGAGATTTGAATTCATATTTACACCAAGATATTTATATTCTTGAACCACATCAAGCTTACAATTACCTAGTTTCCAGTAAAAATTAGTTTTGATTGGAGAACGTCCATGATGGAACATAAGAATATTAGATTTTGAGGTGTTAATTGTAAGTTCGTTTTTTGATGCATATTCAAATTGCGTTGCTAGCTTCCTCTGCAGCCCGATCAGGGTTCTGTCTGTTATCACCAAGTCATCAGCATATAATAAATAAGGCATTTCACAAACATCAATTTTTGGTGAAAAAGATCGCACAGAATTAAAAGCAGTACAGATACCATTAATATAAAAATTAAATAAAATTGCAGCGAATGGACAGACTTGCTGTAGACCAGAATTTGGTCCGATAATAGACCATTTGATGTGAGCATGATTCTTATATAAGTTTCAAAGTAAAATTTAATAATTAAAAACCTAATATACACAGGGCAATCAATATCTCTGAGTTTGTTCCATAATACTGCTCTAGACACCGAGTCATATGCTTGCTTAAAATCTATAAAAGCCACGAAAACCAGTTGTTTAGTTAAAAACGCTTGAGATTTTAGGACCTATAAAATCAATAGATTCAAAGAAGTGCCAATTCCAGCCACAAATCCAGATTGATTGCTATCAAAATGGCGTTCTTTGGTCAGCCATTTGGTGAAGTATCAATTTAGCAAATATTTTCCCTGGGGCATCTAAAAGTGCTATTGGCCTATAATTAGTCAGGTCCACCCTATTTCCTTTTTTAAATATTGGGATAATAATTGCTTGTTGCCAGGATGGAGGTATTTGATTTGTATCAATGACCCTCGTAAAAATAGATTTTAGTACATTTGCCCATAGTTCTGGATTTTTCTTTAATATAGCATTGGTAAGCAAATCCAGACCAGGAGCTCTAGAAGTACTTAGTTTCTTGATTACCAGTAGTATGTCCAATCCATCAAATACAAGGTCAGATAGGTTTGGTTTCTGTATAGATTCTAAATCCCAAGTCTGGTTTGCTTTTCGTAGTAATATCTGGAAATTATTGGACCAAACAGATTCATCAATAGGATTTAGTAAAATAGATCTATGAGCACTATGAGGTATGTAATTTAAAACTTTCCAGATCTCACCAGTGAATTTTGAAACTAGCGCTCTAAGCATGGATTCAGCTCTCTCTTGATTATAGTTATATAAAAGTTGTTTAATTCGATTTTGGTATTGGTTTCTTATTTGGTTCTTGGTAATTGTGCAAGTTCTGGCAGGTATAGTTCTCAATTCTTTGTTCATTCCTTTCTTTAAGTTCATAAATTGTAATAATCGAGGGTATTTATATGAGTAGGTCATCCGAGTTAGTATGGTTATTTCCTGATTTAAAATTTGGATGCAGTCGCTATAGAAAACACTAGCTATAGTAGAATTATCATTTGTCATTTCAGAATTTTTTTTTTCAGTTTCTCTATCTGGGAAAGGTACCATTTAAGTCGGTTATCTTCATTGTTTATTTCTATTGTCAAATTATAATAATCACGGCTTCTAACTTCATGAAGTGACCAAGAAACTTCAAGGATGTTATGATCACTGAGTTTGATCATTAATACCGCAAATGATGCGATCAGTGGAATCGCCTCAGCTGTTACAAAGACGTAGTCTAATATAGACTTACTATTGTTTTGTTTCCATGTCGGCTTAGGTGGAAAGTCTGAAGAAAAAGTTCAGTTTAGCATAGATAGCTTTCTTTCGACTGCTAGTTTAGTCCATTTGTAAGATCTTGTGTTAAATTTTATATTTGCATTCATACAATTTAAATTAAAATTCCCAGCAATAATCACTGTTTTAATATTGGGCATAATTAACTCTTGGTTTAACACATTTTCTATTTCATCTAAGAAACGCAACTCAGAAGGAGAAACCGGGTTCCAATAAATATTCAATATCAAACAAGAGGGAAAGAAAGGATGAAAAGAATTTGTCGTTGATAATTCAACAACCTGAATTCCACTATCTGGGGATGACCACGGTTTAAGAACAAGTTGGCTATCGTTACGGACTGCAAATAAGAGGCCAGCAGCAGGATGCCCTTTAGTTGGTTTAGAAGCAGGTACGATGTTAAGTTGGTGGTCAGCCCAGCAAGGAATAATTTGTAGCTAGATTTCTTGTAGTAAAACTACGTTGTATGTGTTAAGGTTTGATTCATTTGTGAACAATAGATGTGAGAACCCTCTCGTATTCCATGATGCTAGGGTACACGAGTGAAGACATTTTGGAGATTTAGCCTAATGATTTAGTTGAGGAGTTCTATCCTTTTTTCATTTCTAAGCCATTTCCACTTGGATGGAAGGGGCCCTTGGTTTGTGCCTTTATCAGTTTCACATGTACAGCAAGTCGATTCAGTATTGTGAGCAGATGGTATATTTGAGTTTACATTTTTGGGCATAGGTTACTCAATCTTAGGAGGGGGATGAAGTGCTTCAATCTTTAACCCTCTATTGTAGAGTTCTTGTCTTTCTTTCCAAATAAGATTTTTGACAATTATCGAAAACACATCTATCGCACTGACATCCTGTTGTGCTGGTATGGGGTACCATAGGTAGGCAATATCATTTGAATTTACTTGTGATAATGCAGGCATTGAATTCAATATCAATAGTATCAGATTACGATTTGGAAAGGGGTCCGAATGTAACCTATCAAGCATTGTCATCTTAAAGCATTCATCTCTTAATATTGGGGGGTTTGGAAGATATATATCAGGTCTATATTCATCGTGGATAATATCCTCAGAAGCATTTGATACATTTTTAAAAACTGTAGAGGACTCTGAGTTTGCGCATTGTTGTATTAAAACTCTGCCAGAGTTATGATTGGTTAGTATCGGGTTATCTGTTTTATCACGCAAACTCAAGGAATTTGACTGCAAGTCTTTCCATCTTTGATCAAGAGTCTTGAACGCTATGGAGTTAGTATCAAAATTTACTCGAAATATAGGCATCGCCTGTTGTTTGTTTAATGTGATATTATGTAGTCCATGCTGTACTACTTCGGTAATTGAGTCATTTGGATATACAGACATGTTCAAAAGCTCTTCTTGGATGTCATTTGAATTTGATGTGTTTAAATCTTCATTTAAAACACAATTAGATTGAGAAAGAGTAGGCTTCTTACCTTCGGAGACTTCTAAGACTGAAGAGAGAGTCGATGTAACAGCTCTTGTCGGTAGGAACAGTTCTTAGGTACTTCCAAATCTTGGTCAGATAAATCATGAGACAATTTGCCACAAGAAGCAAAATTTGAAATAAACATTTTTGCTTTGGCTTTTTGATTTTTGTGTTTTTCTGAGATTATTTTGCTGGCCTTTGTTCAATATCAGAATTTCGACCAGAGAAATTCAGATTTTGTGACGTGCGCTTCCTATTTCCTCTCCTTCGTCTTTTGGAGATTTGACCTTGTTTAGCGAAAACTTCATAAAGTGGTTTTCAATTATTTGCACATCAGGAGAATTAGTAGTTAGTTGAACCTCATTAGAGACTGGGGATGGTTCTATGTTTGGCTGCACATCTTCAATTAACTCTTCAGAAACAGGACTCTCCAAAGGTATTACAGGTTGAAGCTCACTTGTTTTCATTGGTTAAGTACCCTTGGTCCCTGAATCTGTATTCCAATCTATTTTATTATGCAAAAGAAGTAAGGAAACTTGCTGACAGGTCAATCTATGGTCTAACACTTCAAAGAGTTTGACTAATGAGAATATGGTTGTATTAATAGCTGTTAACGCAGCATCAAGTGAAGGATTGTTAATAGAAGGAAATCCAGATGATGGACGAGCTGCCAGTTTGGCAAAAGACTCAACAAAAGATGAAGGAGACTCATTTGGTGAAATGATGTCATCCAGTGTGTCTGTTATATAAAGTTCTGGTGTTTTTGAGAGAACAGAGGTATTAAGAGCATTTAATGCATCGGTTGGGATTGTTTGAGGTTCCATATTATTTAAATTTGGACTCTGTGTAGAAGAGGAGAGAGGTAATCGTAATAAGTAGGGAGCGATTGCCGCAGGTTGTGCTTTAGGCATGCATATACTTATGTCAGGATTGACAATCTCGGAGTAAAGGGCTTTTTGATTTGCATACAGTTTTGGTGGCACAAATGAAATTTGTTGTGGTTCCATAGTAAATTCTGGTAAGTAAGTGGGAGGATGAAATAAAGCATTGTTTGTACAGCTTGATGAAAGGGATAAACAGCACTGCATCATTTTGTCAGATAAACACATTGTATGTTTGTCTGAGTTTTTATGAAGTTGGTCAAGTAGCGCAATGTTATCGGGGACATTATTCAGGGAGTGATCAGAATCTGAATTTACCAAAAAATGGCGGATGTCTGGTGAGAAGCCTAGACCTTTTTTTCCGAGGCTTCTGGGCTTTGAGGTGCCTGTATTAATAGGGGATTTGTTTGCACTACTTCGAGTCAACAAACTCGGGACCCGCGGCATGCCTGAAGTCAGGCAATTCATGATCACGCAGGGGTAGTACAAGTGTGGAGTGAAAACTTTCAAGCTAGAGAAATGTACAGGACTTAGAATCCAATCATGTTCAGTTTAGGGCAGATCTAAGAAGAGATTCTTCAGAGATACCAAAACAAGGTTCAGTTAACTCGTAAAACAAATGATGGGAAAACAGCATGTATCATTGGGTTCTTTCTAGTAAAGTAGAGTAACACGCTGACACGCTGAGCCGCTGTGCAGCAGTCAGCAGTCAGTACTCGTCTGGGTACTCTGCTGGGTGCACGCGCGCAGGTGCACGCACGTCTGAGTTTTTGTAGAACCACGAGAATTAGAGGGCATTGCTTGTGTTAACAAGAAGTAAAAAAGCGTATATATTTGGTTAGAATCCACTTATTGTTGTTGAGATTAATGGTATAGGTTAAGTAAAAGTCCAGTAAATGTTCAATTCGCGTACCAAGTTGCAGCTGAAGTTAGAAGTGATGAGAACACAAGGTGTTCCGGCAGCGCTGGAGCGAGCAGACCGGCGTGCAGGTACTACAGTCAGTACTCGTCTGGGTACACTGCTGAGTGCACTCGCGCAGGTGCGCACACGTCTGAGTTTTTGTAGAGCCACGAAAAGTAGAGGGCGTGGCTTGTTAACAGGTTGCAGCTGAAGTTAGAAGTGATGGCGCTGGAGTGAGCAGACCAGCGTGCAGGTGCTGCAGTCAGTACTCGTCTGGGTACTCTGCTGGGTGCGCGCACCTCTTGTCGCCTCTTTACACTCACAACATCCCATTTCACTTGGATCTTACAGAATGTTAAAAAGAAAACTTTGCCATCAACAGGGATGCTTTAATGTTTTGGTGGTTATTTCTTTATCCAGGCCTGTTAACAAAGTAGATACAAAAAAACATTATCCTTAAAACCGTGTTAGTAAGGGAAGAGGAGTGCCCCTCAGATTCTTCCACTTTATTTGAATACAGGAGCTCTCCTTCTATGAATGTGATGCTGCTCTTGGGGAAGGCAACTGCTCTCCTCTAAGGCACCATCCTTTCCTGCAATGATGTGACCATTAATAAAGCAGTGTTTCTTTATTGCTGCAAAGCTTCTCCTGCTAGAGCCCATGCAGGAAAAGGCCACAGTGTTGAACATTGCAGGTTCGCAGGAGATGCTGCCGACGACACGTAAAACGTTTGTTACATCCACGTTACCGAGCCTATAAAATCCAGTGTTAGGACCCTCTGTGGCAAAGCCCTTGCAGGACAAGGCTGCAGTGTTGAACAATGCAGGTTCGCAGGAGACGCTGCCTGACGACACATAACACATTAGTTACATCCACACTACCAAGCCTATAAAATTTGAGGTTCGGAACCTCTGCGAAAAAGCCCTCACATGACAAGGCTGCAGTGTTGAACGATGCAGGTTCGCAGGAGACACTGCCCGATGACAAGTAACACATTTGTTATGTCCACACTACCAAGCCTATACAATTTGAGGTTCGGACCTCTGCGGCAAAGCCCTCACAGGATAAGGCCACAGTGTTGAATGACACAGGTTTGCAGGAGACGCTGCCCGGTGACATGTAACACGTTTGTTACATCCAGGCTACAGAGCCTACAAAATCTGTGGTTTGGGTCCTCTGTGGAATAGCCCTTGCAGGAAAAGGCCATGGTATTGAATGACATAGGTTCACAGGAGACGCTGCCCAACGACACGTAACACGTTTGTTAAGGCCATGCTAACGAGCCTATAAAATATGAGGTTTCGACTCTCTGTGGCAAAGACCCTGCAGGACAAGGCAGCAGTGTTGAATGATGCAGGTGTTTTGCTATGAAGGGATCTGCGGCGCAGACAGTGAGTGCTGACAATTCCCCCTCCTGTGTGCAGCTGCCAGGTAAGAAGTTGGGGAGTTTGCTTGCTCTGGGCTTCTTAGCCCTTCCGACTGTGCCTCTCCTCTGATTGTGTCCCCCTACCCCTGTGACTTGGGCCTCTCGCCCTGCCCTTTGCTGGGTGTGCCGCATCCCATGTGAATTCTACCTTTGCTGCCCCCTACAACCCCTCGTTGAGTTCCCCTCTTGCCTCTCCATCCTGGTCCCCCTCTTGCGTCCTCTCCCTGCATGGACCGTCACATTCTTTGATTGTGTGTGCGTCTGCACCCTTCTAACCTTACCTGTTGTGTGTGCATCCTTGGCCTGCATGGTCCCTCCCTATCCCTGATTGCATGTGCTTCTGCAGCACTTCCATTCTTGGCTTGGCTCGCACTGCATACCCCCAATTTGCGTGGTCCCTCGCAATCTTCGATCGCGTGTGCCTCCGCTCCACTTACATCCTTGACTTTGCTCGCACTGCGCATCTACGAATTGTGTGGTCCCTCACAATCTTCGATTGCGTGTGCTTCCACGCCCCTTCCATTCTTGCCTGTTCCGGCTGCATGTCCTCAGTTTGAGTGGTCCGTTGCAATCATGTTCTCACGTTAGCCTCCTCTGCCTTTCCATCCTTTGCTACGCTCGTGCCGACGCATTCACTGCCTATGTGGTCCCTTATGTTTCCTTGATTGTGTGTCCCTCCACCTGACTTCCATCTTTGCCACCCACGAGCCTGCTCATCCTTAGCCTGTGTGGTCCCTCGCAATCCTTGATCGTGTGGGTTCCTCATACTCTCCATCCTTGGCTACCTTCACACCTGCGCTTCTTTGCCCTCACTTCTCCAGCTCACCAACACCCACACACCCCTGAGCATCCTGGCTCCCCTGCAAGTCTTTACCCTTGCCTTCCCATGCCCTATCCCCCCTCTCAACTGCTGCCCTGCCATTTGGTTTATTGCTCTGTGTTTTGCTGTGCTCTTCCTTCTTCTAGGTTTTCTTCAACGGCTGATCAGTTTTTGCTGTGTACTGCTCTTCCTTCTTCTATCTTTTCTTTCGATGGCTGCTCTGTTTTGCTGTGTATTGCTCTGTGTTCTGATGTGCTCTTCCCTCTTCTAGGTTTACTTTTGTCGACTGCTCTGTTTCTTGTTGCCCCGATAACCTGATTGTTGTTCACCTTACTGACTTGTGTTCCGCTGAGCTATTCTTTCTGAGCTCTTTGTCTCATTCAGTTTAATTATTTTCTACTTGATCTTGTTTTCATTCCATCTTGTCTGCTTGCACCCCCCTTATCTCTGCCCCCCTTGATCCCATTCCCGTTCTTTCCCCACTGCTCACCTCCACCCCTCGTCCACTCTCTTCTTTTCCCCACCTCCTCTATGGTGCTCCCTGTTTCCCCTATCTTCTCTAACTGCTTCTCTATTGACTATCCTGCCCTTCTCAATAAGACTGGAGGGAAACATTTCAAAATGGATATTCTGGTCTCCAACCCAGGCCTCCCTATCGATGAAAACTATACCAGTGCTTCCTCCATACAGACCCTGTGAACTCTCCTTTTTCTTACTCTCCCATTAATGATGGCACCTGGTGTGAGGCCCTACTGGCCCCCTTCCACTCCTCTAAGGTCAACATTAATGTTTACCTGAATGGCACCGTCTTGGTCCAAGGCCCTCATGCCAACCTCCTCCTATTTGATACACGCTTCCCTCGTCTTATACATTTCCTTTTTTATCCTGCTATCCCTTCTCTCACTTCTTTGGCTTCCTCATCCTCCTCCTTGGATACCTTGCACTCTACTCCTTCCTCTTCTGCCCTCCTTCAGGCTCCTACTACACTTCCACAGTGAGTACCTCAAATTTGTATCCCTCCCTGGAAGACTTTCACCGGTGGCAACCTTCTCCAAATTGCCACTCCTCCGACATCTACCATCTCCTGGAAGAACTCGACCTAGATGTCCTTGGCCTCACTGAGGCATGGTTCATGGCCAGCTCTGTCACAAGCTTTGACACTCTCCTCCCTGATTGCTAGAAGATCCTCTCCATGCCCAGATGTAGCCTTGATCTTCCAGGAGTGGATTCCTGCCTCAGTTCATCTCTAAAACCCCAGGACTTCCTATCCACCCTCACTTCCTCTCCTCCTTCTCCCTCTACTCTCTCCTCTACCTCCATCTTCCCTGCAGCACCTTTTCTCCTCCTTTCTCTGCCTTTCCTCGGTTCACATCTGACAAGTTCTCTAGACAAGTCCAATCTATGAATGTCTCATCAAAACAGGTTCTTTCCTGTTCTTCCGAAACAATCATGGACCACCTTGACTTACGCTAGCCTTGGCTGACTTCTGCCATCACTCTTTTGCCACTGGAACCTTCCCTTCCCCCCTGAAGCACTTTCTTGAGCACCCTCTTCTCAATCAACACTCAGCTGGCCCCTCCTGTCCAGATAATTATCGCCTGATCTCCATCACTCCTTTCCTGGGCAAACTCTTGGAAAAGCTGGCCATCTCCCAGCTTAATCTTCAAACTGAATCTGTTTGTTGTCTCCATGACCATAATTTTGGCTTCAGAGCATGGAAACTGCTCTCCTGAACATCCTTGAGGACCTGCTCTCCAACTTGATGCTAATCACGCCTCTGTCCTCATCTTACTTGATTGATCTTCTGCTTTTGACACGGTCAACCATGCCATCCTGCTCAACAGGCTCCATGATAACCTGCGTGACCTCTTTCCAGTCGGACAGACCCTCCCTGGTCCAACTTGGGTCCATCCTCTCTTCTAGCTCACTCTTTACAACTTGGGTCCTTGCTCCCTTCTAGCTCACTCTCTACCTGTGCTGTTCCCCAGGTGCCTAACCTTTCTCCCAGGCTGTTCAACCAATACCTGGCACCTCTCGCCCACCACATTGCTGCTCTCAGCTCCAACTTTCCGTGCTACGCGAATGACGCTCAGTTCGTTTTCAGGCTCGTTTTCAGGCTCCTCTTTGCCGCCTCTTCTCCCTTTCTCATGGAGTGGTTTGTCGCCAATGATCTCTGCCTTAATGCCAGAAAGACAGAGATCCATCTCATCGGCACAACTGCACCTTCCTTTGCTGTCACTCTCTTGCCAGCCTCCCTTGGCCCTCTTCCTGCTCTCACCTGTGAGGCTAAGAAACTCGGGGTCATCTTTGACTCCACACTCTCCTTCTCTCCTCACATCTCTGATGTCTTTAAGAAGTCAAACTACCAACTGCACCTCCTCAAAGGTATTCTTCCTTTCCTCACCTTCCACCAGAAGCTCAGTGTCTCCAGAGCTCTGGTTCTCTCTAGGCTGGACTACTGCAACAGCTTCTTTTTAAATCTGCCTGCCTCTACGCTACGCCTTCTACAACAAGAACAGTACTGCAAGACTTGTCCTTGGACGCAAGGCCAGGGATTGTATCTCTCCCGCCCTGAAATCTCTCCATTGGCTCCCAGTGGCTGCAAGGATCAAGTTCAAGACCCTCTGCATTGTCCACAAGGCCTTCTGGGGCCAGAAACTACAGTACCTCCAACTCTCTCTTCGGAAATATCTTCCTACTCGAGCTCTTCGCTCATCCACCTCCAAGTGCCTCAGGGTCAGTCGCTTCTCCAAGAAACGAGTTGGGGGTAGATCTCTTTCTTCGGCTGGCACCTCCCTCTGGAATAGCCTCCCTGCCTCTCTGAAACTTGAGCAGAACCGGAAACACCTCAAGACCTTTCTCTTTGCTTTTGGCTTCTCCCCTGCTGATCTCCGGTCTGATACTACACTGGTCACCTGGCTACCCGGTGAATTGGGGTCCAGTTCCCTGCCTGCCAAGTTGCACACCAGCACTGCCTCCTGACAACCTCGGCACTTGGGTCTGTATCTGCAAACCTACTGTACCCTTACCTGCACGTATTAGACACCTGTTGTCTGCACTTTAACCCTCGCACTTGCCACCTGCTGGCTGCACTACTTGTTGTTTTGATGTCTTGTATGGCACTCACCCATCCTCACATTCCCCAGGCACTTTTCCCCCTCTTCTCTCCCCCGAACTTGCGCAATCTCAATGTCAATAGGCCTAGTAAGATTGTTGTCTTTGTCCACCCTCTGTTTCCCCTCCCTTGCCTCGTCGTGCCTTGAAACACTTGTGTATAGGTGCGCTATAAATGCCATGTCACACCATATCATACCACCATAGATTAGAGATTGTCACAGTCTTAGCTGCTTGGGGGTGCAGTCACTCCAGCCGGCGTGCCCATCTTCCACCTCCTTATCATTTGGCCCCATTGAAATACCTGATTTGTTCACATCTTTTTATATTGCGCAAACATGCATGTACACAAATGCACATTTCGACTGCCACAGCATTTAATAGTTTCCTTAATACAAAATGCTTAAACATGTTGGTCTTCTACTAACTCTACCCGCATTAGATTCCCAAATCTGTTCTACAGCTGCATTCATTTTGCTTTAAGTTAGCGGTCTGTGGCTAAGCACCAATCTAGTGACATTTGCAAATCTGCCAGTTATTATCTCAAAATTGCCAATTGTTAAAGTGTAGACTCTACATGTTTGCATCGTTATCATTATTGTCATATGCATAGTTACACTCTCAATGTGCTTGCAGCTACCATAACTCATAACCCAGAACCCACTTTGTTTTGCATATTAAGTAACTTTGGGTCTCACCCTAAGTTACCAGGGGAATCCAGACATGGACCCCTTGCTCACTGTTCTCAGAGAGGCACATCTCCACCTCATTGATGAGGCCCAATAAGGCTGAAACATCTGTATGGGGTTGCTGTTGGTACTCTTGTTCAGAAGAGAATTGCCTAGCATTTCGGTGCTGGACTGCCCCTGGGCAGGACAAAGACTGATATGCAGGGATATTTCTTCTCTGTGAAAGGGACAGTGATCTAAAGACTTGGTTGAGACTCTCCTAGGGGCCATCCACCCAAGAACAGGTCAATGAGCTGTGTTTATGCTGGTAGGGAGACTCCCAGAACTCCCTTTGTTTAGTGTTCTACGGTTAGTTTGTATCACGTGTTCTCTATATTGGCATGGTTAGGTTGTTACTTCATTGCAAATCTGGAAGCGGAGAAACAACACTGATGCCTATGCTTTGGTAAAGTTCTGTCTTTGCACAATGTTGGGATATGGTGCAGGTGGAAATTAAGATATGCTATAGAGGAACCTTCAGAAAGTTTTGTTGCACATGCTGGTGTGACGACATACTATTCTCACACCCACTCAGGATCTGACAGTAAGTGTATATGGGTTAGTGTTTCAGACTTTGCTTGCTGGACATAAGATCATTTATTTCATCATAATGAGGAAGAACCTTCTAGATCAGTGGCTCACCTAATATTTTACACCAAAGATACATTGGCAGAGCTTTGGGCCCTCCTGGTGAGAATTGCTGGAGAAGATCATGAACCAGACAGTTGTGAAGAAGATGCAAGGGGACACAATCCCAGAATGACTGCTGGCTCTGCATTGGTGAGTGGGTCATTCAGAGTGTCTAGATCTGGGACATTGCACAGAGGCCAAAGAGCAGGGAATCTTGGGAATGCACTGCCCACAGAGTGTACGGGGTATGCTTGATGTTGTAATTTTCATTATTGTCAAAATTACATTCACACGATGTTACTATTTTTACTCTGTGTTCAATGAAATGCTTGTTGTTTACTATTATGTTGATGTAAGGCAATCCATTGTGTTATGCTCTTTTTGTATATGTAGGCAAAATCATAAAAAAGAAATAGTAAAAAAGATTTTCACTATCAAAGATTGGCAGCTTAATCAAAGCCTCTTGACATTTTGCATTGAGATACATCATGAAAAACTGCAAACACCCGGGAAGAGACAAAAGTCAGAATTGAGCACTCTGCATTCTGCATCTAGTTAACCAATGTATATCATTAAGGTGCCCCCATCCACATCAACCCAACCCAAAATTAAAATGAAAAAAGTTACAAAGATTGTCCAAACAACAGAGTGCATTTCAATGAAGAGAGATTACAAAACTCAGAAGTGCAACACATGAGAACAAAGAGTGATAGCGTATGAGTCAAAGCATGCAGGATAGAATATGCAGTGCTAGTCACACAAAGCAAGCCTTGCCACTTCTGTTTCAATCACACTGAATACACCACAAAATATGTAAGGGAGCTTGCATGACCCCAGGGCAACACAACCCAAAATTCAAATAAAAAAACCTAAAAATATTGGCTCAATTAATTGCTCACATTTCATTTAGAAAGTGTGTTTTGTAATTATTAGTAAATAAAACGTGACTGTTTGCAGAGAGGAAAATGAAAAAAAATCTTTAGAGTTCAAGGGACTCCAAACCACTTGTGCGAATGATTACACTTCATTACAAAGGCAGTGGCAGAACGACTCAGGGCCCGATTCTCATCATGGCACAATGAACGTGCTAAAAAGCATGATTCACTGCGCAATTTCTTGACGCCCAGGCACCACTGCTATTCTGAAGCCGGCCTGGGCGTCATCGCAAAGTACGACGGTGCTTTCTCTGTAATCTGCCTGTTTCTAATGGAAACAGGCGGATTGCAGAATCTCGGCAGCATTCTCGTTAAATAACGAGGGGATCGTTATTTAACGAAAATGCTGCTGATGCACCAAAGTGAGCAGCTTCAACATTGCAGGATGTTGAAGCTGCATACTTTGGTGTATAGAAAAGTGTTCATATACACCTATCTGGTGTATATGAACACTTTCATATAAAACGAGCAGCTTCAACGTAAATGAAAGTGTTCATATACACCCGTGCAGTGTACATGAACACTTTCATTTACACCAAAGCCAGCAGCTTCAACGCTGCAGAATGTAATGTTGAAACTGCTCGCATTGGTTTAAATAAATGTATTCCTATACACCCGTGCAGTGTATATGAACACTTTCATTTACACCAAAGCGAGCAGCTTCAACGTTGCAGCAACGTTGAAGCTGCTTGCTTTGCTGTACATGAAAGTGTCCATATACAACACGGGTGTATATCGACACTTCCATTTACACCAAACAGGGCTTCTTGTGGCACTCCTCCAGTCTAACGGCACCAAAAGGGTGCCGTATATGTAGCGCACATATTAAACTGGAGGAGTGCCACAAGAATAGGCTTCCAAAACGCCAGTTTACAAATATGGCGGTTGCTAGGTTGGTTTCCAATTCATCCTAGCAACCGCCACATGTATTCCGAAAGTGGCGCATTCCTTCTGACTTCAGAAGAATGCGCCACCTTCAGAATAGGTCTTAAGTACCGAAAAGTTTGTTAACCCTTTTAACGTCCTTTTCGGTACTTAACACCTTGATGAGAATCGGGCCCACAGTTACTAAACTGTGAGGCAAATTCCTGCTGCAGCACACATTTTGTTTAATTTGTCAACGGGTGAGCAAGAAGTATCAATTCAAAAAGACCTTGCAGATGGAGAGATGCGAATCAAGCTCCCCTTTTCAGAGAAGAATGCTCAATCCACGTCATTATTATTGCAGTAACCATGCCAATTGTAGAAGTGTAGATGCGTTTTCATTCATCATGAAACATAACTGTGCACTTGACTCAGCAAATATCTGGTGCATAGAAACACGAGCTGGGAGGTGATGTTAGTTACGTTCTAAGCTTAATCAGCAATGGAAAATGAGATAAATACACTGGTGCTCCCTTGGCAGGACAAAGGATCCCGTATTTGGGCAAAGGGCTCATTTCCGGTCGACCCACATTACAAATGTCAATGATAAGTCAATGATGTACTATGACTGAGATATTGCAATGTTATGGGATTACATATTCGAACCTGGTGACAGAGCTTCTTTCACGCAACAATAATAAAGTCAATCTAATAGCTCACTTCTTAAGGTTTTAACAGTGAACGGAGGACAGCACAGGGGCAAAGCACTGGTCCTGGAAGCAAAACCACGCAGAACAAAACAGGTTTGAATCACGTGTTATAAAAAAAACAACACAATAAAATAAATTCAATACAATAAAACTCATGGGAGTCCACATTTGACTTTGTACAGCTCTCTGCATTTATGGTTCCATTGGTATCTTGCAGAAACTACAGTTATTGAGCTGACTGTTGTGTCCTGTATTCCCTGGTTTGGTCCTTCATGAATGCTTGCCTGAGAGAATGCCTGATAGAATGTTATGCCTGTTGAATGTTGTGGTGTGAGTGCCCCTGTAAGCTCCATGAAGTTCAGTTGGATTGAAACAGCCTGTGATAGAGGAGGCCGGTGGATGTCTTCTGTTTACCTTCCCACTTACTTACCCTTGGACTTACCTGATGTATATACCTTGTCACTGGAACTTAGTAAAGAAGTTCACTTGCCTGAGCATCAGACATTGCATTTCGCTTCGCAACACTGGCGACGAGCTGGCTTGAGGGAAGGGCCAGGAAGCTACAGCTGTCCAGAGTAAGCAGTGCCTGAAGCAAGAAGGAAGCAGTGAGACCAGGGCAGGGGACATTCACCGGCGCCGGCCTCCAGAGGTGAGTTAACCACTGCCCCATCGCCCACAGCAGTTACAGAGCAGGAGAGGGGCAGCTTGGGGCAGGATGTGACTGTAGTAGGTGGAGCATAAGTGGGGCCACCATGACAGAGTTTGGCCAATGTGGAAGCAGCAGTAGCAGTGGGGCCACCTTGAAGTGACTGGCAATCCGTATGATTTATGGGCACTAGAGAGCAGTGGGCCATCCATGAGTTTTATGGCACTGGAGGCAGTGGGCCACCTGTTACAATTGGTGCCATCCATGCGTTTATGTCACTGGAATGCAGTGGGCCATCCGTATAATTTATGGCCACTGGAGAGCAGTGGGTCATCTGTGAATTGTATGGATGTGCCCATCCATGACCAGTGGGGTCATCCATATAAATTATGGCCACTGGGGAGTAGCAGGTCATCTGTGCGGTTATGGCTACTGGAGCACATAATCAGAGGCCTGGGAGAGAGGGTCTACATGAAGAAAGCAGTCGACTATTGTCTTCAAACTGAAATGGGGCAAGTGTCCAAACCCTACAGCCGCATGTGTAGGGTAGCAGGGTTCAGTGAGGGGCGGCTGCACCTTATGGTCCTTATGATTAAAGAACCGAGTTGACAGGTTGTGGCGAAGGGAAGCGCAATAGCATTTTCAGACTTAACATAACCATTATAGCGTTGGAGCGTTCCTGGGGACACAGCAGGGCGCATCATATCACGCTACGTTGCCTGGAAGATTATGATGACGTCAGAGAATGTTGCAAAGGCTGCAACGTCACCACATTCCCCATGCGCCAAGAAGGTCCTTTACGAGAAGAAACAGAGCACTGGCCTCCTTGGGAAATGGAGGGTCAGCGCTGATAGCAGTGCACTAAAGATGGATTATTTTGAAGATACCATGGAAGGGCCCTCATAATTTGAGAAAAGGAGAAGATTAGAAGTTGTTTCAGTGGCAGTTCCACAATATTGCTTTGAAGTTGTTTTGGCGACACGATTGCCATCCTATGTTGGAAAAGAAGCCGGTAATGGAGGTGGGCACGGGCATGGAGGGGCAAACAAATCACCATACCATGGATTTTTGAGGTTCTGTGACAGGGGCGCTGTGCTATGTGAAGGTGTGTCTCAGCAATTAATTAGTACAATCCTCTCTGGGATGAGACCTGGGGTCATTTTCGCTCTTGTGGAATCTTGTTTGGAGAAGTTAGCACTTCCATTGCTATGTTGAAGGAACTTCATCCTGATTTCATTCGGTTCTTCAGATATTTGCCAGTTTACAACAGAGAATACTGACTTGGTCACTGTTGTAATGTGAGTCTTGTGTTTTGATTTAGGTCCAGCTTTTAAGATGTAGGAAGTTCTATTTGTTGGGTTGTGGTTGAGTTTTGGCTGATGTGGCCTCTGTAATAGCAAAGGCTAAATTTGGAGCAATTATTGTGTGACAGCAATGCATTAGTGAAAGGTGATGTGCACTAACACTTTTAGAGCATGGAATTACATGATTATTTTGTGACAGCAATGCAATGCAATGCATGAGTGAAAGGTGATGTTCACTAACAATTCTTTCTTTCTAAGGATCCACATGTAATTCATGTACTCTTTCACAAAATGTTTAGAGTTTCAACATATGGTTTGCATGTTATCATCCTATGTGTGGTTGAGCGTGATGGGTGTATCATACATGCGATGAGCATTGGTGAAATTGTGAAATTGTGAACGTTTTTTGCAATTTCATAGGTTTGGAAACCGGCTCTGTGCATTTTTAGCTTTATTCTTTCTTGTACTACACTAGAAGATGAAGTGTGCTGTGTTTCAGTACACCTTGGTTGCTGGCAGCAGGATGAATGAGGGTGTTGTTTCGGTATCGTGTGGCAATGCTCATTTGTTTAGCGTTAAGGCTGGTTCCTTGTCTGAGTGTCTGTGGTAGGGCTGCTACAGATTATGAGTGTATTGGATAGTGGATTGGCTGTTCTGCAGGTCGTTGAAGGGACTATGTAGGTGGGAGCATGAGGCATGTCACCTTGTTCTTCGGAATGGAGTGAGTGGGATTTGGATTGGAGTTTTGGAGTTTGCAGTGGAGATGACCAGAGTGATGTTGGTTTCATACTTTGGTCATATTACCCAGTGTATTTTCCCTCACACTTCTTTCCGTACCTTTATCTTGGTTTCTTTTGAGGAGGGAGATGTGTTGTGTCTTGTGTTCCCTCCTTTGGTCCTCCATGAATCCTTGCCTGAGAGAATGCCTCATGGAATGTTATGTCTATGGAATGTTGTGGTGTGAGTGGTCAGTTGGAGTGAAGCAGCCTGTGAGACAGGAGGCCTGTGGATGTCCCCTGTGTTCCTTCCTACTTACTTACCCTCGGACTTACCTGATGTATATACCTTGTCACTGGAACTTAGTAAGGAAGTTCACTTCCTTTACCTGAGCATCAGACATTTCATTTCACCCCGCAACACTGACTCACCATTAAATGAAGGGATGTACTTTTTCCTAGTGTCTGTGAGAGTTATTTGGAAAAGTAATTTTGTTTGTTTTTGGAGAGTACATTATCATCATCACCAAAACACTTTATTTCGGCTGTTGCTATAAAAGCAAACACAAGAAACAGATAATCATACATATATACATAGGTACAAGAGGGCAAACACTGAAACAATGGAGAAGAACATTAAAATACAGTATCAGTAAAATGTTTGAAGTTCGTGGCCCTCACCAGTAAGGATACGCTAATTAATATAACAAAATGACTACTCCTGGACCCTGCAATTCCAACAATTATAACATCATTGCTTGGATATATTTAGGATATCCTAAGGCATGTCAAATAAAGAATGTAGGGGCAAAAATACTATTCAAACATTAAACAACGATATTGCAAAGTACATTAGGCAGTTGTAGGTAAAATATTTACTTGAGAACACTTTCAGGTTCATTGGTCAAACGTGTTTTCCTAAGCAACCAATATAGCTAGAAGAGGCAAATACAATCCGATGATCGTCAGCTGGAGGCTGAGATAAAAGCAACGCCTCATGTAGAGGTCTGATGTTATATTTCAACAGAACTGCCCTTTAATACATTTGTCTAAGTCGAATGTAACACAGACAAAGAAACAGGAAATGTTCTGAAAACATGGTCGATTTCTGGGGCAACCAACCAAAGATTCTGTACCTTGCCCCAAACACCTGCATGCCTGACAGGTGCTGTTCTTTGCCCAACAGGTATTTCCCAGATGAGCAACATTACAAGGTTGTCTCCCTCAGCACAGCACCTTGTTGAGGCAGGGTAAGGATGCAGATGTCTTTAAATCTGCACACTTAGAATACTTAAATGGTGGTCTATATTTTACATGTCACAGGGCACACTTTCCATTAAACAATTGTTTATATCTCCAATACAAAGTAGCACTGCACTAAGGGTAGTAACCGGATTTCCCAAGCAACCTTCACCCAATATCCGTAATTCCCTGATCCTAGTTACACGCTGTGTAGAGGAGGTCTTGGTATGTATTGTTATGACTTTTATGCTTCGGCATGGCGATTTGTTGTGTCGGGTTAGGATGCATTATGCTGTTAATCTAGATCATTCTCTGTCAGTTCATGCTATGGTGGCATGGAAACTCAAGGCCAGCATGGTGTAATCTACAGTATTGTATGTCCTTTTAGACTGTCTACTATTCTCTCACAGATATTTCTCCCCAGTAACACTCAGTTTTATGCTGGGTTATTGACTAAATTAAGCCAGACACACACGATGTACTGGTAACCGACATAACAAACTACACACAAGATCAAAACCCAAATACGGCATCATAACTAGCATTTCCCTTGTATGACAGGTACTGGCAAGTGAAAGGCTACTGTGTACAGGTGTTCACAGTAAAACCTACCAAATCTGTACCATCATGCAACTGTACACTCAGTGACATTCATTATGCACGTGTTGACCAGAAACATGGAAGTCTTCCATGGCATTGCGCTGGTCAAATCCAATGTAAACTACCGACTAATCGTACAGCCTCCCAACCCAATTGACACCATATCCCTCTACACGCCATAACATTGAAACACTTCATGACAAGCAATGCTGGCCACAAACTCAAAGATCACAAATACAAAACCACAAACACTGATGGCTTGAACCTGGCCGAGTCGCCACACGATCATACACAAGATGTTAAGCATACCAATCGCAGGGTGTTCCCAGGCGGGTTGTCCAGACCATGATGCCTCTAAAAATACCCTAAAAGCTAACACACACAAAGTGTCTGGATTCTTCCAGTACTATTACATAAACATTTGCAAGTTTGCAACAACAGAGAACTTGCTTGGTTACTTCTATACCTAAAACCTTCTCTCCTCAATCAACTAAAACCTTTGCCATCTCTTGCATTTTCCTATGGGCTTAAAAGTCACAATTACATACCATAGCATTTCATAACACACCATACTATAACAATTTGAAACGTTGACACTTTGAGACAAATCAAAACCATTGTCCCTCTACAAGTAAATGGGATGCATACATCCATCATCTAATTTGCTTGGACATTATGTGTGTATCTATATTTGTTATATGCATGTTCATATTCCCTTTTGGAATCTGCCTGTGCAATTGAACAAAATGGTTGGAGGAAATGCTTTCCCTACTGCGCTGTTTGGAAAGGGTTGGTATCTCTGGCTTTCTGCTGATGTGGATTTCCTCTTTTCTTTCTGATCAAATTCAGACAGTGTCTCTTGCTCCTTTAAATCTCACCCGTTGGCATTGACATGTGGCATTCCTCAGGGCTCCACTCTGTCTCCCCTTCTTTTTAATCTGCACCTTTGCCCATTGGGTGATCTTATAGCAGCACACAGATTCCATTTTTACACCTATGCAGACATTATGCAGGTCTTTTTCCATCTCAACTCCCTGGTGACGGACCCTCCTTCCAAGCTACATAACTACTTACCTTCTGTTGGGCACTGGAGGGCTATGAATTGGTCAAAATTGAATGGAGACAAAACTGAGATTCTTGTGGTGGGCTCTTGCAGCCCCAGTTCTTCCTGGAGTGCTGACTACTGGCCAGATTCTCTGGAACCCTGTCCTTACCACACTGAATCAGTTAAGACTCTGGGGGTTGAA
The DNA here is from genome assembly GCF_040938575.1 of Ambystoma mexicanum. Taxonomy (NCBI): domain Eukaryota; kingdom Metazoa; phylum Chordata; class Amphibia; order Caudata; family Ambystomatidae; genus Ambystoma; species Ambystoma mexicanum. The sequence continues at coordinate 562,126,504 of NC_090928.1, forward strand.
CTTCTTCCCTGTGGCTCAAGAGAAGCTCAAGTCTCCTCTGTCTGCCATGCTGGCTTTGCTAAATTGAAGGTATTAAGGAAGAATCTGCCTTTTCGTCAAACTGATTCCAGTGCCAAGGTAGTGACCCCTTCCATTTTGGTATCCCTGGATTGCTGCAATAGCATCTACCTGCGTCAACTGTAAAGACTGGAGTGGGTTTCTGTATGCCTGCCCTCTATATGGCAAAGTAGAAGCACATAACACGCCAGCCAAGATTATGCGGTAGCGAAGGATGAGCAATCAAGGCTTAAGCTCTCAGGAGGTGATTCAGTGTGTACAGTGTAGTACACAAGCCCCCACACAGGAAAGTCCACACACTATGTTAGGTGATAACACAGTCCTTTATAGAAATGAGGTTCAGAATATATACACAATCAATAACACACTTTGTACTCTGGGAATTCTAATATAGTGAATATGTACAATGTCTATGTAGTGCCACAGTTCACTCCTGTCTCCTTTAAAATGCACCAACTGCTGACAGTTCTAATGGCATACAAATCAAACAGTAATGCGTATCAGCATCAGACATAGGAAGGAAGACAAGTTAGGTTAAACAGTGGCAGAATAGTTTATCCCACTACCATGAAACTGTTTGGTGTGAGGATCCCTCCACCTGGGTAACCTGTAAATAATGTGTATTGAAAAGATCAGTCCATATATGTTTCCTGCTAAAATGTTCTACCACCCCAATGTACCTTGGTTTAGCAGAGTTCTTTCAATGGTTCATTGACAGGCCCTTCTTGAGTGGACTCCCTTTAAAGCAGGAGCCATGGGTCGTTGAGATTCCTACGAAGGAAAGTGAACACTGTTGTCGAGAGAGCAGCTTTGACCTTTGCAGTGCTCTTCAATGATCGGTCGTGGATGCCCTATGAAGATGAGGCATGCAGTGCACCTTGATGACAAGAGTTCATTGCTGCAAAGCAGATTGATGAAGAACGTTGGCCCAGCAAGGGCATCGGGTCGTCGCCATTTGGCATCAGCAATCGGGACTCGACCACAGCTGGCTTTTGAATCTTCATTTGCATCTTTGTGTACTTCAGGTGGTGGGAAACGCACCGGTGGATTCTCCTTGGCCGTCAATGACCTTGACTTTCTACAGCAGGACAAAGCAGTCGACAGTGATTACAAGGGAGTCCTTGATTTCAAAGTGTCTTGGGCAAAGGTGGAGCGTTGCCACTCCGGTCGTCGGTAGCATGGCGTCAAGCTGCCCTCTCTTCTGGGTAACATGACTCGACAGGCTTCCAGCATTTATGGTGTCCTCCGAACACTGGTCGACGACAATGGACTTCGATGTCTGGGTGCTTCACTACAGGATTCCTCGGCAGCCCCGTCTCCAGTTGACAGTCTTTCGAGACTGACTTCCAGTGTAACTCAGTGAAGATAAACTTTCTGCACAATGTTCCCTCGTAGCTCGGGAAGAGGTTTCCTAGCCAGGTCCTCTCTTGGATCAGTTCTTGGAGTCACTACAGCTTTCAGATTGTCAAAGGAAAGCAGCAGCAATTCTTCTCTTCCAGTTGGGCTTCAAGGTTAAGCATTAAGTTTTGACTTCAGCTTCTGAACAATTCTGTTAAGTGAGAGGTCCCCAGATATATTGCTCTGTCTCTAAGATCTTGGTAATGAAATCAGATTATAAGAAAAGACAGAGAAATGTGTCTGGAAAGTAGAGACTGAGGCCCTGGAAGTGGTCGAAACAATTACCTAAAGAACATTAACGATCAGGGACACTTAACTCATTTGAAATCCAAATTAGTCACCCTAATAAATCAAGGACAAATCTTTCATAGAAAGTTTGGGAGATTCACAATGATTCCCATCTTGTCTTTCTATAAGCAAAATATTGTACAAATATTAGCGAATGGATCTGAGGCTATATTACTTCTGTACAGATAGAGTGGGGCTTGGGAGAGTGTCTTGTGCTCTATACCACAATATTTTAGAATAGTCCATCAATTTTCTAATAATATAGTAGTCCAAGTGACCCAATAGATGATGTGGAATTTTGTATTCTTATATGATGAGAACAGCTGACATGTGTTTCGACCCCGGGTCGTTGTCAAGGCCTTCTAATATTTGTCCAAAATGTTCAGCCCTTGTTTATATATATCCAAGTTTAATCAAGCTGGTTACTGATTAGTAGTCTGATATTTTGGCATTCTCTCAGTCTTGATTATTGCAGCATGTGCATATTGGTTGCTGAGTCTACTATTAAAGAGCACCATTAAAGTTCATCTTTACTGATTGCATTCTCAATATGTTTCCTGCAGTCGCAGGTTAAATACCATCGATCTGTTGTTGATGGCTAAAGGCCAGTGTACACCACACTCCCCAAGTTCCTGCGGCCTATCTACATCTGCCCAGTGAAACATGGGAAAAATTAGAGGGTCCGTTTTGGCGAACTTTATTGAGACTTCCAAATGCGTTACCGACATGCACAATTAGGCAAGCTGCAATCCTTGGAATCTTTGGTTCTATGGAAATCGTTAGCACTATGTCGGAAGTGTAGATACGAAACAGATATCATTCCTTTTTCAATCTTTGATCCAACTAAAAATGGGTATGATACATATATTACCCAGTGGAAGGCAAAGATAGAAAGGATTCAACAACAGAAAGATATCAATTTGAATTTCTAGTGGCCAATCCTGCAAAAGTGAAACAAACATTACAAGAAGGTGATTGGATAAGCAGTTTAGAATACTGTGATCAAATGAAACTAAATTGTTTAAGATCAATAGAAAGAAAGGGCCTAAACTCTCTTACAAGCTATTTAGAGAAATTCTCATTGCAGCACTATCGCGACATGCTTTTCAGATGCAGACTAAATAGTCTGGCGACTGGAGAAGTTTTGTGGGGTTGAAAGATTCCAGGCACTGAAAATGATTTGTGTAGCTTCTGTAAGGAGAAGGATGTGGTGGAAACCATGTGTGATGCACTGAAAGATAAAAGACAATTCTACCTGGTACAGTACAATATGAGTGAAAGTATTTTAAGCCCAATTGAGTGGTGGACTTGGGTTATTATGGGAGAAAAGACTGGTTTAATAATCGCGGTCTTGAAATTTATTGAAAGAGTGCTAAAGTTGAAGATGGAACTAAACGGGGAAGAGAGGGGATAACCTCTCTGATTGTCTGGATTTATTTTGGAGAAAATTATTTCCTGGAAAAAATCATGGATGCTATATCATTTGGTTTTATTTCTTTTGTGCTTTTTATTTGTCTGAAGAGGAAGCCTATTCTAAAGGATTTTTCATTGGATATATCCTGTTTTTATTTGGTTTTCTTTTAATGTGGATGTAATAATGATTCAGTGAAAAAACTTTGTTAAAGGGACGTTATGGTTAAGTTGCGCTACTAAAAACCTATGAAAGTCAGTGAAAAAACATTGTTAAAGGGACGTTATGGTTCCAAGTAAAACCGAAAACCCCCTGAAATTAGCCAGTTATGGTAAGCTAAGCAACCATAACTCACGCCACCACTGTGCACTGCTAAGACTAACACCCACGACATCAAAGAAGACATCACAAATGTCATTGATGACATCACTGATGATATCACATGTGCATTTACTTTTCATGAAATGTCTGTACAAGGGATTCTTGTTACAATGTTGAGAAAAAAGTGTCAAAGATTATTGGAGTAAATAGTTTCAGTGAATTTGGTGTCCTGCGGATACCCCCTCCCTTCGCGGACATGTTGAAACCCACTCTACATCTTCCTCTCTCAGCTCGCCCTTTCTTATCCCCATGGTTGGTGTCCCCCCTTACACTCCTTTCCCCTCCTCTACTAGTGTGTCTTGTATAAAAAAACAAAAAAAAGTCAAACAACAAAAATCAAAAAAAGAAAAGGCTCTTTTCAGAGCCGCCTTTTACAGTTAAAAAATTGAAGTGAAAATAAATGAAGCAGGACCCTGTGCATTTTTTAGAAGTCTGCGGACATCTAAAATTTTGGGGTGCTACCCTATCATAACCATTGCAGTTTTATCTGGAAGGAAGTGGTGGCTCTGAAAAGAGCCTTTTGGTAGTGTTTATTTGTGTTTGACACAACTGTTTTACAGTTTATTGAAAAATATGTCCCTTGTCAAATTCCATCAGAAGCATCAAATAGTGATCTTCAAGCACACATTTTACAATTTCAAAGGCACAAATGTGGCAAATATTGTCATTGCAAATACAAAAACATAGGGAAATACTACACCAAATTACGCTTTGGTTTCCCTAGACCGGTTACAGAAACAGGTCAAGTGAACAACTTCATGTCTTCAATTAGACATAGTGTTAAAGGTAAATCACCTTAAAATACATATTACATAAAAAGAACAGAAGAAGAAAACTATATCAATGATTACAATGCAATCATTGCCTACTTATGGAATGCAATCATAGATGTGCAGTACATTGCAGACAATTCCACTGCCATTGCACGATATGTTACAGCATACTTAACCAAAGCAGAAAAAACAGAGCTACAAGACCTCTGGAATGACCTGTCATCGGACAAAACACTGTCTCAAAAATTATACAGCTTGGGCATAAAAATGCTCTCCCATAGATAATGTGGCTCCTATGAAGCAGAAGATCGTTTAACTGGTACTGCTTTGTATGGAAAATCTGAAAATATAGTATGGATAAGTCTTGGTCCTGCTAAATCTAGAACAAGAGTTCTAAAATCATACAAAGATATAGAAACAATAGCCAAACATGATCCCAACAGCCAAGATATTTTAAAAAACTATTTGCTGGACACATACTACCCAAACAGAAGTACCACTTTGGAAACCATGTGTCTATAGCACATAGCCCAAAACTTCACATACAAAAATAATATAAATCCTGATAAAAAAAAGGTAGATACAGAGTGACAAATTGTGAAGGCAGCTTAGTAAAACTCACCAAACCAAATTTAATTAATCATATCAAATTGTCATTAAAGACTCCTCAACATAAAAACTATATTACATGTCCCTGCTACAAATCTTTAAACCATGGAGAAAAGAAGAAGAAATACTAGATAACTATGACTCCTATGAAGACGCTTTCAAAGCAAATGAAAGCACTATAACTGATGTAAACTTTACACAGTACAAAACAATGTTGCACAATGAAGAGCAACACGAAGAAGAACTGCAGGCCCAACTAGATAAGGACTCTCCTGACAGTAGTCAACCTTCTGTAACAGGAAGCCAAGAACCACTGGGAGAGCCACTAATAACAAATGAGGCAGAATTAGCTATGACAGAAGTAGAAAACACGATGTGTCAGTATGAGGATAAAAAAGACTTAACTATACTACAATCAAAAGTAAACAATGAACAACATAGCATTTTTGAAGAAGTAACAAAAGAAATTGCACATGGTGTACAACATGAAAACAAAGAATGCACCTGCCAAAATTACAAACCTATACTACTGTACATCAGTGGTGAAGCTGGTTCTGGCAAAACATTCTTAATCAAAATCATCAGTAAATTCCTTCAACAATTGACAAACAACAAACTGTCAGCTCTTGTCACTGCCCCCACAGGTTTAGCTGCCTACAACATAGGCGGTGTCACTTTACACCGATTACTACTCCTTCCAGTAGAACACCAAAACAAATTATAATATTGCAGACTTTCTAAAGAAGCTGCAATGGAACTACGCAGAGTGTTAAAACAAATGAAAATGCTACTAATAGATGAAGTGAGCATGGTCTCCAACCTAATGTTGGCTTTAATTCACCTCAGATTACAAGAAGTACTCAAAACAAACTATGAAGAGTTCTTTGGAGGAAAATACATGATTGTTTTCGGAGATCTTCTTCAATTGACACCAGTGAAAGGTGAGCCTATTTTTAAAACCTTAGGACACAAACTCTGCCGTAAAACTGTTGGCAGCATTGGAAATGCCAACCTTTTGCAACATTTCCAATACAGAGAATTGACAGAAAACATGTGGCAATCTGCAGATCACACTTATGCCAACATCTTAAAAAGTATTGCCTTAATGCCAACTCTTGCAAGCTGTTTCAAATTCAATGAAACAATGTTAAAAAAAGAAATGCAACCCATAATTGAAATTTGCGCAACAGACAAACTAGACATACATGGTATGACACTACCCATGTGTGAACAAGCCACAACGAGACTAAATAGTTTAGAAAATTAAATCTCCAACACAGCTGGATTGGAAAAAATATTAAAATTATCCTAAATTGCGGAGTAATGCTTAAACGTAACCTTGACGTGGATCAAGGACTAGTTAATGGAGCACTGGGTACAGTTGTTGGCTTTCAAACATACCCACATGACAACAACATTCAGTTTGTCAATATTCTCTTTGACAAACTTTCTGAAGTGAAAAGGATAGGACGCTCAACAGCTCGATTCCTTCTCTTCAAAGACATGTATGTACGAAGAGAACAATTTTCTCTAACTCTTCCATATGCAGTCACCATTCATAAATCACAAGGTCTTACCCTAGACAAAGCATTGATAGACATTGGTAACACAGTCTTTAAAGAAGGCATGAGCTACGTAGCACTATCCCGCTTACGTACACTTGACGGTCTATTTCTAAACAACTTTGATGCAAGTAAAGTAAATGCTGATATTCCTTGCATTTTAGAATACAATATACTACATTCACTATACACCCCCATCTAAAAACATATCCCATTCCACAAAAAGTAAAATGTTCTAAAAGAAAACTAAATCAAACAGAAATGCAACAGGATGTCACTGCAAATCCTCCAAAGAGATTAAAAGAAACTAATACTTCATCAAGTACCATAATCAAAAAAGAACCTATTAGGGAAAGTAAACCAGGTACTTCTTCAAAGAAGGAAGACAACTCCAAAAAAAGCACTCAGATACAGAACTAGCTGGTCCATTTAAACATTCAAATGTAATTGGTGTAAGTTACTACGCAAATGTAGCAATGAATATTCTATTTCAATTACCAGCAATAGTTGACAACATTTACTTACACAGTACAGACCAATTGTGTTTTCAAATGTTAGTACTTCATAGAAACGCAACAACCAATCCTGACAAGACGTATAGTGTTTATGGAATAAGACAACAATTGGACTACTGTGCTGGAATGGTGAAATTCACTATAAACTCACAGGAACATCCACAAGAATTTCTAATGTACTTACTACAAGTACTGGAAAACAAAAACATACCTATAAATGAAATCTTCCAGATTTCATACATGTGGAAACATACATACACTCTCTGCAACAATGTGACACAAGAACAAATCTCCAATGAGCGCTTTGTGTATGTATCAATACCTAATTGTGAATCCGTTCCATTTCAACAACTTGTACAAAATACAAACCATGGTAGATTATGTACTACCTGCAATTTGGATAATCGCTCCACCTTACTAATACAAACACATAGTAAATATGTAATACTAATGCTACTACTTTACAATGCAGATGGTACCAAAAACAACTGCAAACTGACTGGATTCACACATGGTCAAGTATCACTTGGTAAGAAAACCTTCACAACAATAGGTATGATCTACCACAGAGGAGCCACAACCAAAGAATTGTGGATGGTTCGAATGTAATGATTGTACCATTACTCCAAATCAGAGATGATCTGCAAATCTTACAAATGCTTATTTAATCTTCTTAAAACCGAAATGTATTTACTAAACTGTACTTAAACATTAACTATACATCAATTAGAAAACTATAAACTGTTACAATATTCAAACAGCTATATAACTGCCCCAAGATATTACAACAACTAAACAGATAAATGAATACCACTAAATTATATAAAAAAATAAACAGTTAGAATACGCCAACTGGTATCTAACTACCCCAAGATTTTCAATAACCAAACAGATAAATCAATACCACTACATTATAACAAAAGTGCTAACAGCTATATAACTGCCCCAAGATTCTACAACAACTAAACAGATAAATGAATACCACTAAATTATATCAAAAAATAAACAGTTAGAATACGCCAAATGGTATCTAACTACCCCAAAATTTTACAATATCCAAACAGATAAATCAATACCACTACTTTATAACAAAAAATAGACTGTTAGAATATGTCAACATGTATCTAACTGCTCCAAAAATCTGCAACAAGCCAATATATAGAGCATTAGACAGAAACAACAAGTGAACACTGAAAACAAACAAACAAATAGACTGTAGCATAACAAAAAAGGTTATTTTTTTAATCCAACATGGATTTTTTTTTTCTCCCACAGACCCAATGATTTTAGCAACAAACACAGAATATGAGGGTAAAAAAAAATGTTTATTATTCAATGTTATAAATTGTTACAAAATACCAATACTAACATGATCTTTTCTTTTATCACAGAAATAAACAAGAAATACATGTACTCCAGTTACTAAACCAAACATTAAGTATATTATATTAAGTACAACCATCACAGCAAATCACACCCATAGTGACTTATAACTTTGCTGCCTATAAATTTGATCTTGTCCATGCACCCAAGACTATAGACCCTGCCACAACCACCGCAGCATATCACACCCATAGAGTCAAACATTTTAACTATGCCATATGGACACTTTTAATGTCCACGGATATCATGAGTGTTCTTAGAACAGTTTCAACTTTGCTGCCTATAAATTTGATCTTGTCCATGCACCCAAGACTATAGGCCCTGTCCCCAACCACCACAGCATATCACACCCATAGTGGCTTATAACTTTGTTGCTTATAAATTTGTTCTTGGATCCCAAAGTTATAAACCACTATGGGTTTGATATGCTGCGGTGATTGTGGCTAGGGCATAGAGTCATGGGAGCATGGCCATATGGCCATGCTCCCATGACTCTATGCCCTAGCCACAACCACCGCAGTATATCACACCCATAGGGTCAAACATTTTAACTATGCCATATGGACACTTTTACTGTCCACGGACATCATGAGTGTCCTTAGAACAGTTTCAACTTGCCTACGAACAGTATGGACAGACATAGCGTCCTCAGGACACCCTCATTTTGTTTATTTACGAACATCCCAGGACACATGATGTGTTCTTAGAACAGATTCAACTTGCCTGCGAACAAAACAAACAGGCTTACCGTCCTCAGAACACACCCATTTTGTTTACTTTCGAACATTTCAGGACACCGCCAGTGTTCTTAGAACACTTTCAGCTTGTTTGTGAATAATATGGACAGGGGTAGTGTCCTCAGAACACTCCCATTTCGTTTATTTAGAACATTTTAGAGCATCTGTGTTGTCGGTGGACAAAGCAAACACAACAGGGGGGTCTACCACCTCGATAAATAAAACATTTAACCCATCTCTTACTCCCTCACTCTCCCAAACACTTTCACACAACAACACACTCTACTAAATAGTATTTTTCAACCAAGTTTAACTGCGCTGTGATGTCATCTGTGATGTCCTGTGTGTTAGTCGTAGCAGTGCACGGTGGTAGCATGAGTTATGGTTGCTTAGCTTACCATAACTGGCGAATTTCTGGGGTTTTTTGGTTTTACTTTGAACCATAACGTCCGTTTGACAAAGTTTTTTTTACTGAATTTCATAGGTTTTTAGTAGCGCAGCTTAACGATAACGTCCCTTTAACTAAGTTTTTTTGCTGAATATATATATATATATATATATATATATATATATATATATATATATATATATATATATATATATATATGGGGCAGCAATCACCTAACGTTGACAATACAATTTGAAAATAAATAAAGCAATTGAATTCACTTGCAATAATGTAAAATATAAAACACAGGAAAAAAAAACAGTTTTGGTTGGTGAACAGATAGCATTTAGGGTAATATTTCCCCTGTAAAAGGTACAAATGAGCAATCCTACACAAATGTCAGTAATCAGCAGGTATTCAGGAATGAAAGCCAGAGTCTATAATTTAAATACAATCGTCCCTCCCCAAACAAGAGAGAAAACCGTTTTTGGAAATTGACACTTTTAAAATGACAGGTCAAGATGGCTTGGTTAAACAATGCAAAGTGGTACAAATGCTTAAATGAATAAAAATTCTTAGGAAAACAACACTAAACAGGTCCTAACACACATGAGCTACCATATAAACAACAGTACACACTTTAGATCAGTATGGGATTTGAGAAACACTTTGAATGGTAAAAAGACATGTGAAAACTTTGGAAAACTGCAAATTCGCAGCACAATTTCACTATGCAATATTTGAAACAAACGGGTAAAATACACTGTTCCCTTGGTTGTGGATGTAGCTAAGGATCTTAGGTATCAGTGAGAGCTGAAATTTTGTTTCTATCTATAGCATTGAAGCAGTTATAGAGGTTTTAGTGAGAGGCGTTTTTACAAAATAGGTGTGAAAATGGAAACAGAAATTCGGTTTTAAAAATGACAGATCACTTTCTTTACACTATATTAATCACTATGAAAAAGAGAATGCTACCCGGGAATCTTCAGTTATGTGACCAGCATAAGCCTTCACGTGGTGGATACTCGATTTCTTTCTGGGATTTACTTTAATTATCAAAATCACTAATGAGTTATGGTTTTGTAAAATAAATGAGAAAAATCAGCACAAGAAAGGTTCTGACAATACTAGGGTTCTGAATTTAAAGATGGGATGGGTTAAGATTGGGATAAGACAATGCAAATATACTATGGGTCACTGTTCTTCCTATTTATACTTACAGTTCTTTGTAATTAAATTGGACGGTCAGGGTTCTGGTCACAGGATCGGGTCAGGTCTACCGGCAGCAGGACACCTCGAGAGGGATTGGATCAGCGGCACGGTTCTGGTCAATTTTGGACTGCACCTCAAACTGGATTTTGGATGGGCCCTTCTGGTGACTGGACACGGCAGATTACAGGATGGAAGTTTCAGCGGGCAAGCCTTAATGGTAGCAGGCCAAGCTGAATCAGAATTTATTCTTTTAGGTTTTGTGATGGTTGGATTTGGGTCAGCTAAAAATAGTTCAGCAATGCTAAGGCCTAGTTCTCTGCAAGGAAATCTGGTGTCAGCTGCAAGGTGAAGAGTTCTGGACAAGATGAACAAGTCAGGAACAAGACGCTGGGCGGAAATCTGGATGTGTTCTGGAAGCAGTGTGTCCAATGGGTTGTGAAGTTCCTATATGTATCCTACCAAATGACATCACCAAGTTTATGGTGTGAGCAGAATTTCAAAACACACCCCCTGGATGGGAGTGGCCACAGGCACTTGCCTTCTCCTGGTTTGCAGTCAGACCAAAGCTGTCATCTTTATGATGCGATTTAGGAACTCCTACATTGATTTTGAAGAAAACTTAACTTTTGCACCAATGTACATTTCTAAAATGATATACCCTAATAAAATCGGACATATACATTTCATATTTGATGGGCTTCATTCACATTCAATCCCCATCTCTGTGAGAGCTGTCTTTCTCATTCTATGACATTTTATCAAATTTAATCATAACAGTTTGGATTAATAATTTCTAATTCGGTGCATCTCTGGGCGCTTATCAGTTGATCATGTACATACAATCTTAGGCTTGAAACATTAATAGTTACGCTACCATGAGGGTTTTTTCGTAACTTTGGTTCCTTAAGTGATGCAGGTTTCATCAATGTCTTCAAAGCAAAAGCCTAAAATTAGGTTAACATCCACCAATTTTCAGATTTATCCTTATTTAGGTTGCACAGTTAAAGAGTTTCAAACTTAACCACAAATACAGATTTAAACACCAAAAGTTCCTTGGAACAGAGTTTTTTTTTCTCTCCTTTCACAAACAACAGCTGTCAGATCCCTTTGATCAGGGTGGGGCGTAGAGGGAAGCATCCTGCCCCTCCACAGCAGAGCCTGTCCTTTCTTCTAGGCTCAGCCACAAGACAAATGTCTAATGAGGTCTCATTGTGCTCCATGTTGTCAATATGCGGGAACCGTCAAGGCTTCCTGTATCAAGGGAGTGTCAAACTGAGATGTCAAACTTTCCCAGGCTGGTTACTGACCAATCAGAATTAAGCAGTTACCTAACTCCAATACTGGTTTGCTTTTAAAATTCACAATAAAGAGCCTCATCACGAGTTGGGTGGTAACGCTGGCGCTATTAGCGCCAGCGTTAATAGCCCTACCGCCAAACCCCCCCGGCGCTAATAGCACCGGATCACATTTGGGAATTCCCCATTCCCCATTGGGCTCAATGGGGAAATTTCGCGCTCTTACCGCTGGCGGATTTCCCGCCAGCGGTAAGAGCGTGACATTTCAGCAGATTTCCCCCCAGCTAAGAGCTGGGGGAAATCAGCCGAAGCTGTGATTTGGTGGACTGCCGCATTTAAGGGTTACCGCCAAACTCATGATGAGGCCCAAAGTCTTTTCTTTAACACATATAAAAATATGCACGGTTTATAAGGGATTTGAACATTTAAAAGAATTAAGCCCTTCACAAACATGCTTTAAATAGGCGCATTTTGCAATTTCTTCAGGAAAAAGAAACACGTTAAAACTAGGTTTGACATCTAATTTTCTTAAACAGCTGTCAGACAATGAGGCCTGGATTCCTCTGACTTCACTGGAGAATTTGTGATTTCAGCCCACTTTTCATTTCAATAGATCACTGGCAAAATGACTGAAATTAGCACCAAAACAGCACTTTGAAGGCTGCAATGAATTATGAAAACTATTTTGAAAGCATTTTTGGATTTTAGCCCATCTGTGGCCTTGCTGCATGTGACAGGTGGCAGGTGACATTCAGTGATTCCTGTTTTTCCACCAACTTTGACTTTGTGTGGCAGAGTGTGCAGCCTTTTGTGATAGTGATCCATGCACAGTGTTTCAGATTGGGTGCACACAGGGGTTAGTGCCTCCATTTTTGGCAGTTTCTCTCCCCCATTAGCAAAAGGGTGCAGTGGCATGGGTAAAAATCTTCCACAGCGATACGTTTGATTTCCCTCAAGAATAGGTATGTGCTTGACCTGTTAGTGGCTATCGAGGGAGGTGTCTATGCTAAGCTTAGGAGCAGCTGTTGAACAATGATACCCGATGGAGCGGCTTCAAATGGAACATTGAAAGCAGCCTAAGAGAGATACAGACACTCCATGCAAAGATGACCAGCAAAGTTAAAGGAGTGCAATCAAGTGGTTGGTTGGACACCACTTACGCACAGGTACTCACCTGCCTTCCCAGACTGTTTTGAGTGACTGTCCTTGCAATAGTGCTCATTCTCGTCACCTTCTGCATCATTGAGAACATTTTTAGATTATATTCTGGCAAGATAAAAGGACAGCTGATGTTACCCTTAAGTGTTGATAAAAAGCCTACCAAAAAGAAGAGCAGTGATCAAATAATTGGGGAAAATGAAAAAGTGGATCTTGATGGGTGGGTCTTTACTCAACCAGCAAATTTAGAGAATTATCAACAATTTTGGATCTTGTTGGGATGGAAATAAGCCTATCCCATCCCGTAGGCACTTCCTCATAAGGTGAAACCCATACAAATCAATCTAACGTACAAGGGGGAGCAGCAGTTGCCCCCGGGCCCCATATAGAAACCTTGTAGAGCATTGAAGTGAATGCTAACACTAGAAACCCCCACACTCCACAATGGCATAATAGGCCCTAAATGAGGCAGGCCGCAGACCCTTATTGCTCGTGTTCCAGGCTCACAGAGCGCAATTCCTACATAGCATGCTGGCTCCTCTGAGCCTTGTTCCCACGGAAGTCCATTTCCCTCTTGTCCCTTTAGTGTTGCAAATAATAAGTATCACCTTCAGGAATGTGTCAGACACAGAGCGTGAGGCAGTACCAGGCCCCTGGATGTGTCTATTCATCTCCACTAAACTTCCATTGAGCCTCCAAGCCCCACCGCACATCATGCCGGCTGCACATCACTAACCTGACCGCCACTCCCCTCGCACTCTGAGAAGCACCCAACCCCCATGTCATAACCTCCTTAAAGTGCCCACCAAACATCCAAAGCCCACAGGACTATATTTCTCACTGGCAACAACACATGTCTAAGCAACTTGAGAGGCAGAGAAGGGTAAATCAAAGATCAATCCCCAGGGGGGAGGCCTTGGGTGTGGTGACTGTGGGATGAATGGAACCCTGAATGCATGGGTCAGCATGACTGTATCTTATCCTACCCTCTCCCTGGTACCCCTTTCCTGTGCTGCCCAAATGCCTGCCATAATGAATGAGTAGCATGTCTTAGTTGTTTAGTTTAGATAGGAAACAGTGCATTTCTTGAGTGACCTGACCTTCACTGCGAGGATGAGCCCAGCTGACCCACGTGGAGCCAGATTGATGGAAAAGAACCAGCCAATTAGTGTTTGGAATCCCTTATGGAGCAAGCCCATGTGTAGGCTGCCTCCAATTTGGAGCACCACAATCTCTTATATAGCTATGACGCGTTTTGTGCTTATAACACCATGTGTTCCGATGTAAGACCATAGCGCTCTCGAGCAGCAGAGTTATTTGCTGATATTTATATTTTGTACAAGTAAAAACTTGTTATCCTGGCCAAGCATTCTCTTGGCTCATTTCCCTAGTAGGCTGTATTCACTCTTGTGTGTGCGTGTTGTAGGACTTGCCTTCAATCTCATGCCTAAAGGATAGCACACGGTGCATATGGGTGTGGTAAACTCTGGATGGATGCAAGCAACAAAAAAAAAAGAAATTTGGATTCACAAAGATAGATAAAGTACCAGAAAAGTAACGGGAGGCACAAAAAGAGTCAGTTATTCTTAGATCAATAAAAAGGGAAATAATGTAATAAAAAGGCAAGTTCTGCACAGTGAAAAAATGCGCACATATCAATTGCGAGAGTAGCACTGTAAAAGGGGAGGGGGCTCATTGTAATAAAGTTGCTCACGGTAGTGCCTACCATACTCTTAGTCCATTCCATAGTCCTCTTTCCTCCATACTTTTGGGACATTCTGTCCTGTGGGACAGGCCAGGAGCACTTTTTGTAAAAAAAGCATCAAATTGAAAAATGTGTCCTTCTTCTCTTTTTACGTGGGGTACCCCACGCGGCTGTAACCCTGCCCTCCTCAGCTCCGCCCCATGCATCGCCCTTCAGTCCTTATCTATCGCCAGGTCAGAGACCATTTAAGCAATAATAGAGGATACTTATTAGAGGGGACGGCTGGCGGGCTTAAGGAGGAAAGGGGACTGTGGACTAGGAGTAATGTAGTAACTATGGTGAGTAACTTTATTATAATCCTACGTCCCGTCCCCTTTCCTCCATACTTTTGGGAGATTAGCAAGCACTCCTTACAGGATAACGGATCGATGGAACTCCTTTACTGTTTATGTTTATGTTTATGTTTAATCATTTATATCGCTCTCCGAGGTACCCGAAGGCTTAAGGGCGCCAACAAAATATCGAACAAAACATGCAAGCAAAAACTTACAAAAGACAGGAGATCAGATAACAAGGTATATGGAATAACCAAAATACAAATACAAAACAACATCATAGGATAATGAACAATGATTGGAGATTAAAGGATAAGCTATGCTAAGACAAAAAATACAAGAAAACACGGGGGAGCCTCCCTAACCAACGGGGAGCATCAAATAATCAAATTATATCTAGAAGCCCCTCTAGGAAGATATTTACACTGTCTTAAGAACGCTGCTAAGGTGCTAGAACCACATCCCATTAGGTCAGAGTGATTATTGGATTGAAAACACAGTCTTTAAGGTCCACCCTGTGAAGAATCTTCAGGTCTGATAGTCTGATCACCCCTGGTCCAGTTCGTTGTCTTAGCCATGCTAAGACCTTGTACGGCAAGGCTTCTCTAGACTCCTTTCCATCTGCCTTACAGATATTGGTGATGACAACATTTCTCGAATCCATGATAAAGTTGTGTGTATTCGTGTCATCTAATTTGGGGATGTAACATTTTCTTATGCGCAATTCTGCGAGAATCCTGATTTAGGGGTGGAAATGATCAATATAGGTTGATTAATCTTGATCCAATTTCAGATCAGGTTCAGGGATAGGAGCGTGTCCTTCCGAAGTAGGGAGAATAATGTCAATATTAGAGTTCTGGGTACTTTTGAAGATGATCATGATGGACCTGATGGGCACCGGAGGTTCACCACTGCAGTGGTCGATTTGTGAGGCCTGATTTAGTTGCCCATTGTGTAAATTAGTTTGACAGGCCTTATCCAGTTTAAACGACTGAATCCCATCCGCAGAGTTGAGGAGTTCAATTGTTTGTGGAACAGCGTTCACTCTCGGTGAGCGCAAGTCTACAGCCTAGTTCATTAGAGAGTCTGCCAGTTGGTCAAGATCGAAAGGACATAAAAGTAGCTCTTTGGCAATACTGGCCAGTGAACATGGGCTGATGGTTCCAATAAAGAGGGAGAACAACTAACCCTGTCTTGCGGGGTAGCGTTGGACAACGTGAGATGGGCTATGTTACCACTTGAGTGTTTCTCTGGCTTTTCCAGGGATATGAAAGCAGCAGGAGTGGGGGCACGCCCCATAATGATGCTGTCCATATTTCATTTATCAACACTTAGAGTGCTCCGCAAAGATACAGGAACTGTAGGGTTAAATGTTGATGGGGGTTGCCAGACTCTTGATTTGTGCATTCAAGATCAGGAAATTTAGAGGGGGAAGCATTCTCCACAACTTTATACATTTCAGACTCAAAAAGGTCACTCTGCAGTCTCCTTCTTCTACGAGTGCTAATGGACAAATCTTCTAGGACTCAATCTCTAGGGAGTGAGGGAGAGGGGATAGCTAAACCTACTGATCCTGGTTCCACCAATCCTATGATGGATTTATCCTGCAGCCTAGGGATATGAATTTTATACTCCTGGTCCCTGGAGCGCAAACCATAATCACTATCACTGGCTTTTATACTGGTGGCCATGGTATCACCGCCTGGGCTTAAGACCCATGGAGATAGTTACTGAACACAACGTGAGCAGCAACTGCACATTAAAGCAGCACCTTACTCTAGAATGGGCTGCAACTAAGCAAATAACACTACTCCTGTAAAGGAGCGGGCAACTGAACGGGCATTGGATGGCATCACTCTCCTGGGTGGGCTGTTCAGGGTAGACTGTCCAAATGGGCTATGCCAGTGAGCTGGACCGGTGGACTATCTTGGCATGTCCCACCGGAGAAATACAAATGTTTACCGCTCTGATGGCCGAAAAGATGTTTTTAAGAACAGCTTGCCCGAACTGAGCAACAGCCTTGGAGCTCAGGTCTAAGCAATAATGCTTCACAAAAGCTGATGGGGAAGCCCT
Organism: Ambystoma mexicanum; assembly: GCF_040938575.1. Classification (NCBI taxonomy): domain Eukaryota; kingdom Metazoa; phylum Chordata; class Amphibia; order Caudata; family Ambystomatidae; genus Ambystoma; species Ambystoma mexicanum. The sequence goes on from NC_090928.1 coordinate 562,143,784, forward strand.
TGTGGCTGCCTTGGCAATGGTTTCCCAGGGAACATATTTTTGGAAGGCAATGGCAGCTGCCTTGCCCCACACAAGATGGGCATGAATTCCCTTTGGAGGTTGGAGGCCCTGAACAGAATACGTTTCGGAGATACAGGAAGCACTCCATCGGGAGATAGTTGTTTTCAAAGCTGGCTTTCCTTTTGGGTCTCTGAAGGTCACCGAGAGCTGGGAAGAGCTCAGAAGATTAGACGTTCTGTCCAAATAAAACTAAAGAGCTTGCCTTACATCCAAATTACGTAAAACCCTTCCGGCATCTGAAGCCGGTTCTGGGAAGAAAACTGGTAAGGAAATAGGCTGGTTGAGATGAAAATCAGAAACCACCTTTGGAAGGAAATTGGGATTGGTCCGGAGGACAAGCTTATCCTTGTGAAAGGTGAGGAATGGATGTTCTACCGACAAGTCCTGAAGCTCGCTTACATGCCTTGCCGAAAAAACCGCAATCAGAAAGTCCATTTTCCATGAAAGGAATTTCAAGAGTGCCGTAGCCATGGGCTTGAAGGGTTTATGACATAAAGCAGTAAGGACCACATTCAGATCCCACTTAGGATGTGGGCTGCGCCCAGGTGAATACAGATGCAACAGACCTGCAAATTACCTTTTAATGACAGGGTTTGTCAAAGAAAAAGAGCAAGAGTCCGTGGACAGGTAGGCGGCAATATCCGACAAATAAGTCCTGCAAGACAAAACATGCATGCCTGATGCTGCCAGATGAGAAATGAAAGACAGCACCGTTTTGATAGCAGCTTCTCTGGGGTCCAGCTTTTTTGCTAAACACCAGTGACAGAAACTGAGCCATTTGCTCCTATGCTGAGACCTGGTTGAAGGTTTTCTAGCCGCTTGTAAAATATGCATATTTTCTGCAGACAAATTGAAGTTTTCTAAAGATTTGAACTCAGGCACCAGGCCGCCAAGCTGAATGATTGTGGGGAGGGGTGACACATCTTTTGATTGCTCTGGTGAAGCAGGTCGGGAATCAGCGGAAGCCTGATCGGTGAGCAGACTGACAGATGCTTAAGCTCTGAAAACCAGAATCTGGCTGGCCACCACGAGGCTATGAACAGAAGAGTGCAATTCGACATGTCCTGAGCTTGCATAGTGCCCAGTGAATCAGAGGAAGATGCGGGAAGGCGTAGGCCCTCATGTTGTGCCATGGAATCTCAAGAGCATACCCCAGGGAAGAAGCTCTCAGCTGTTTCCAGAAAGCATAAAGAGGAAGTTCCCTGTTCAATGACGTCGCAAAGAGGTACACTTCTGGAGTGCCCCAATGGCGAAAAAGTTCGGAGAGGATCTCTGTGTTCAGCTCCCACTCATAGCTGAACAACGCTCGCCGGCTGAGAGAGTCTGCCATTAAATTCAGCTGGCCCGGAATGTGTACACCAACAGCCAAACACTGCACTGAATGGCCCATTCCCAAATCTGAATGGCTAGATCTACAAGGGGAGGTGACCTGGTACTCACCCTGCTTGTTGACGTAAAACATGGATACCGCATTGTCCGTGCGGATACGGACCACCATGTTCACAATCCCTGGCTTGAAAGCTTTGAGTGCCAGGAAAATCGCCAGAAGCTCCAGATAATGTATGTCAAATTGTCTGCGCTGGGGCGACCACAGGCCGAAAACATGAAGATGATCCATTGTCGTGCCCCACCTGTTAACGGAGGAGTCCGTTGTAATGGTCACCTGAGGGGAGGTCTCCTGAAAGGGCGCACCCAATAACAGATTGCTGGAAGAAGACCATCAGAGGAGATCTGTCATCATGCAGGGTGGAACTGGAACCATCTCGATGTCCGAGTCCACTGCCTGAAACCAGGAGCTCTGAAGAGCCAACTGTGTAAGTTGCATCCTGAGACGCGTGAGGCAAAGAGCAAGCACGCAGGAGATCATAAGGCCCAGAAGCCTCTGGAACCACCATTCAGATATGCTTTCCGACTGAATGAAGACTTGACAGATGGTTAACAGATCCGCCATCCTGTCCACCACCAAGTACACTCTGCAGTCGATCGTGTACCAACGGAAACCCAGGAACATCAGGTCCTGAGAGATCGTCACGGAGGATTTCTGCCAGTTCACCGACAGCCCAAGACTGAACAGGAGCTGAAGGAGAGACTGAAGATTGCTTGATGCTTTCACCGGACAAGGACTGCGCAGAAGCCAGTCATCCAAATATGGATACACATGAATATCCTGTAGCCTTAAAAAGGCTGCAATGACTGACATCATCTTCGTGAAGACACGCAGCACTGAGCTTAGACCAAAAGGGAGCACTCGAAATTGGTAGTGCTCCTCTCCCATGGAGAACCGCAGATATTTCCGATGCGGGCTCCAAATCAGGATATGCATATAAGCATCATGAAGGTCCACAACGCTGAGCCAGTCGCCCTTCTGAAGTGAGGGTTTTATTTGGCAGGGCATAATCATCTTGAATTTCTCTTGGGGAAGAGAAAGGTTGAACTGGGAAAGGTCTAGAATGGTGCGCATGCCAGCCTGGTTTGGTTTTGGTACCGTAAACAGACGAGAGTTGAAGCCCTCCCCTCGTTCCACTAGGGGAATGGGCTCTATAGCCCTGAGATCTAGAAGCTTCTGGACCTCAGCTCTGAGGGAGGGTGTCCCCGACTGCTTGTAGGGTGGGGGGAGGGGCAAGCGGAAACTCACCCAAGCGATGGACAAACCCACCAGTCGTCAGTGATGGTTTGCCACACCTCCAGATGAGACGAGATTCGTCCTCCCACCGGAGTCTCGTGCGAGTGCCAAAAAATATCTTTTTGCAGACTTTTTGGCAGAGAGACTACCAGTGCCTGAAGAAGAGTCTGACGACCGAGAAAAAAACAGTCACGTTGCTGTCTCCGGCGGGAGTTACCTGGTGGAGGATCAGTCCTGCGCGACCTGCAATCTTGGAACCCTCTAAAGCCTGAAGAGGATTGAGATAGGGACCTTGATCGCTGACCTTTGACTGGGGCCTTCACGAGCAGCAGCAGAGAATTGCCAGTTTGCGTGCTCGCCTTAGTCTTGGTGAGCTTGTCATCCGTTGAAGAATGAAACAACTCTTTGCCATCAAAAGGCAGGTCCAGAACTTTATCTTAGACCTCCTTCAAAAACTTTTTTGCATGAAGCCAAGCCTGACGAGAGGTGTCCACCCCCAGCATGAGGCCACATACCGAGGTGTCAACATGATGGACAGAAGCCTCCAGCATATCCTGTGCTTACACTCTAGCGTCTGACAGGCCACCTTTAAAGTCTTCTAACCTGTCGACAGGAATGAACTCCTGAAAGTCAGCCAAATCCCTCCACAGTTTCATATTCCCCACCAGGATGAGCTCTGCATTGGCCTGATGCAATTGCATCGCTGAATTGGCAAAAATCTTCTTGCCCAAGGAATCAAGCAATTTGTCCTCTGTGGACAGAACTTGAGCCGCAGCTGCAGATGTCACAGAGGCCGGCATAGATTGCAGAGTGGGGGCCGCTACCACTGTCGAGGACGGGAGCGGGCATGACGCCAAGGCTACTTCCTCGTAGGTATGAAGCCTGTAACAGGCGTCAATTCTTTTATTTATGTGTAGCCCGTGTGGAGTTTATCCCAGACCTTGTGGGCCTTGGCCAGGTCGTCCCTCTGAAGGAACAGGCCAGTGTGCTCCTGTGGAGACAAGGTTAGCGCCCCTGAAATCACCCCTTCCTGCGGAGTGGGTGCCTCAGGCACTGGTATGTCAAGGAGTGACATCATGTCCAGTACCCAGTCGTGAAATGCTCGGACAGAGCGAGCTGGTCCTCACTGTCCAGATCTGCCAAAGGGTCGTCCAGAGCATCCGGATCCCCCGACTGCGATGCGACAGGCATCAGATTGACATCACGCTCTATTGAAGACTTGTCCAACGGTGACATGGCAGACAGAGGCGGAAGAGCCGGAGGAGGGCCGGGAGGCAGAGGAGGTGCTACCGCCGGGGTGACAGGTGCTGTGACAGGAACTGTTGGGGCATGTAATGGAGTCTGAGGGCAGATTTCCCTAATGAGGCCCTTTAAAGTACTCCCTCATGGGATCTGAGTTCATTGGACTATGAAATTTCCCAAAAGAGGCATCCTCTGCCGAGACCTTAGGTGCTGCAGTGGGCAGAGGCCTCTCATGAGGAACATAACCCCACAAACGTAGAGAGGAGGGCTGCCAAGAGGGCCCGCCACCAACCGGGTCTATATACACCAATGGGGCAGATGTAGGAGGAAGCAAGACTCAATGTGGTAGTGGCATCCGAGCACGCCAGTCATAGGAACGGCGGAACGGATTCACACTGTCACGTGGATAAGGTTGTGCACCAAACGAAGGTTCCCAGCACCCGCCAACGATAGCGTGGGTGTGAGGGACGAATCCAAAATGCCACCATAGACCATGCAGGAACGCCCGCCATTTTGTGAACATCTGAGGAGAACTGCGTCACATGTGTTGATGAGGCAATTGACTCCACAGATTGGTCCGGGGACTTGACAGAAATTTTAGCCCTGACACAAGGATCCTCAGCAGAGCCAGTATAATGGGGCCACGGCTGTTTACTGGACATCCTATCCCTGAAAGTAGCCTCCAAAGGAGGAACCTCTGCAATGCCGGTAACAGAGGAGTTACGGTTGACAACCTCTCCCTGTGCCCCCTCAACAGAACCGGTAACACTGTGAGTGCCGGAAAGTTGAGGAATCCACTTCACAGACAAGACCTTAACAGGCCTCTCATTTCTGTTGGTACACACCTTAGCCTCGTTAAGAGGAACCTCGGAGCAGAGTCCGGTCTTAATAGCTCCCCCTGAGAGGGTCCTTCCACCGTGGTTCGGTACAGAAAGCCTCAACAGAGGCCTCAGGGCACACAATGGTGTCTGTGTCGGGAGCTCCTGACAAGGAGTCCTCGGAGCGCCAATGCCTCAGCACGACTATGCTGGCTATTAGCACCTGATCGGGACCCTCGGATCATGATCTGGTATAGGCAGGCCCCTCACAGAAACCCTAGGAGAAAACCCTGGTACGCCTATTAGGCATGTGAGGCACTTCAGGGAAACCCCCGGTAGCAGAGCTTTTTAAGCCCCTCCCAGACCTGGAGGACCACCGGAAGGAGTCCCCCGGCCGGGGTGCCCTGAAAAGTAAGGAACTTACCGGGCGACTCTTCTTTCCGCCGATGAAGAGTTGGAAATGTGGCAGAGGAACCTTCTGGAAGATCTCCGACGACAAAGATTACGTTGAAGTGTCCGGACCGAAAGGAGTCGCGGAAGAAACACGAGTCCCAACAGTGATCCGGTCCCAGACACTCCAAGCAGAGAGAATGGGGATCTGCCTTAGGGAAGCGACACTCGCAAGAGATCCAAGTGGCAAATCCCAGATGCTCCGGCATAGATGGAGGACTATGCGACCCCAGAACCAGAGCAGGAGAGAAGGACAACGGGAAGGAAAAAGGCTTCCCAGTGATGCTAGCGCGTCCAGCCCCGACCGCGCGGAGAAAAGGACTGAAGGGCAATGCACGGGGCGGAGCTAAGGAGGGCAGTGTTACGGCTGCGTGCGGTACCCCGAGTAAAAAGAGAAAAAGGACACATTTTTCAATTTGATGCTTTTTCACAAAAAGTGCTCCGGTCCCGTCCCACAGGACAGAATGTCTCAAAAGTATGGAGGAAACGGGACGGAACGTAGGAGTATTAATGTTACATACGTCAAACCCAAAATAAAATTAATTCACATATAAAAGAAATGTAGGGGCACAGATAAGTATAAACAAACCAGGAGGTAGGCTAAAACACAGTAAATAGTCCTTGTAGCATGCCTCTGCAGCCAACATGTATTAGCTTTTTGTTAATCTCAGGCTGGAATAGTAAGAAGCAAAATAACAGTTGTTATGTTTCGAGGTCACAGATTAGAACCCATGGGTCGCGCGGACGAGCATGGAGACCATAACCATTGAATAATTCAAAATGATTTGCAAAACATGATTTTTAGATGTAGTCAAGAGAACCACAGCGGTTTCAAATTGCCCCATAGCACATTTCACCTGGGTAAAAGCTTGAAGAGTTCTTAATATGCAACATTTATATAGCAGTATGTCCGTGGTTCAAGGCTATGACAGTGTCATAATAGGGGGCACTTCTCATGCAAACTTAGATGAGATGACCGGGATAAATAAATACAGTTCAGCTGGTCATCCAAATAGTTTCAGTGAATTGTTGTTATGATGTGAGAACTGGGGGTTGGATTGTGACATCACATATTAAAATTGAGAGCCGTGTGGGAAGGTTTTTGGGCCCAATTACAGAATGTAATGTATGTTTTTCTACAAGGGTCTGATGTGCGAGCACCAATCAGCTCGGTGTGGGGAGATTTTTTCATGTCGCACAGTTACTAATGTTAATTAGCTTGATTATTATGAAAATCTTAGATTAAGGTTTCTTTTTTACACGCCTTTTCATGCAGCTCTGTTCCCCTATCTGTTTGAATATAGCTGTCACAGCTGCTTCAGGTCCTTGAATATACATGTATTACTTCTTGCCTGCATACTATCCTTTTTTTCATTACTTTTATAATTTTTATTGGTGGGTTCCGAAGCGACCGCCGACACAATTGTATTGTGGTGATGATGGATGATAAGGTGAAGATTAATTTTAATAGCACACAAATCCAGTGTGTAAAGTACAAACTGTGATGCAATTTGTCAACTATTATCAGACAATAATACAGATGGATGTGATCAATTTACCATAGATGTTCCAATGATTGAAGATAGTCATAGACAAAGTGAATTGTTATGTCTATCCTGTCCCACAAGAGTGAGGCCAGGGATTGCATGTTTAGGTCTCTCCTGGCTCTCAAGAACCAGGTGAGCAGAATACATTTTTACATCTCTCGTGTCTTGCTGGGGTGTTGGCAATTACTGAATTTTTAGGTCCCCACTTTCTAGAGGGAGTAGGGGAACAGACTAACATTTTCATCTCTCTTGTCTTGCAGGGGTGAGGGCACACATTCAACATGTGTAAACTGTGATGCAATTTGTCAACTATTATCAGACAATAATACAGATGGATGTGATCAATTTACCATAGATGTTCCAATGATTGAAGATAGTCATAGACAAAGTGAATTGTTATGTCTATCCTGTCCCACAAGAGTGAGGCCAGGGATTGCATGTTTAGGTCTCTCCTGGCTCTCAAGAACCAGGTGAGCAGAATACATTTTTACATCTCTCGTGTCTTGCTGGGGTGTTGGCAATTACTGAATTTTTAGGTCCCCACTTTCTAGAGGGAGTAGGGGAACAGACTAACATTTTCATCTCTCTTGTCTTGCAGGGGTGAGGGCACACATTCAACATGTGCATCTCTCCTGTCTCACAGGGTTCAGGGCCCACGCTCAATTTTTAAATCTCATCTGTCTCACAGTGGTGAGAGGCAGTAGTTGAAGTGGGCAGGAGTGGTGGTGGAATGGTTGGGAGCAGTGCTCCTCTACTTTTTTACGTTTACTGTTGCTATACTTTCATTTTAAAAAGAAACCGTTCCGGAATGGTTTCATTTTAAAATAAAAGTGAAGGCAGCAATTGAAACTTGCACCTCTGTGTGCTGCACTTGAATGTTCCCTTAAGAACCAGGTGCATTTGTTTGGGGGTTTGTTTTGTGCGTGGGAGGGGGCATGGTAATGGGGTTTGTGGGGATTTGGTCAGGCCAACAGGGTATATAGTTCCAATACTTCTTTTCATTCACTTCGACCAATGGTGAGAGTACATCCTGGATTTGTTTGTCTCTCCTGTCTTGCAATGTTGAGGGCACACTCAATGTTGATGACTCTCCAGTCTTGCAGAGGTGAGGGCACACACTCAAGTTTTACGTCTCAACTGTCTCACAGGAGTGGGAGCACAGACTGAATGTTGTATCTCTCCATCATGGCAAGGTGAAAGCACACACTCAAGTTTTACATTGCTACTCTTTTGCGGGGGTGGGGACACACACTGACATTTTACTTCTCTCATTTATTACAGGGCTGCAGTCACACAACATTTTTACATCTCTCCTGCCTCACAAGAGTGGGGGCAGCCTTTGTATTTGTACATCCTCCAGTCTTGCAGGGTTGAGGGTGCACATTCAAATTTAAATCTCTTCTCTCTCGTAGGAGTGAAGGAACACATTGAATGCTTTCATGTCTGTTCTCCTGAAGGAGTGGGGACACAGACTGAATTTGAATTTGACATTTCTCCTGTCTCTAAGAGGTGAGGACATACACACAACTTTATATATCTCCATTCTCTTTGTTGGGCACACACTGACATTGTATGCCTCAACTCCCTCAAAGGATTGGGGGCACAAACTGAATGTTTCCATCACTCCTGTCTCACAGGGCTGAGGGCACATTCTGAATGTTTACATCTCTCAGGGTTGAAGATACAGACTTAAATTCTGTGTCTCCATTTTCTCAATGGGTTGGGTGCACACATGCAAATCTTACATCTCTCCTGTTTCACAGAGGTGTGGGCACATACTACATTTTTACATCTCATCTGTGTCACAGGAGTGTGGGCGGAGACTGGAATTTTACATCTCTCCTGCCTCTCAGGGGTGATGACACACACTCAGTGTATATGCATCTCCTGTCTTACAGGAGCAAGGGGACTCACTCAACATTTAAATCTCACTCAGGTGTCACTTTTAAACCTTGTGAAGTGCCATTTTGCTCAGTTTTCATTTAAGTATTTTCTATAGTGATGTACTGCCTTGCTTAAACTGGTTCACAAACTTATGGGACGTGTTGCTAGGGTGTGTAAGAAGATATTTCTGTATAACTTGTGTTTTCCCTCCCTTGTGAGAAATTGCTAGAGTGCCATTTGTGTTTGGTTTTCACTGTGCCATTTTGCTCAGTTTTCACTCTTGCTCAAACTTGTCTACAATTTAACTAGGGAGTTGTGTATACTTTCATTGACCAAATTTAACTTGCTTAAGAACTGTGATAGATGTGTTTAACTAGAAGTGTATACAATAAATATATATATTCTTTTTACTACAAAGCTTTGGTCAGTGTTTCCTTGTTCTATAGTACTGAAGGCCTAATGTGTAAACCCTGAATACTGCTCATCTGCCTCTTGAGATAAGTCTGACTGCTCAGCCACAGCTACCAACTAAATCTTTGTGGTACGGACTGATACCAAAGGGGATTTATTGCTCTCACATGTAGTCCTAATCTTCTGTAGTTCTCCCTAAGGGAACTGCATAGGATTCTGCCTGACACAGGATAAGGGCTGAACAGGGCAGGTTGGAAGCAGGAGAGTGGTCAGACTACTGTGATTGGCAATGTATCCCCCCCACATGGTGCTGGCAATGACCTTGTCACTTCCTCTAAGGAAAAAGCCCACAGCCCACCTAAGTTCAGAGGGAAGGCATACTTTGTGATAAAGGAAATCCACCAGTTCCTAGGGACTAATCAGGATGTATGTGGGGGCCAGCCAGTGTCTCTAGAGAAAAACATCACACCAGCAGTGATAGTGGAGTGGTTACCTGTAGTTTGGGTGGTCTGGCTAGAGACTTTCAAGGAGCAATCCCACTGCTAAACAATCACCAAACCTACTTCCAATTGTGCGCCTGCCCAATGTCCCAGATGCCTACTACTGTTCTCTAATGGTCAGTGTTAGTGGCATCAGATTTCTCTCAACAACTACGGCCTCTGAGACCCTGCTTCCCAAGAAGTCCCTGGTTACCGTTACTGCTTCCATCAATGCGGACACCCGCAAACTACACTTGACTTGATTAGTCATGAATTAGAGTCAGGGCCGGTACTACTGGTGGGAAGTATTTGCCCAGCCCCCATTACTAGTGAACCTTTACCTCGGTTACCGGAGGGGGCAATGTCCACCAACAAAAGCTCCAGGAGAAATTGTATGGTCTATGAGACTCTGACCCCTTCGGCTTTGAACCTACAATGAAATTGACCTCGCCTGTACAGCCAAACAGACGCCTTGGACTCTATTGAACGGATGGAGCTTGACTTGCAGTGAACACAATGTCAGAGTCCATTCTCAATGACCTGCAGGTTGTGGAGAATGCAACTGGTCTGGCAAGTCCCTGAAGATCTGCATGGAGGCTGATATTGATATTTTGATCCTGCAGGGCAGCTTGGCTGATTTGGGGTGGGATGCATAGGAGGGGGGTCGTTTTTGCAGATTCTGTTTTTTTTGCTGGGACTACCTGTAACCTGCTGTTTATGGAGGGCCGGACAGTGCACCGCCTGCATGGATTACTTAGGATGGGCACCCCCCTGATGTTGATGATCTGGATGAGGCTGATGCCGTCTACTAATAAAGTTGTTATCAGCATATTCTAGGCTGCCCTGGGAAAGTGGGACGGAGACTGTCTCCTTGTGACTGTGTGTTCACCAAATTGCCTTGGCAAGGCTGTCCAAGGGAGGACTCCTGAACAGTGCCGTGGAGCAAGGAATACACACAGCTATGTGATTACAATGTTAGGTGGTGTTTGATTTTTCATTTATTGGTGACAATGATTTGTCCCTCGTCCAGCATGGAAGACTGCCACCAGCTGGATTTTCAGCTGGATTTTCACATCAGCGCTTCTGCTGGGCTTTGCAGATTGGCTGGATGTATGCATGGTGAAGTGGCCCCAATGGAGATGAGCTTCTGATGGTGCACACCACTTCAGAATGCCTGGGAGGCCCTGCTACCTGGAGCATCTAATAAGGGGAGTATCTCCATGCATTAAGCCACCCTCCCTTTATTTCGACAACCTGAGATGTCTTGTGCACCTGGCTAGTTTGCAACTGTCTTGCTGCTAGCCGCTTGGTGAGTTCATTGTGCATTGAGCAGTTTCTCTGTGCATTGTGCAGTTTCTCACTCTCTCTCTCTTAGTCTTTCAATCTCTCTGCTCTCTCCCTCCATGGTGCTCTCCATATCTCCTATTTACTCAAATTGCTACTCTAAAACCTATCCCACATCTATCTCGAAGCCTGGAAGGAAAAAGTTCCAAAAAGACATACTGGTCTCCAATCCAGGCATCCCCATTGCTGCCGCCTACATCAATGCTTCTTCCAGGCGTCTGTCACAGATATCTTCTTTGTCGCTCCCTCTCCAGCTCTATGGACTCCCAACATGGTCTTTCTCCTCCCCCCTTTCTCTTCGTTGCCCATTAATGGTGGCACCAGATGGGAAGTACTCTTGGCATGCTTCTCATCCTCTAGGTGCATCCGTAATGTTTTTCAGAATGGCACTGTCATGGCCCAGGGCTCTCAACCCAACCTCCTCCTTCTTGATAGGCATCTTCCATCTCTCATCAGGAGGACCCTCCTCTTACTATTCCTCCATCTGCCACCCTTCTACCCCCTTCTCAACCTCCGACAAGCATACCACATCCCTGTACCCTCCTCAGAAGATCTTCAAAGGTGAACCCCAGCTTCACATAGCTGCCCTCAACTCTCGGTCTATTGTTAAACACTCCTATATCTGTCTCCTTCTTGAAGACTTTTACCATCACATTCTTGCTCTCACTGAGATGTCGTTCATTTCCAGCTCTTTCGCTGATTTTGACATACTCCTCCCTGAGGGCTACAAAATCCTCTCTAAGCCCAGGCCTAAGCGGTCCGGAGGTAGACTGACCTTGGTCTTCCATGAATGGGCCCCTCTACTATCATTCCCACTCAGACCTACTCTTCCTTTGAATGCCTTGTCTGCAGGCTTGGTGTCTCCCCAACCTTCTTGTTAACTCTCGCCACCATCTACAGGACCCCTGGTCCGGTCTCCCGCTTCCTCTCAGAGTGGTCAGACCTCACCTCTTCTCTACTTGCCTCCACCTCCAAGCTTCTCCTCCTCGGAGACGTCAATATTCACCTTGACTCTCCTGCGTTGACCACTGGACTCTTCTGCAGCCTCTGTGACTTTCTTTCTGTCACCATTCAGCCTTCCAGTCCAACACGCTCAGATGGACATGCTTTGGATGCTCTCATCTCAGCAGACATCCCCATCTCCAACCCTCTCACTGCATCTCTCTCTCCTGGTCTGACCATGCTCTCCTTCTTCTCACCTGGATCTCTTACGTCTCAAGGCTAAGCCTCTGTCTGCACTGCTAGTCTCTTTTTCTGATATTCGACTGATGAAGCGATTGTCAGTTGCTGCTTTTGCCACCACTTTCATTCCCCCTCCTGCCATGGACTCCCACACTGACTCGGCCCGTGATAATCTTCAACAACACCCTTGACATCCTTTCCCCTGTCATGAGGATCCACATGAAACCTGCCTCCAAGTGGAACACCTGGTTATACTCCGACCTAACCTCTCTGAAATGCAAGTCCAGAGTTTCTGAGTGGAAATAGCGGGCATCAGCACACCTTCTGGCAAATTTGCCTGCTACCTGCTACCTGCTCCAAAGGCAATACAGACTCTCTATCCACTCAAATAATTGGGCCCATAACCAAGCCTGCATCTCTGGGACCACTAACAACATGAGCAAACTGTTTAAAATCTGAAAGGAACTCGCCAATCCAATTGCAGTCTCCACTTCTCCCCTGCCTTCCCTGACCCTCTGTACTTCTCTTGCCTCCCACTTCTTAACCAAAACTCAGGACACCAGTCCTCACTCTTCTCTACTACCCACCCTACTTCCCACAGATCTCAGGCCCCCCTGGGTCCCTCTCTCTCCTTCCCTCCTACTCTCCTCTTTCTAGCACATCCCACTGGATGAGGTCTCTAGACAAGTCTTCCTCCAAACAGGTGCTCGCCTGCTCCTCCAAACCTATCAAGGACAACATTGCCTCCCTTGTGCCAGCCTTGGCCGATTTTTATAATCACTTGTTTGCTACTAGCTCCTTCCCACTACCCCTCAAGCACTCCCTTGTGCATCCTCTCTTCAAAAAGCCCTCTGGAGAATCTGAAGAAAGACATAGAAAGAGGGTCTGAATTAAAGCTCAGCCTTTGGGGGAGAGTTAACGCAATCAAGATGACTACTTTTCCACTCATAAATTACATCCTGAGTATGGTTCCCCTTTCTGCAAAGAAAAAAAAATGCAAAACATGGAGAGTATGATACAGTCTTTCCTATGGGATGGAAAGTAACCATGCTTGAAGTTGTGGTAGCTACAGTTACCAGCTGAGAACGGAGGTTTGGGAGTCCTGGACTTTAATAACTATCATCTAGCTTTCGCAGGAAGACACTTGCTTCCTTTATTTGAGGATTTGACGGATGTGTGGAGGCAGGCAGAGACAAGTAGATGTACATCACTTTCACCGAGGGTCGCTTTTGACATCAGTAGATGGTTATGGATGCAAATCACAAATTCTTGAGGGAATGTTGGCATAGCCTTTTGAGGTCGACCAAAGGACATGTATTCTGTTCCAAAAATGTGTAATTGTTGCTGAACCCGGAGATTGCGTTGTATGGCAAACTGCTGTTCTGTGCAAATTGGTTCCTGTGAGGTATCCGGTGGCTTGGCAACCTATTTAAGGATAAAAAGTGGATCACTTTTAGTGGTTTGATCGCTAAAAAGGGATTGGAAGACTGCTCATATGCAGAATATCGGAGACTAAAGAGGTTGATTGGTGAGAGAGTGCCAGATGAAAGCAAAGACTGTGCAGACTGGCTGAAAGAATTCAACATGGCAGGTCATATTGCTTCCAAAGTCTACAAACACCTGGCTAAATATAAGGAGGTAAACAAAGATATACTTGGATAATGGTCTGAAGCAATACATTCAGAAATTAGTATGTGCAGGTGGGTCAATTTATGCAGAAATGGGAGCATGACATTGTTGAACCTTGGAGAAAGGTTAAGGCAGATCAAAGTTTTAAACAGAGGATACTGGACTTTGCTTAAACTCCATGCAAGGGGATTGCTAGACCCTGAGGCATGCTGGAGGTGCAAACACATGGTGGGCACATTTGAACACATGTTGTGGGAGTGCAGCAGACTGAGGGTATATTGGAAAAAAATAACAATAAATATGAACATAGTTTTGATGTTAGATATCGATTCTGATTATACAACCGTTGCCATGCGGGAGAAGGATTTAATAGCGGATTTGTCATACCCACTGAGGTGCTGGTTTTACAGGGCTTCACTGACCGTGAAAACAATTATATTGCGACAATGGAAAAATGAGCAAGCACCCTCAGCCAATGCATGGCTGGTTGATATGCATCGAATGTCCTTAATGGAGAGACTGATTACATGGCGGAATAAGAAGAGAAACCAATGTGAAGGAATTTGGGGGAGGTTCTTGGAGTTGTTTAATTGAACTGCTACTGTACATTTAGGAATCTGGTTATTGTTCAGAGAGAAGGTGTATAATAATTTTGCAAAGTCCATCAATGAGAATTGTGAAAGGATTATGTGTGGTGTAAATAAGTTAACTGTTCACTGTACCTGTGGGGGGAATGGCTGGGGGGCTTGTGTATATATATCGGTAAAATGTCTTTTTGGGTGTAATATGTGTTTTATCTCAATAATATGTGAATACAAAAAAAAGCCCTCTGCCGACACCTCCAGCCTGACTCACTCCCCCCCTATATCCGTTAGCCCCTTCCTGGGCAAGCGTCTGGAAAAGCTGGTCATCTCCTAAATGATCCAACGCAATGAATCTGTTGGTTGTCTCCACATGGGCCAGGCACTGGATTGGTTGACCTCTTACCTCTCTGACGACCTTCCCAGGTTCAATTGGGCCTTTTTCTCTCCTCTATCACACTCTCCACCTGCGGCTTCCCTCAAGGCTCTATCGTCTTGCTGTGGCTCTTCAACATCTACCTTGCCCCTCTGGCCCACCTGATCTCCTCCTTCTATCCTCATTTGCAGTGTTCTGCAGATGGCACACAGCTCTCCTTCAAGGTTCCTTCTACTTCCTCCTCTTCCACCTCTCTCATCCCTGACTGTTTGACTGTGATTCAGGCATGGTGTGCTGCCAATGATATCTGCCTTAATGCCAGTAAGACTGTCATTCTTCTCATTGGGACCCCAGCTCCCTCCTTCCCTCCTACCCTCTAGCATCCCTCTATGTGACCCCTCCCCTGACCCTCTTGTGAGGCAATAAAACCTGGTGCCATATTTCACTCTTCTCTCTCCTTCTCTCATAACATCACGGACTTTACCAGGAAGGCCCTCTATCAGCTGCACTTCCTCAGAGGCATTCTCCCTTTCCTCACCTTCCCCCAGAAACTCAATATCTCGAGAGCTCTGGTCCTCTATAGGTTGGACTACTGTGACAGCCTCTTTCTCAATCTCCCTTTATCCTCCTTTCGCCCCCTCCACTAATCCAGAATAGGGCTGAAAAACGTATACTCAGCTCTCAAGCCAAGAACTGCATCTCTCCAGCCCTAGAATCTCTCCACTGGCTCCCGGTTGCTGCAAGGATAAAGGTTCAAGACCCTCTGCCTAATCCACAAGGGTTTCTGGAGCCTACGACCCCGCTACATCCAACTCTCTCAGCCTAAATACCTCTGTGCTAGAGCCCTTCAGTCTATTAGCTCCAACTTTCTGCAGATCAGACGCTTCTACAAGCAGAGAGTGGGGGTAGATCTCTCTCCTCCACAAGAGCCTACCTCTGGAATGGTCTCCCTGCCACTCTCAGGCTTGAGCCGGATCTCTCTAAGTTCTGGCAGCTCCTCCTTTCCTCTTTTTCCTTCCCTCTCCCCCTCCCCTGCTAACACCCCCATCTGCCACAGTGACTGGCTGCCTGGTTCCCTCTGAGTTCTAAATGGCACCAGATCCCCATCCAGTCTACCCACCTCCTCACACTTAGCATGTGGACTCTCACCTCCTGCACCCAATGCAATCCCTGGAACTTGCCCTCCTGGACTCCCCTTAACACTCGCCTAGCCCCAGTGGCCCTCTTCCCCGCCTCCTCTACCTCCCTTTTCACTTGCACTCTCTCCTCTTTACCCTGCACTTCCCTTCCCACCCTAAAACTTCGCATTTCACTGAGACCGGCTCCCCTACTCTCCCTCGCACTTATTGGTACTGAATTTGCGTGGTCTGAATGTCACAAAGCCTAGCAGGACCGCTATTGTTATCTTTCTCCATTCCCCCCATCCCCCTTATTTTTTGTCTTGTGGCTCCTTGAAACGGCATTTCTTGTATAGGTGCCTTACAAATATCCAATAAATGCATAAAATAAATAAATAATGATTTTCGATAAGCAGGCTTTTGCTATTTCTTATCAGTGTACTGTACTGAGCAAGCTTTTACAAAGTAGAATAATGCAATGCTGCGTGTTTGTTTTTGTGCATACAATTATTTCTTAAATAGTTAAAAGTTAGGGTTTCCATATCCATTTCCGAAACGCCGTCTGTCCTCTGTGAAAATATATCATGTTTTAAAGGAAAATCACCAGTGTCAAGTTCAATCTATGCAAGAGGGCTGCTTTGTGCAAATAACAACTGGCTGATTCCTGCAGCTTGCATGATTCGTTCTGGACAGAGAAATGAAAACAGAAATAAAGTTGCACAGCAAACAGGGATTATGGTAGAGGTTATGAAGCGGAAATCTTGAGAATTATCTTTGATCCCAATTTACTATAACGAGCATTGGTAATTGAAATAGGCCTGGCTTTGCAAATGCGGATTGTAAGCCTTTTTTGACCTGTGGGTTTGCAGATCAAAACATCCTACCGTCTGCATTTGCCAAATCCCACTCTCATAGTGCTAGCATCAGCAACAGCTGAGAAAAATCGGCTTTGCTGTTATATCACTCAGGGTAATCCTTCTTACTCTAAGCATCATCCTGTGATACCGTATTGTTCTAGTAGGCTTGCGGAAGATGTTGATATCTGCTGCCAGCGGGCAGGTGTAATGAGGGAGTATCCATCACTAATCATTTTGAAGTTGGATATATCCATCACGAGAAGAGATACATGACAACCTTACTGAGTGTTTCAGGACATCTTACCCAAGAGTTGCTGTAAAAAGTTGCATTGTGAATATGATCTGAAAAGTAATATGTAAGATATTTGTATAATTCACAATTTCGCACATAGCACAAACACTATTGCCAATGAGCTTTAAAGTTCTTCCACTTCGGATTACTGATGCGGGTGAGCCATAAATTTAAAGGCACAATTTGCAAGTAAAGTTTAACATTTTTTCTTAGGTGAGAAGCCCTTAATCCTCCAGGTAAGTGGCGTTTCATTCGATCAACTTTAAGAAAATTAGAGTCATTACGACCCTGGCGTTAAGGGTTTAACGGCGACTTAAAAGGTGTTGGCGCCGTTAAACCCTTAACGCCTGATTACGAGGGGCCTCATTACGACCCAGGCGGTAAGGGGTTTACGGCAGCGTAAACAGCGCCGACCCTTACCGCCTGATTCCGAGGTCCCTTAGCGTCATGGCGGATTTAACACCTGCTTTTAGCAGGTGTTAAAATCCATGGCGCTAAGGGACCATGTTGTTAATTACGCCACCGTAATTTACGGTGGTGTAATTAACGCCTTCCCCACTCCCATTATGCCCTATGGGGCAAAAATGGGAATGGGGAAGGGTAAATGGGGATTGGGGACTTACCGCCCCGCCGACCTCGGAATGGGGTGGTAAGTCCGCCAACCACCATGGCGTAAACGTAGTTTACGCCATGGTGGTAAAGGTACGACCCAGGCGGTAACTTACCGCCTGGGTCGTAATGAGGCCCGAGGTCCCTTTGCGGGACCTGACCTTAACGGCTGGTTTTACCAGCTGTTAAAGTAGGGTGCTGCAAAGGGACCTCGGTGCTAATTACGGTACCGCAATTTGCGGTACCGTACTTAGCGCCTTCCCCATTCCCATTGAGCCCTATGGGGCGAAAATGGGAATGGGGAAGGGCCATGGTGAAATGGGGAAATACCGCCCCGCCAACCTTGGAATGGGGCGGTATTTCCCCATTTCACCATGGCGGACTCGTTACAACACCGGCACCAACCATGGTGCTAATAGCGCCATGGTTTAGCGCCGGGGTTGTAATGAGGGCAAATGTCTTGGAGGAGCGGGCTTTCAAAATGCGACATTAAAAAATGCGCCTTAAGAGTGAGCTACCTAACTCCACTCTTAAGTGTCGGTTTTTTGAACCATCCACTTCGGACCCAAGCGGGGGATTACTTGTGCTTTCATAGGGCGTCACTTGCCAGTTACACTTAAAGAGGGTGGAGAACCCAGAATGCCAGCTTTCAAGTGTGCCATAAATTATAGTTTTGATGTATTTGGTTAATGTTAATCTGAAGTGGGCCAAGTAAGGCCTACCGAGGAATGTCCCTTCAGATTATGCGCACCACATTCCATTAGGATTAATACCACAAGGAGGAGTTACTTGTGGTAACTAATTGTGCTTTACCAGATTTAATTGATTGACTTTTTGGAACCAAACTGGATATCGACACTGTTTTTACACTTACACTTCCGACTATTCCCATGATTAGCTTTCCAGGATAACGGAATCCTCACTGAGCTGTCTACATCAGTTCTAACACATGCCTTGACAAAGACTCAGGAGGGTCCAAACACGTGTTGCCTACTGCATTAAACTCATTGCACACAATTATCTGTGTTCTCTTGTCTTTCAGAATTCAGACATACACGTCTTACAAAAAAAATGTCTTTCACCCAAAACTTGTGATAAAGTTTCCTCTGTATACAATTATGGAAACCTAGACTTGGGACGGAAGGGCACCGTCTCTCCTGGACCACCACACAAGCATCAGGGCACTTACTTTGTTCTAATGATCAGCACAGCGGTCTGCTCATTCTAGTGCACCCCCTCTCTGACTTTTAAAACGTGTTTTTTTCTGGGTGAACCTCCAACTCCATTTTCAACCAGCCGATATCAATGACAGTACATTCAAATAAAAAGGGAATGGTATTTTGCTGGCTCACCTTCAAGAAAATCGTAGAAAGATATTATATAAAACAGTGTATTATAAAAAAAAAATAATTTACCCGTAAATTACATTATATGAAGGCACTTGTATACAGTTCTGCAGCATTTCTTAACCGTTTTATTAAAGGTTACTTAAGGAGAGAATCTCTCACTTCACTTTTAGGTGTATTTTGTTCAGAACCACTGCACTCCGTGAAATAAACTGTTGTATGGGATTGGACTGAAGAAACTAAAAGCAGGTGTCAGGTAAACTTAATGGCTCTGCAGCAACCTCACTCAAGATGGCTGTTCCAACGGTTCTTCCTCACATTCTACTGGAGTCACTGGTCTGCTGTCCTGGCACTGGTCTGTAGTCCCTTTTCCCTGTTCTATTCATTTCAATGGCCGCCATGGAAAGGGAGAAGGGACTACGTGTAGCCCCTTTTCCCAATCCCCGGTGGTATGTTTTTTTTTTTTTTTTCTCGAGTCACAAAATGGTTGCTGCGCCATTTCTCGGCTTGAGAAAAATTGCAATTAGTACTCCGGTACAACGTGAGGATCATCTCGAAGAAAAGAGAACACACTTACACTGCATTTTAGCATTGGAAAAGGATGAGAAAACATCATTTATTATCGTTAGAAAGTGCCTAATCATTCCAAGAGAAAGGCAACATACCAATGAGCAATAGGATTTTTTCTCAGTTTGTTGTATTTTGTCTGATGGCTTCCATGTTGGCAGCTTTGGCAAGGTTTTAGACAATGGGCCTCATTATGACCCAGACGCTAAGTGTTTAACGGCGCCGTAAAAGGCTGCAGCGCCGTTAAACACCTAGCGCCTAATTACGAGGTCCCTTTGCGGGACCCGACCTTAACGGCTGGTTTTACCAGCCGTTTAAGTAGCGACCCGCAAAGGGACCTTGGTGCTAATTACGGTACCGCAATTTGCGGTACCGTAATTAGCGCCTTCCCCATTCCCATTGAGCCCTATGGGGCAAAAATGGGAATGGGGAAGGGCCATGGCGGCATGGGGAATTACTGCCCCGCCAACCTCGGAATGGGGTGGTAATTCCCCATTCCGCCATGGCGGACTCCGGCATGGACCATGGTGCTAATAGCAACATGGTTTAGCGCCGGAGTCCTAATGAGGCCCAATGGATCAATAGGATAATGTTTTTGGGAAAGATCGTAGGTAATTGTACTTCCCACTGGCCTTGTGAATGCAGCACCTACCCCTGTGCTTTGGCTTGGTAACCCTCACTAATTACTGCCGGCATCAGGCTGTACAGGGACTTAGCTATGCACAGAAAGAGTGAAGGATTTCATCATCAGTTTCATTTTGTTTGTGTACGACGCTCAGACACTCGGCCGGAGCCACCTATCCTCAGAAAGTAAGAACATATCTCAAGGAATAACATGCTTTTCAGGGACCGATTCATGGAAAAGTGCGCATTTCCCCACAATTGCTGCATGCTGAGAATGACACTGTGCGAGCCTTCGCGCAGAATAAATAATGCATCACTCGCTATTCATGGAATTTGCAAGGTAAACGTATTCGCAAGTTGCACCCGGCAACGCCCCGACATGTTATATTATGTTATTAACATTTGTAAAGCGCGCGTTCGCCCAAAGGCATCATGGCGCTGGAAGGAAGCTACCCAGTCGGAGAAGACCAGTGGAGTGGTCAGGCTTAGAACAGGTTGGTTTTCAACGCTCTTCTGAATCCGAGATGGTTAACAGTGGCCCTAAGAGGTTCAGGGAGGCTGTTCCAAAGTATGGTCACGGTAACAGAGAAGGCTCTACCACCGAGCCTTGCCCGGTTAAATCTGGGGACTGTAAGCAGGTTAGAAGTAGCAGAGCGGAGGTCCCGGTCCGGACAATATCGGGTGAATTTAAGCTGCAAAAATTCAGCACCCTGACCGTGAATAGCCCGGTGAACAATGCACAGAGATTTAAACTGAATTTGTTGGTTCACCGGGAGCCAATGCAGTTGGCGAAGCACTGGTGTAATGTGGGCACCATAAGGGGAGCCAGTAGCCAGCCTAGCAGCCAGGTTCTGCATACGCTGAAGGCGATGGATAAGGCTGATAGGTTGAGACAGATAGAGCGAATAGCAATAGTCCAGTCGTGTGAGGACTAACGCGGCTACCACAGGGGGGCGGAGGGCTACCGGGATCAAGGGCATGACCCTCTTAAGGATTCTGATCTGGTGGTGAGTGGACTGGCACACGGTCGCAACCTGGTTAGACATTGACAAAGAAGCAGAGAGGATAACTCCTAAATTCTTGCCTTTGCTAACTGGGTTGGGTAGCGGGCCCAAGGCAGGGGGCCAGAAAGCAGGGGTCCACAGGGAGGGGTTGGAGGGGGCAGCCTACCAACAGTACCTCAGTTTTATCACCATTTAACTTTAGCCAATTCTGGTCCATCCAGATCCCGACTGCCCTAAGGCAGTCGTGGAGGCATACAGAGGTCTCTGATTTATCCTGGTCCAGACGGATCAGGATTTGGGTATCATCTGCATATAAGTAGCAGTTTAACCCTTAGGAGTGGATGAGACAAATCAGGGCCCAGATGTAGATGTTAAACAGAATTGGCGATAGAGAGGATCCCTGAGGGACACCACAAGTGAGAAAGCAAGAGGGGGAGAGAAACGGTGGCATGGCGAGGGTCTGAGTGCGATCCGAAAGAAACAAAGTAAACCAGGCAAGAACAGCACGGGATATCCCAATCTGTGAGAGGCGAGAGAGAAGGCTGGAGTGGTCTACCGTGTCGAATGCGGCGGAGAGATCAAACAGGATCAGGGCCCCAACTCCGCCAGCATCGACAAGTCTGGACATGTCGTCCTGCACCGAGACCAGGACACTTTCCGTACCTCTCCTAGGGCTAAAACCCGCCTGGGCATGATTAAATATTTTGGAAGATTCCAAAAAAGAGGATAGAAGCGGTGTGACCAGTGATTCCAGCAGTTTGGACAGAAACGGAAGTAGAGAAATAGGGCGGAAATTAGCCGGGATAGTGGGGTCAAGAGAAGGCTTTTTAAGGAGGGCAATAACCCTAGCAGATTTCAGTTCTGGGGGAACAAATCCCGACTGACACGAGTTGTTTATTGCCAATGTGATCTCAGTCAGAATATCAGGAGCAATAACCTTCATAATAGAGGCTGGAATGGAGTCCTCGGGATATAATGATTTAATCTTCAAAATGGCTGTCAAGACCTCTGCCTCAGTGAATGGAGGGAAAGAGGACCAACTAGTCAAGGTATCAGTAGAGGGCACAAAGCTGGGGGTTTCAGGAGGCAATATCGCAAGAGATTTAGCAATGTTTGCTTGTATAGCATCAACATGCTTCTCCCAAAGCATAAACAGCCAGCACAACTACATTTGCATGCTCACCCGGGCGCAATCATATGCACCCTTCAAACAGTGCCTGGGGTCCCCCGCAAGCAGATCTGCATCTCGGGCACCATGCCCAGGGTCCCCCGTTACTGTTCCTGGCGCCCCAACAACATGCGTATGATACTTCGTAACTCGGGTAAAAATCTGAAAATCTGCATGCGAACCCCCGTAAACCGTTCCTGCACCCCGCTACACTGCATGCGTGCACCCTTAAGTTAGATCAGAACCCATCTGCGTGCATGCACCCCTAAATCCAACATGCAATTTCACCTCTGTGCGGTGATTCCTATGTGCAAGTGTCTGTAAGTCTGCCTTCAGGTGGTGTAGAGATCGAGGGAATTGCGTGGCCATTTCTCTGCCGAGGTTGCTTCGTGAATATGTGTCAATAGGCGCAATTGGGGGCATGCAAGGCACTGCCTGCAGGCCGTCCCTCGTAACAGCCACTTTTTCGCATGTTATTCCCCATTTTATGTGTTCCGCCCCTTCCTAGCCCTCTGCGCAAGTCACTTTCGCGCTCTGCGTAGTCTATCGCACGAGGTGCTCGGCAGCTCGCAGAGATGTTGCGAACCTGCGCGAACTCCACGCAAGTCCTGGAAAAGTACTGCGCATTCTATTCCATGAATTGATGTATGGGATTACGCACGCAGTTTGGAACTGCATGTTAAATTAGTAATACTAATGTACTTAACTGCAGCATGCAGTCAACCATGAGCTGAGAAATCAACAGTATTTTCCAGGAACTCACTTCTTTTCCCATGGCATTTTGGTGAATTAAAAACTCTGTTGTGATCCCTCCTCCTTACCATCCACTCCCCGTCGAATCTGGAGATTGGTAAGGTGTTTTTTGCTAGTTCTTTTGTGACTGGAAGTGCATAGTGCATGCAATGAAATTTGTATGTTGTGATGACTGCTTTGATTCAAATTGTAATGATCTAGTTTAAATTCATGTAAATCTGATTGAAACACAGCAATATATCTTATGTCAGTAACTTTAAAAAAAAAGATTTATTTTGGGAGAACCACAACCATGTTTTAAAAGGATTCACTTTTGAACAGAGTGGTGGGTTCCTTGTACTTGCTTCTTTTTGGCAATATACAAATCAAATCAACATCGTGTTAAAAGGACTCAATAAAAGCTATAATACTATGAAAAACAATGTACATAAACTAAATGAATAAATAATACACATGGACAGTGTTCAATTCATGAAAAGCACCATTACGCTAAAGTTGACGTGTAAATTTGTGCTAGTAAGGAAATACTACACCTTGGGTGGGCATAAGCGCTCTATGCGTACTTCTGCTTCCGGTAACTGCTGATCAGATGGAGAAGGTTAGACAAGGGGCCTCATTACACGGTAGGCGGTGAGCCATGGCGCTATTAGCGCCATGGCTCATGCCGGTAAAATACCGGCACTGCCTTGGTGGAAAGGGGATTTACCGCCCCATTCCAAGGTTGGAGGGGCGGTAAATCCCCCTTCCACCATTGCCCTTCCCCAT
This sequence comes from Ambystoma mexicanum, assembly GCF_040938575.1. Lineage (NCBI taxonomy): Eukaryota > Metazoa > Chordata > Amphibia > Caudata > Ambystomatidae > Ambystoma > Ambystoma mexicanum. Next base: position 562,167,513 of record NC_090928.1, read on the forward strand.
TCCCATTTCTGCCCCATAGGGCTCTATGGGAATGGGGAAGGCGCTAATTACGGCACCGCAATTATGCGGTGCCGTAATTAGCTCCGAGATCCCTTTGCGGGTTGGATTTTAACGCCTGCAAAAAGCAGGCGTTAAATCCCCCAACCCGCAAAGGGACCTCGTAGTAAGGCGGTAAGGATTTACCGGTACCAGTATTTTACCGGTACTGGTAAATCGTTACCGCCATCCGTGTAATGAGGCCCAAAGCCTAAAAGGCATACTCCCATCATCAATTCATTCAAAAGTTGTAATACTGTCACTGCATACAGCAGGACAAAAACCTCTCCTACACTGTTCGTCATACATTAACATCCAACTTCCATACAGTCTAATGCATAGAGCCTGCATAGGGAGCTCAGGATTTATTTTCTCACTATAGATGGGAATGTGTTAATATAGTTTAATAACCCATTGTCAAGTAACACACAACACTGTCTCATTTGAATTAAAGTAAAGTCTACCATGACATGAAAGAGAACACACTCCTAATAATCTTTTTGACATCAAGGCACCAGGATTTTTCATTATTACTCTATTCGTTTTGACCATTCCAATCCAATACATTCTGCTACCAACAGCATTGCCCTTTATACACAGTCTATTCTTGACTAGCTCTCTCTTGGCTCAGGCTTGGGCATCTGAGTTTTGTCTAGGGTTAGCTTAAGGAGATGCGCGGGTAAATAAGCCACAACATTTCCAGAATTGCGCTAGCTGTCTCTCGAGCCCCATCTAAATCCAATATTACATTGTTTACTAGCTTACGATTCTCTAATTCTGCCTTGTTAACACAACCCAGTTATCAAAACACCTAAGGACATATCTTCCTCTCTATTGCAAAAACAATCACAAAACACTTGTTCGGCTGCTGCACTCCCTCAAGTTATTTGTATCCTTTATTTCTTGCATTCCCATCCCCTTATGTTGCCCTTACTAATTTTCTTTCTGCCAGAAATCTAGATTCCCCTGGCTGAGGCACACTACACCACTTTGTCAAAAGGTCTACTGGTTCTCAGGAGTACAGGTATGATCAGTGGCTAACTGCCTAGTCAACTCTATACTCAAGCAATACGCTCTGAGCGGGGGGGGCATTACCAGTTCAGGTAATGCCCCACACCCATAGTTACAGGTTTGTGCGAAGGTGGTGGTGGCAAGAGGATGGGGTGTGTGGGACATGCACAATGTCATCACCTGTATGGTTCAAATGGAACCCCCATCCTGTGGTGGATCCTTGGATGGTGCACTCTGACAACGCAATGCCGAAGCCTGGTCCTCATTGGCTACAGCCACTCGTGAGCGGGATGTGTGCATGACAGTCCCAATTGCTACAAGGTCATGGTGATGGATGACAAGAGTGGCCAATGAGTCATTATGCATGCTGGCCCTTGACGTTTCCAATGACATGTTGAGAGAGTGTACCAAGGAATCCATCTCTTGGCGGTGCACGTCCCTTGTGGCAGACAATTCATCATGCATAGATTGCCTCAAGGAATCTGTGTCTTGACGTTGGGATTCCCTTAAGTCCAACATCTCTGCCTGCAGGCATTTACTCTGGGATTCCGCATCTTGATGTTGTCTCAAAGCCAAACCATCAATGTGAATCGTTTGCCTCAGTACTTGCATGTCCTCTCTCCTCTGCTGCCGCAATAAGCAGAGTTTGTCAGTGTGTGCTGCATGGACATGACCAGTGTGCACTTGCATGACCACTGAATAACTGACACATGTGGAATGAACATCCCTCAAACACTGTTTGGTCAAACACTGCAACTCCTGCCTGGAACACAGCCTCATGTGACTTTGCAAAGACATTATCGCTCATCCATTTCCACTCACCACCAGGGTCAGTGAATGGGTTGTCAATCTGGAAAAGTGAATACCCTTCATTTGAATGACAGACGTAACTTGATGGCCGTAGGTCAACCGTCTTATGCACCGAATTATAGAAATATAGACTGCTATGCTTGACCAACAAGCGGCCATTTTAAACGTAGCAAGAATCGCCATTTTGCTTGTTAACCATTGCTCATTGCTTTCTGTCTAAAACTGCTTTGCAGCATTGCAATTCTTGCGGATTCTGCTTACTCTGCTCAACTGTTAACATTGTTGTCTGAATATGAAAGGGCAAGGTCGCGGGACTGAGGAGTTTGTTAAAAACTCCTCATGAGTAGCCCAGAAAGGAATGCCCACGCTCCCTCTCTGTAGCCTTGAGGGAGAGCTGCAGGGCATTTAATCGCTTCACAGCTGCCAGCCAGTCTTGTACGATGGCAGAATATGTTAGAATAAAACAGCTAAAGGCTTGAATTATGCTCTTCCTACGGCCCCCCTTCGCAAAACCCTGTAGAGCGTGTCGGCTCCCAGGACACGAATAGCACCTCATAGATAGCAAAGCATGGAATGTGGCTCTTCCCCCGTGTGCAGTTTGCTTCCAAGAACAGAACCACCGTGTTCTGTTCAACAACTAAAAGATGCCTCCGCACTTTCTAAATTGCACATTGTTACTAGAATAGACATCGAAAGTGTCATAATTGTCATACCCATCGGAAATGTCCATCGTCATCCCGAGTTCAAAGAAACCTAATAAAGGAGGTTGTTAAATATGACATAGCTAATTGTATAATATGCATTTTGTATATATGTAACTGATGTACGTAATTTGCCCTCTTGCGTCCCTCGAGGTCTAGGAAACTCACGTCACGGGGCGTGAGACCAGAATTGGCCAATTGGGACTATTTTTGCTTGCAAAAAAACCTAGCATTGGGAATTTGAACCTCGTGTCTGGCGCATCTTTTCGTGTATGGTTATTGCCTTGTTTCCATATCACGAGGGACCCCTAGGGGCCCCTTTCACGGTAACACTGACACGTCCACTGCTTGTTATCATTAATGGGTCAGATAGCACAGTGTGTAGAGTGCTCGCTTTGACATCTGTACAGAGCCTGCCGTTGCATGTTCGAATCCCGGTAGGGCCAAACTCAGCCTTTCATCCTTCAATGGTCAATAAATGAGCTGCACACACCGTGGGTAATAATAAGCAGTGCTCAGATACCTGAGGGTTTGTAGCGCTATATAAATGCAAATTATTATTTATAATAATAATAACAATAATTATTATTGATATGTAGTATTATTATTATTATTATTATTATTATTATTATTATTATGTGAGTTATACATTGTACTAATAATGTTGCAGTCATTGCCACATATAGATGTATTGGTGTTACTAATACATCTTGCATAAAGTCATGTGTGCTGTAAGATCAATGTCAACCACACACAGAGTTCAAGCATTCACCTTCTAGGATGCATAACATGCAATGGAAGTGTACATGTATGCATTACTGTAGTACTCATGGATGGGGTTTAATTAGATCAATTGTCCCCACTCACCTACAGGTATTTGTACTGTTATACTGATGTGGGCATACATTTAGGTGACCAACGGATACGGTCTCAGTGTATTATATCAGCAATAATGAGTTATAGTATCAAGTCTCATAAATAAATGTTCTTTAGTTAAAGTAATCACGGTAGAGCCGACACTTGTTTTGACCAAATGGTCTTTCTCAAGGCTGGTAGTCATTGTCAAAACCCTTTAACAGGATTAAAAAAAGAACCAAAATTCATGACAAATGGAAAATATACATACCAGGTTCAATAAGTCAAACAAAACATAGATGCATAAGTGACATTGAAATTTGACATTAAAACTATGTCAAACATGCAATATGTTATTGCATTCGACAAATCTCCTGACTATAAACAGGATCACATAGTGGTTAATGAGCATAGTGCAAACAAATCATGTGGATTAAGTCAAGCACCCATAATACAATGATTTAAGTGTATCTGTTACTGCACCCATGCAAGTGTGCCGGATTGGTCTTGAGTATAGTTACTAGTGGGACATATGTCATGTTGCCATGTTAGTAAGGTTTGTTGGTGCCCTACTTTTAGGGTTTTACTCCTATAGGTACCTCCACCTTGTATGTTATAATATTGGCAGGGTCAAAACACTCACCAGTAAATATCATACAGATTCAACTGGAAGAGAATAACACATTTGTGTGAATAATTTGCTGTCACCCTTGGTGACATCCAAATCCCCTCTTCCAAAATTGTGACAATAAACCTACCTAGTTTAGTTTGAACTGCCACCATTGGGAAAGCAGCATTGGGCTGCATGTATTATAATACTTTTGTCTTGATCTGTAAAGGGCAACAGATTCATTATTGAGTGTATCTCATGTTGACCAGTTATTATAAGGTTCTGTGATTGTGTGTTTAAGTGACTTACCCATGCAAATTTGATAAATTGTGTATAGACATGCTGATCCTCGATGGGTGTTATCCTCCCGGGTGGTGAGTTCCGGTATAGTGTATACAGTAAATAAGTTCATATTGATATTTCTAATGTCAAATGGAGTATCCCCCATATCCCTTATAATTAATAAGGGCTGGGATAACTGTTACATCATACATGGGCATGTGCCCAAATATCCATTAATGGTCAAGTCATAGATCAAAGTTGCTAAGGGGAAACCCAGATCATGCACGACCAGAATGTATAATGTTGATTTTCTCCCCCCTAAAGATAATTTTAAACATGATGCGCATCACTGGAAAATGGACATGCTCTAACCTTATTAGGAGCTGGGTGTCCTGGAAGGCATCACCCCATGCCCCCTGTGTGTCTTCCACATGTGGGTGCATCTTGGATTTGTAGTTTATGCCTGAAAGTGTCCGACTCAATGCACATGTGTGCACATGTCATCATATTAGTAAACAATGCGGCTCCCACGTTCGGGATCCGATGCTGATGTTCTTAACTTTGATTGGCAATGTATTTCCAGTAGAAAGGCCCCCATTGTTAATATAGATTCATTTAAATGCATTTAAGGCTTGCGCTCCATGCTGCAGTATAATGGTATATTTAAGGGTCCTTGTATTAGATTGTACCAAATACCTGCCATATCTCTTGAGTGGTTATAAATGAGGTAACCTTAAATGTTGAATAATGATGTAGTGCGCACTCAACTAATTAAAATCACCTGTGTATGCATAATTGCATTGGTATTATTATAAATATTGAAGAGTGTTATTTCTAGAAGGGGTGTTTTGGGTGATTGCTCCATCCACACTGCGTCTTACTGATGACTTTGTTAAGTAAAAGTTGCTTGTCCTGAGACTTTGACAAATTATGATGCATAGATAAATACTAGCAATGGTTTGGCATTATAAAGATGGACAAAATAGTGTAGATGTTCTATCCAATCATTACATTGGCAAATATTGTTGTTCTCTAACCAGTGTTTGATCTCATAGTAGATTGACATAAGAATGTGTTACATTTAATTATTCTCACAACATTAGCAAATGTTGTTGCTCCCCAAACAGTATACAGTCTCTTAACTATACTGACATTAGCCTTCGCACAGTCACAAATAAAGGCAAATTGATTTAGACTTCACTGATTTTTGAGATGTAAATGCTGTCACATTGTAACATCAGGGCTACCAAAACACATTAATCTCATGTTCGGAGTTGAGACCCTCTGGTGTGCTTCTCAATCTTCAGATGCATTTTGTCTCCATTTGTCTCAAAGTAAGTTTTAAGTCGCCATCACATTTGCCATGCTTAGCCTTCATTACACCCACAAACTTAATGTTGCTTTTAATATCCAATTGATGGCATTCTTTCCAGAGATGGGCCAAAGGCAACTTTGTGTCTGATTTTGAGAGGCTGGACATATGTTCTCTTATGTGTACTCTACATTTTCGTATCATGCTGCCAATATATAGTTTGTGACAAACACAAATTATGGAATAAACAATGCATGTTGATTTACAGTTAATGAAGTCATTAATCAGTATTTCCTATCCTTCTTTGTGCATGTATTTGGTACTGTCCTAATACACATATTTACACATGCTGGATGTGCTACATTTCTGAAATCCAGTAGTGGTTCTCAACCAATCACTTCCACTATTCGATTTATTAATGTCGGTTTTAAGGAATGATGGGCACAATCTGTTGTGAATAGTTGGAGTTCCAGTAAACACACATTTGGGTTTGATCTCAATAATTGGGTAAGGTCCCTATCCATGCGTAGCAAGTGCCAGTGTTTGGAACCATATTATAAAGGATACATGTATCCTTAGAATACTGGGTAATAACATTGATACGTTGCCTCCTTTCTGATGCTTCCTTGGAGACTGTTTGTAACATCCCAACCCGTCCATATTACAAATCTTATTTCTCGATTGATTCTCAATTGTGGGTGAATAGCCCCTCAGCTGAAACCTGTCTGATAACAGCTCACATTCTTTCTCGAGATTGCAGACTTCACTGGAGTTTCTACGGGCTCTGTGGAATTCTCATGCTGGTATATTGGTCATTTTGGGAAATTGAGTTTAGTCCAGAGAGGAAGTTGCAACTGAGAGAAAATACCTTCGAAGTGTCTAGAAAGATAGGGCTTGTCCTAAAGAAGAGAAAACTCCTTTTTAATCCTGGCAACTTTGATTTTCTTTAATAATTCTTTGAACCTTCCATTTCTGTTTCTGATCATTCTTTGGGGCACCTCATCATAGTTCCTTTCTTATAGTCTGTTTTTAACCTTTATATTTGCCTATCCCTCTGACTTAAAGCTGGAAAATGCTTTGCTCTCCAGCAGCAATAAGCGAAAGCTCACAGTAGGGGGCTTGTGCATAATTGCTCCAGCAAGAGCACGACATTAACTTTCACTCATGAAACTGATTCAGCTTACAACGTGGTTGCCCCCAAGTGCTTGAAAATAAATGCTTTGAAGTTATTTAAAACATTATTTCCCATAGAATTTCTTTTTTTATACAATGACTGTTAGGCGGAAACCTGTGCAGTTCCCTCTGGGACCACTGCAAAAGATTTAGGACTACAGGTGTTTGGCAGAAAACCCACTTGGTAGCAGTCTGTACCACACAGATTTACTTGGCTGAGCAGTCAGACTTCCCTCAAGAAGAGTTAGGCAGTATGTGGAGTATACAAAATAGGGCAATCTACACAGTAGAACAAGCAAACACGGAACAGATCTTTGGTGTAAACATATATAGTTATTTATTTATAAAAACACAACTATGGAAAACACACTGGCACTAATACGGCTAACAACTTCAATCACAATTACTATAAGTAAATCAATCCCCCTAACAATAGTTCGACAAGTCTAGGTTCCACGGCACCACTTATTTGCAGACAGAGGTGAATGCTTTAACCTAGATGGCACTCTAATATTCGTTAGGACGGGAGAGAAAAGGCAGGGTATGAAATCAACTCGGTACCAACACTTTTACGAACAAATGCAAGGCAAATAAGGCAGGGTCTACTGTAGATCGCTAAGTTCAGAGGCCAGGCCCACTCAGAGAGAGGCAAGGCGATATGTCCCAAAAAGTATCACAGTGGAAATGCACTTCGAGTCTTTGTCGCAAATTGTTATATAAAGATTGGACCAGTTCAGAACAGAAAGTTAAGAAGGTTTGGAGGCGACCCAATGGAGAGGCGAGGATTAAGACACCTCACGCTAACCGACACAAGGGAATCCATGCGGACACGGTACCTTGTATGTGGAGAGACAGCTCCGGCGGGGGCAGTTGTTCCTGGTGGTGGATGCAAGTTGGGGCTTTGCCAAGAGAAGAGATGCTCTCGTCGTCGAAGGAAAGTTGAAGATCGTTGCACCACCAGGGAAGAGACCAGCCGCGGAGTGCTCCGTCACAAGACACCACCTTTTGGTCGCGGTACGGGTTAGTGGCTATCCGGTTGCCGGAGTGCTCAGCACGGGCAATTCGACCACTACGCCCTGGAAGCGAAGAAAAAGCAAAGGGGACTGGTTGTTCCCACCAGTCAGGGGAAGAAGACTCTCCAGCCGGGAGATCTCCTCTGTCGTTGGGAAGTGGTGAGTCGGTTCAGCAGGGCTCCACCGGAGCTGTCGTCGTTGCAGGTCGGCTCAGCTTTACCCTTGACGGATTCTTAGATCCTGTGGCGACTTCTGAAGATCCAGTCCCAAAAGCCCTGCTTTTATGCAGAAAACCCCCATTCATTCAGCCTAGCTGTCAATCAAAACACGCTAAGTGGTGAGCGGGGTGGCTCACCACTTGGGCCAATCACACCAGAATGCGACATGAGTTGGCAAGGCAACTCAGTCCAGGGTGCCTAAACCCCCTCCCGCACCCCCTGTGGTACCCAGACAGAATGGCACCACTTTGGAGGACCTCTGTGCAGAAGCCCGCCAAAAGTGGAACAAAGGGCTCAACCTTTGGTTTAGGAGTCACAGAAACAAACACAGACGCCATTTTAAAAACCGAGTTCTGGCAGAAAATACCAACCGATAGATTTATTTAAGATAAATAAATCGGCGGTATGTTAGAGATTAACGAGAAAGCGTATTAACCTCCAACAATGGGAAGAATCCCATAGAGTTATATTCGGGGTCGAATATAACGAGTAGTTTCCACTGCCACCAGCCAAAACTCGATGAGGGGGACGGGACAGTGCCCCCTCGAATAACAGACCCAGGAGTAATCGAATTACCCCTACTAGTACGTCCACAATAGGATGGTTTGTACTAGTTCTGTTAGTAAATTTAGGTCTAGTAAAGCCAATGGTGACTTTAAATGCCCTGGGAGACAGTAGTCAGTCCCAGGGTATGGAGTCTATGGTGGGGATCCTCTAGGACGCCCCAGTGTTACGGCACGCATGGTGCGGTGTAACACACATATTAAAACATATGAGACCCTATGGAGTAAAAGACCCCATAGACCATAGAACACATTGACATTCAAAGGAATTAAGCACATTCATGTCCAAGATTGGGAGCAAAAGAGTCTCACTCTTGGCAGGATGGAAAAAAACAAACTCCAGAAATCCAGCAAAGCTGCTGGGGGACTCACTAGGTTATGAAATTCAGCCTAAACAGAGAATTCTCCCTAACACTCGCCCCCCGAGACTAAGGGACAGAAGGATTTATTCCACTCCTGGATGAATCTCATACCTCTAGTCGATGACAAACATCCTAGAGAGACCATCAGCATTTTGCTGGTGACACCCTGACCTGTGCTCAATTGTGAAATCAAACCCTTGCAGGCAGATCGACCATCTCAGTAATTTTGGGTTTCCCCCTTTCATTTGCATTAACCATCTCAAGGGTTGGTGGTCAGTCTGAATGACAAAAGTAGAACCATACAATTATGGTCTAAACTTCTTCAGAGCCCACACAATAGCAAAGCATTCTCTTTCGATTGTTGCCCACCTTATTTCAGGATCCTCCAGCTTGCGGCTGATGAAGCAAACGGGGTGCTCCCTACCTTTCCCATCCAGTTGACTGAGTACCGCACCTATTCCTACATTTGAAGCATCTGTCTGCACAATGAACGTTTGGTGGTAATCAGGAGCTCTGAGTACTGGGGCTTGGCAAAGAGCCTTTTTCAGGTTTTCAAAAGCCTAATTGCACTCCTCGTTCCATCTAACCTTTTTAGGAAATTTGGGAGAGGAGATGACATTCAGAGGAGAAGCTATGGTCCCATAGTTCTCAATGAAATTCCTGTAATACCCAGTGAGGCCTAGGAAGGCTCTCACTTCGGTCTGGGTAGTAGGTGTCCAATTATGCACAGCTTCAATCTTACTGAGCATAGGCCTTATTTTTCCACCTCCTACCTCATGTCCAAGATAAACTACCTTACTCTGTCCGATTTGACATTTACTCGCCTTTATGGTCAGATTGGCTCGTCCAAGAGTCTGAAAAACATCTCTCAGTTGGGTAACATGTTCTTCCCAGGAATTGCTGAACACTGCTATGTCATCCAAGTATGCCATGCAGAAGTCCTCCATCCCATTCAGAATCTGGTTTACTATCCGTTGAAATGTAGCAGGTGCATTTTTCAATCCGAAAGGCATTACCTTAAACTGGTATAAGCCAACGGGGGTAGAAAATGCAGTTTTCTCCTTGGCATGGTCTGTCAGGGCTATTTGCCAATAGCCTGACGTCAAGTCAAATGTGCTGAGGAACTTGGCTGCGCTGAGTTTATCCACCAACTCATCTGTTCTTGGCAAAGGGTGGGCATCAGTCTTGGTGACTGCATTAAGAGCTCTATAATCCACGCAGAATCTAAGTTCTTTAGATCCGGCCTTTGGTACTAACACAACTGGGCTAGACCATGGACTAGTAGAGGGCTCTATTACCCCGAGATCAAGTATCCTGTTGACCTCACTTTTGATGTGGGTTTGTACGTTTTCTGACATTCGGTATCCTCTGCTTTTGACTGGCAGGCAGTCACCAGTGAGTATGTCATGCTGACCCCAAGGGGTCAAGCCTGGTGAAAGCGAGAACAGAGAGGCAAACTCATTCACCATAGATTTGCACTCTCCTTGTTGCTCAGGTGTCAGATTTGAAGAGAGATTTACTCCTTCAATTTTTTCGTCTAAAGGTAAGCCTCTGAGGAGATCTGGAAGAGCTTCACTCTCTTCTTCTTCCTCTGATGATGCTAAAATCAACGCTCCTACATCAGGTCTTGAGACATACGCTTTGAGTCGGTTGGTGTGGAAGACTGTCGGAGCCTCCTTGGGATTGCCCAAGTCCACCAGATAGTTGACCTCTCCGAGTTTACCCACAACTCTGAAGGGTCCCATCCATTTGTCTTGCAAGGCCCTCTGCCTTGTTGGGATCATAACGAGAACGAGCTGGTCTTGAGCGAACTCAACCATGTTAGCCTTTTGATCATGCCAGTGCTTGACCAATGCTTGTCCAGCTTTCAAGTTATCGCTTGCTTCTGTGATCATGTGCGACATTCTCCTCTGGAGACCTATCACGTAGTCAGTCACTCTGACTAGCTTGGGGGAAGGAGCACTCTCCAACCCCTCCTTAATCAGGGCCAATGGACCTCTGATGGGATGACCATAGAGAAGCTCAAAGGGAGAATAACCTACTCCCTCCTGAGGGACTTCTCTTTAAGCAAAGAGAAGGCATGGCAGTAGAAGGTCCCACTTACGCTTAAGGGGTTCCTCTAAAGCACCTATCATGCTCTTCATGGTTCGGTTGAACCGTTCTACCAGCCCATTGGTTTGGGGGTGGTAGGCTGTTGAGAACTTGTAAGTAACTCCACAGGTTTTCCACATGGCTTTCATGTAGTGGGACATAAAGTTTGACCCCCTGTCAGAGATTACTTCCTTAGGAAACTCGACCCTTGTAAAAGTACCAAGGAGGGCCTTAGCCACAGCCGGAGCTGTAACAGTCCTCATAGGAATTGCCTCAGGATACCTAGTAGCATGATCTACTACAACAAGTATAAACCTGTTGCCTGAGGAGGTTGGAGGATCAAGGGGACCAACAATGTCAATCCCTACTCTCTCAAATGGGACTCCCACAACTGGTTGAGGCACTAAAGGTGCCACATTCTTGGAGCCAACCTTACCAGAGGTCTGGCAGGTGTGGCAGCTCCTGCAGTGTTTTTCTACTTCGGCCCCCATCTTCGGCCAATAAAAGTAGAGAGAGAGCCTTTCTTTAGTCTTCTTGAAACTCAAGTGACCAGCCAAAGGAATCTCGTGGGCTAACTGCAAGAACTGTGGTCTGTTCTCTTGGGGTACTACAAGTCGTTTGTATTCTCCAGGTGCAGACTCGGTCGGTTCACTGTAGAAGAGGCCATCTTCCCAGTGCAACCTGTATTTTCCAGGCTCTTGCCCTTCAGCCTGAGCTTCTGCCTGGTGGCGAAGACCTTCCAGAGTTGGACATTCTCTCTGTCCCTTACTTAAGTCTGCCCTGCTGGGTCCACCTTCTGCCAGTAAAGACTGCAGCTCAGGATGGTCAACAGGATCCAGATCTCCAATTAGTTCCTAGCCTTCCATTAGCTCCTCTTCAGAGTCTAATTCTACCACACAGGGTTGTACCTCCCTCTCAGCCTCAGCTGGAGGTGGAGTTACGGATGTAACTTTGGACAACCGCGGGGAAGTCCTTGTTGGCTGCACTGAAATGCTGGCCACTGGTTTCGGTATAGAAGTCTTAGGTTTCCCTTTCGCTTCTGATTTCTTGGAGACAGCGGCCGACAATTCCAGTGGAGCAGGAGTGATTTCTTTCTTCATCATCTCCTGGAGAGTACCTCGCATGGTTCTCTCCCTTGCAGGTCTGGTTAGCTCCTGTAACCGTTTACTAGGAGGTCTGGGGGTATGTGACACAACTCCGAGAGTTTTCAAATCGTTACCCAACAGAACGCGTTCTGGTACCTCACTCTGTATGCTGACAGGTATCTTCACAGTCATGTTGTTACACTGGATGAGAACTGGTAATTGGGGAAGCATCTGCACAGGCCCTCCAGCTAACTTGGTGAGGCATTTGGGTGCCTTAGCAACATCCTCAGCCTGAGAAAAACGATTTATCCACCACAGTTATGCTGGCCCCAGTGTCCCTAATGGCAGGAGTCTCCAGACCATTCACCTGGACACTGTCCTTATAATACTCTTTAGTATTATCGGGGATCGAATTATAGACGTCTAAATTCTGTTGTTCCCACAACCCCAGAGATACTAAAGAAACACTGGCTGAGACTCCAATGGGATCATCAGCCAGCAGTAGAACGTTTCCACTTGCCATTTGGACTTCCTCCTCTGGGGCGAAGGCTAGGGAGACAAGCTGGACCCCTGAAGGTTTACCCTTACATCTGGGATCTCCTTCCACGTGGTCAGTCGAGCCACAAACAAAGCATTTTCTGAATGCTTTCTGGAATGGTGGCTTGTTCTGGCCTCCTTCTGGTTTGGCACCAGAAGACACACTATTCTGCTGCGGTTTTCCTTGTGGTTTTGTTGGGGGCCCTCTTTAGAATTTGAGTTATTCGAATTCTCTTTTGAGTCTTTCTTAGGCTGTTTTCCCTCATCCTTTTTCTGAGTTGCCCCAGAATCCTTATGAGTAGCCCTGTTGGCAACCCACAAGTCAGCAGCCTTAGCTAGCTTCCTGGAATCCAATTCCTTCGAATCAGTGCTGTCTGAGCTCAGGAGAACAGGCATCATAAATAGACTCCAACATAAAAAGATTCTTCATACCCTCATAAGAGTTCACTTTGTAACCCTTAATCCATCCCTCTAGGTTTTTCAACCCTTGACTCACCCAGGTAGCCCAAGGGGTACCATCATGCTTTTTGAGGGTTCTAAACCTCTTAAGATACGGGGAAGGTGTCTTCCCGAATGTAGCTATCAAAGCTAGTTTCACACTTTTGTAATCCTTCTTATCCACCTCCCCCAACTCCATTACCACATCAGTCGCAACAGGGGGAAGCCTAGAGAACAACCAGGGCAGTAACTCATTCCCTGTGATATCCTGGAGCCCATGATTATATTCAGTTTTAACCAATCCAACACATCCAATCTCGGTTCATACATACCCACTAATTCCTTCGGCATCCGGGGTCTTTTGGGACTGGAGCCTCTAGAGGAACCAGAGGAGAGAGAAGCATTTTCCACATACAACTTTCCACATAGAACTCGTGATTAAGTTCTATTTCTCTGAGCCTTAACTCAGCTTGCTTCTGCTCAGCCTGGGCATTCATCCGTCTGAACTCTAGCTCTTGGTTTCTTTCAGACTGGGCCAAAAACCGTTTGTATTCTAATTCGAGCTTCATTTTTTCAAGTTCAAAATAAGCAGGGTTACATGTGGGACCTGGTATGGGCCTCGTAGGTACAGCTGGTAAGGCAGACAGAGGAGCAGGGGAGACAGTTTCGTTAGCCTCTCCTTCCTCTTCAGCCTCTTCATCACTATCATCAGAACTTTGATTTAGATCAACACCATTACTGTTATCTACATTTGCTGGAGAAGTAGGTTCCTCTGAACCAGTACCCAGACTTTGGTTCGCCAGCAATCTCGCTATCAGTTCTACTTTCTTGCCTCTTACAGAAAGATTCTCTTGTCTACAGAGGGCTCGTAAACTCTCAGTATTTTCACCTGACAAGGATTCTTGACTGTAAACTTCCATAGTATACATGTTTTTGAAAGTTGCTTTTTAGTGCTAAGCTTTGTGGTTAGTTATCCTAAAGTGTTGAAAAGCACTCTAAAGTGTATACTCGATACAAATCCCACCGCTGTACACCAGTGTTAGGCGGAAACCTGTGCAGTTCCCTCTGGGACCACTGCAAAAGATTTAGGACTACAGGTGTTTGGCAGTAAACCCACTTGGTAGCAGTCTGTACCACACAGATTCACTTGGTAGCTGTGGCTGAGCAGTCAGACTTCCCTCAAGAAGAGTTAGGCAGTATGTGGAGTATACAAAATAGGGCAATCTACACAGTAGAACAAGCAAACACGGAACAGAGCTTTGGTGTAAAGATATATAGTTATTTATTTATAAAAACACATCTATGGAAAACACATTGGCACTAATACGGCAAACAACTTCAATCACAATTACTATAAGTAAATCAATCCCCCTAACAATAGTTCGACAAGTCTAGGTTCCATGGCACCACTTATTTGCAGACAGAGGTGAATGTGTTAACCTAGATGGCACTCTAATATTCGTTAGGACGGGAGAGAAAAGGCAGGGTATGAAATCAACTCGGTACCAACACTTTTACGAACAAATGCAAGGCAAGTAAGGCAGGGTCTACTGTAGATCGCAAAGTTCAGAGGCCAGGCCCACTCGGAGAGAGGCAAGGCGATATGTCCCAAAAAGTATCACAGTGGAAATGCACTTCGAGTCTTTGTCGCAAATTGTTATAGAAAGATTGGACCAGTTCAGAACAGAAAGTTAAGAAGGCTTGGAGGCGACCCAATGGAGAGGCGAGGATTAAGACACCTCACGCTAACCGACACAAGGGAAGCCATGCGGACACGGTACCTTGTATGTGGAGAGACAGCTCCGGCGGGGGCAGTTGTTCCTGGTGGTGGATGCAAGTTGGGGCTTTGCCAAGAGAAGAGATGCTCTCGTCGTCGAAGGAAAGTTGAAGATCGTTGCACCACCAGGGAAGAGACCAGCCGCGGAGTGCTCCGTCACAAGGCACCACCTTTTGGTCGCGGTATGGGTTAGTGGCTATCCGGTTGCCGGGGTGCTCAGCACGGGCAATTCGACCACTACGCCCTGGAAGCGAAGAAAAAGCAAAAGGGACTGGTTGTTCCCACCATTCAGGGGAAGAAGACTCTCCAGCCGGGAGATCTCCTCTGTCATTGGGAAGTGGTGAGTCGGTTCAGCAGGGCTCCACCGGAGGTGTCGTCGTTGCAGGTCGGCTCAGCTTTACCCTCGTCGGATTCTTAGGTCCTATGGCGACTTCTGAAGATCCAGTCCCTAAAGCCCTGCTTTTATGCAGAAAAGCCCCATTCATTCAGCCTAGCTGTCAATCAAAACACGCTAAGTGGTGAGCGGGGTGGCTCACCACTTGGGCCAATCACACCAGAGTGCGACTTGAGTTGGCAAGGCAACTCAGTCCAGGGTGCCTAAACCCCCTCCCACACCCCCTGTGGTACCCAGACAGAATGGCACCACTTTGGAGGGCCTCTGTGCAGAAGCCCGCCAAAAGTGGAACAAAGGGTTCAACCTTTGGTTTAGGAGTCACAGAGAGGAACACAGACGCCATTTTAAAAACCGAGTTCTGGCTGAAAATACCAACCGATATATTTATTTAAGATAAATAAACCGGTGGTATGTTAGAGATTAACGAGAAAGAGTATTAACCTCCAACAATGGGAAGAATCCCATAGAGTTATATTCGGGGTCGAATATAACGAGTAGTTTCCACTGCCACCAACCAAACCTCGACGAGGGGGGACGGGGCAGTGCCTCCTCGAATAACAGACCCAGGAGTAATCAAATTACCCCTACTAGTACGTCCACAATAGGATGGTTTGTACTAGTTCTGTTAGTAAATTTAGGTCTAGTAAAGCCAATGGTGACTTTACATGCCCTGGGAGACAGTAGTCAGTCCCAGGGTATGGAGTCTATGGTGGGGATCCTCTAGGACGCCCCAGTGTTACGGCACGGAGGGTGCGGTGTAACACACATAGTAAAACATATGAGACCCTATGGAGTAAAAGACCCCATAGCCCATAGAACACATTGACATTCAAAGGAATTAACCACATTCATGTCCAAGAGTGGGAGAAAAAGAGTCTCACTCTTGGCAGGATGGAAAAAAAACAAACTCCAGAAATCCAGCAAAGCTGCTGGGGGACTCACTAGGTTAGGAAATTCAGCCTACACAGAGAATTCTCCCTAACACTGCCAATATATCTTTTTTATTGTGGCCAACATTTTTAAAGCATAACATTTTTGAGTGAACTACCCTTTTAATTAAAACTACCAACTTTCATTTATCCTCCCCTAGAGCAGTGAGCTCTACTTGCCATCGACTCATTACAGGCTTTTAGTGCAGTCATTAGTAGTGTCCAGAATTGATTTTGGAAACTCAATGTTAGTCGGACTTCCTAAAATTACACAAGCTCTTCTGAAGGCAGTCTTTAATGCTGCAGCGCATCTGATCATAGTTGCATGTAGATTTCAGCAAATTACCCCTATTTTGAGGTTACTGCTCTCACTACTAATTGAACAGAGCATTCAGTTTAAACTATTTTTTATTACGCACAAAGCACTTTATGGCAAAACACTGCAATACTTTACAGAAAGGTTGGAAATCTCTGGGTGGAATTGAGGTCTACCGAGTAGAGAAATTGTACAGCCTGCAATGTGGTTGCAGACTATTTGAAATTTCCAAAGGCTGGTAAGATTTGATTTTGGGATTTCGTTTTTTACTAAGTATCTTCCAACTGAATGTTTTTAGCTTGATATCTATCTTAATGTGTTAGTCTATGTTTTCAAAGTAGACATTATTTTAGCCTTAGCCCAATATTTAGGTAAAACGTGTTTACTGTGTGAACTTGGTAGGGCATTGTATACTTCTTTGAGTTGACTTTGTTTGTACAGCGCTCATATACACCTGTTTGTCTAGTTTGCACTTTAAAAACATGATTAATAAATACATAAAGGTTTTCAGAGTGATCTGATAGATGGGTTGGTCAATGGAAAATGTAAAACACCGAGACATTTTGTTACCAATAGTCTTTTTTAATATATTCATAACCAAATCAGATTTTTTATAAAAAGACCTTGAGACAAACAAACAGAAGACTTGACAAACCCAATCTCTCATTATGGGGCAAGGTGAACTTTGTGAAAATGAATGTATTGTATCAAATACATTTCCAGCTGAGAAGATTTCCCATCTTAATACCTTGGAACTACTGTAGGTGGACAAGTTGTAGAAAAAGCATATTTGGAAGCTGAGACAAGGATCTAATTTCTTTACAATTATTTCAAAGACCAGTGGAAAAGGGGAGTTTCAAATTGCCCAACCTAAACTGCGTCATTATTTTGCAATTTTGCAACAATCAGAACATTCGGAGAGGACTTAATGTTATTCCCCTGTATGGAATACTCAAAAGAATAATAATACAAAAGGGGTGGCTGACAGAGAGAACATTTACTCAGAGTCATTCCCTGTAATGGTTCCCTGATGGAGATGGTACTATGTGAACAGAAGAAATTTTGCTACAAAATAGGACCATGAATTTGAAATTATTCATAGGAACTCTGTCCCACAAGTTTGTGATATTTTGCATCAAAATATGTTGGCGCACAAGAAAATTGATTAAAACACAGAGAAAGATTCCAATCGACTTGGTGAAAAGGTGATTTATACTGTGCTTCAAGATATTGAGATGTAAATGAAATTTAGGGGCAAAGGATGAGCATTTCTATGGTAAAATTATTCAATCTTTGACTCATTTGCATCTAGTGCTGATCAGTGACAACATTGAGATAAGGAAGATGATGAGGTGGACAAGTGAGCAAAACAGTATTCGCATACTTTATCGTGGCCC
Source organism: Ambystoma mexicanum (assembly GCF_040938575.1). Classification (NCBI taxonomy): domain Eukaryota; kingdom Metazoa; phylum Chordata; class Amphibia; order Caudata; family Ambystomatidae; genus Ambystoma; species Ambystoma mexicanum. The sequence continues at coordinate 562,185,423 of NC_090928.1, forward strand.
AATTGACCTTTTCCAAATTGACCACTTTATTTTGTTCAAACTCTTTATGAGTTTTGGTCAATTCTAATTAAATATAGATGTGGGGTGGGGTAAGGGAATAGGTTAAGGTGAGGGGAAGTGGGTGGGGGTCTCCGTCTGCATTTTTCTAACAGAAAAACAATAAAATAAATTCTTTGAAATCGGAAAAGGTCCATATTTTTTCCAACAAAAAGACCTAAACCAGCAAAACCTGAAGATTGACTGGTTGTACAGAATGCAAAGCTCTTTACAAGATGAATTGATTGAGGGATTGAGGTCTATGCAGCACAGGATTTGACAGATGGAATAATCAGTGAGTGAAGAAATATTCTGCTTAATATATGAAGAGAGACAAGCGATTTTGGAGTAGGCTGAATGCAGAAGAACTCACTATTCCAATTATGTTGTACCCTAGGAAGCAAGCAGCAACATGGTCCTACTGTTTTATAGTCTTTTGGCTCCTGAAATTAAAGGTATGTTTGGTTGGATGGACTCTGGTGAAACTAGATGTAGAACAGGTCGACCAAGAATAACTCGATATGGATGTGATTTTAAATCTACTGTAGAAATACTTGACCTGCCTATTTTTTTATTCAACTATATTGGTGTACACATATCTCCCCATTGCCCGATCTACACTTTCCTGTCTGTCTGTTATCTAATGTGTCTTTCCATCTTTCGCTTTTAGTGTTGTCTTGTTTTTTAATTGGAAGTTAACTCAGCTCTGAAGAGATTTCACCAGCAAGGTATTTATTATAGATTTGGTTGTGAAGACCCTTACGGGGAATGGTACGGTTTTAATTAGAACAGTCTTGCTATGTTGATGCATGTTTATGTAGCTCTCCATGCCAGTATTGTCCTGTGAGGCTTATAATAACATTAATTTCCAAATTTAAATCTGGTCGCACCCAGAACTCTTCGGGTTCAACACAAAGCTTTGGGGACACAGAAATCATTGGTGTCACCACAAATGTGCTCAGTAGGTATAGACCAAGCTTGATTACATAATTGTACACCTGTAATTGAGTAGTGTGATTGTGCTGGCCATGGATACACAGAAGGCAAATCCAAGGCATGCAGATATTATTTGAGTTTAATCCCAAAATGAGAGCAATATTTTGGATTGGAGAACACTTAGGGAGGTCTAAAATGTCCTTTTGAATCATCCCTTCAATTATATTATTATCATTCCTAGAAAATAATTTGCATTGGCCACTCCCATAGAGCACGATAGGGTAATTTGTTCCATTCATTCAAGCCATAATTACAGAGAGGAGGCTACCCTTGGGCTAACTCAAGGATCATTTTGTTTTCCAGTATTGCAGTTTTAGCTGGTTATATCATAAAACCGACGAGGCCATGCCCATTTAAAATCTGGTCTATTCAATGGCCAAGATAGACAAAACTCTTCCAATTCATAAAACCAAGCTGCAGGTTTTAGTTTTTGTTTTTTAAGGAAAGGCTGTGCATTTTGTCCCAAGTCAAGTGCTACCTAGAGGGCCCTGAATAAATGTAAATAAACACAAAGCCATCAACATATGCCAAAATGTCAACATGGACAGGACCAGACTTGAAAGAAAAATATGGGCCTGACATCAGCAAACTGGCAACTCATCCAAGGACACATTAAATAAAATTGACCATAATGGCCATTCCTGCTTTAACTTTGTATGATTCAGAAACGTTCTTCACCCATCCCCATTCGGGCCTAGTTGGACCTGAATCCATGTCACAGACTGCAACAAAGCAATGATATGATATGATATGATAGTTTATTTATATAGCACCAACACACAATGTGTTTCAAAGCGCTTCAAGGCAATGGAGGGAACACGGGAAAATACAATGACATTCTTACAGGCCATGAACAGTAAGGATGTGAAATTAACTATCGTACTCGGCCTGATGACATTTCAGATAGTGGGAAAGCTAAGAAATAGATAAGGAAGGGAGGGGGAGAGTGGGAAGGAAATGGAAACAGACAGGCAACTACCGTCCTAGGCCTGACGACATTTCTGGAAGACCCTGAGAAAAACAAAAGGTGAGAGAGAGGGGTGCAGAAAGGGAGGGGAGGAAAAAAACAAGCGGCTATCATACTAGGCCTGACGACATTTCAGATAGTGCTAGGGGAGGGGGGCAGTAATGGGAGGTTGGAGGAAACAGACAAGGTTTCTATCATATTAGGTCAGCAACAATTCTGATAGAGTAAGTGCATAGAAGAAAGTAAGGGGAGGAGATAGGAAAAGGGAGAAGGGAAAAGAGGAGAGAACAGAGAGTAAGCAATCAAAAAGAGTGGTGAAACAAGAGTGGAGAGCAAATACAATTTCAGAAGTCAGTAGTAACACATAATGTTGCAAGCCAGGATACAAGGTGAAGATGGGAACAGCATGATTCAGGGCCACCATGAGTACAAGATGCAAAGGAAGTCCAGCATGAGATTTGAGAAAGGGTGACGCACCGTGAATGAATGAAGTCCATAAAAGTCAAATCCAGCATTGGCCACAAGACGTTGATGGTGAAACCAGAATGTATCAGGACAGACTCCTGCAGAGGTAGGCTGGAGGAGGTTGAGGGGGGGGCAGGGTAGAAGAATCAAGCAAAACAGGCAACACCTATGTGCGAGAAGGGGGGGCACAAGGGACTTCAAAAGGGGACAACAGGGGGTGGGGATGGTCTGTGGGGACAGAGGGGTTAACAGATGTTGGTGCATGTTTACCTGCTGTCTGAGCAGGGGGTCGGACCCTGGCTCCTTCTGGTCCAAACAGAAATTGCCCTTTTCTTCGTCTGCTCTTCACTCCGACGCCCGGGCAAGAGACGTTTTTGAATTAATAGTTAACAGCAGGAAGGAAGAGGCAGGGCTAAGAAGGTGGGCGGGGCTTAGGCCAGGTGACCTAGATCCACTTGCACCTACTCCCCATCTGCAAAGGAAAAGAGGCTGGAGGGCTCCTTAAGTAGGGAAAAAGAGCGGCAAGCAGGAAGGCACCAGGTGGGCGGGGCTTGATAAGTGGTGAAAATGAGCGGCAGGCAGGAAGGCACCAGGTGGGTGGGGCTTGCTACGTGGTGAAAAAGAGCAGCAGGCAGGAAGGCACCAGGTGGGCGGGGCTTAGGCCAGGTGACCTAGATCCACTTGCATCTGCTCCCCATCTGACCTGTAGATGTTTGCATTAAGACCCCACATAACTCCACAATCTACCACTATTAATGGAATCAATTGTATTTGAATAGCAAACAAAACATAAGAAAAGACAATCTTATTTTCTTTACATTCTCAATTTGTCAGGTATAATGTCAAATTGCAATTGTATGGCATTATAAATCATTAGGACAGTACTAAAAGAAGGATGAAGAATCCTGGTCTTGAGGGTTGTCCAGAGCTATCCCAGAGGTTAGGATGAATTCTAAACCTTCCAGCCATCACCTCTTTTGTTTTGCTTTAGTCACCCCCAAAGGGACATGTATGCCCAGACTTGGGTCCCGAGCAATATGGGCTCAGAGACCCCAGCTACTCAACAATGATGATGCCCAATGATGCCAAAACATATCTGGGGATGTATGTGGTCTCATGCTACCCTTTTAGGGTGGGAGCCAAGCCCGATTTGCATATCGTCTTTCACATTTCTGAAATGACTCGGCAGGCTGAAGAATGATGATCTGGAGGGTTGCCACAGCTATGCCAGAGTTTAGGATAAATTATAAACCTTACAGCCATCGTCTGCTTTGTGTTGTTGGCCTGGCAAGGAATGCAAACCAATGGATGACAAGCATCCTCACTGACAAAACAGAGACCACATGCCAATCACTTTGTCAATTGAATCCACGCAACGCCACTTGTGATTTATCACAAGGATACACCCTCTTTCTCTTTCTCCTTGCGTTGAACATCTGCATGACACTATTCATGAGAATGATTGGAGAACACAACACAACACAAGGCCAGTGATGCTGGCCCAGGAGCAGTATGGGAATGATTTATTGGCTGACCCCGCATAAAGCTGCAGGATACTGTCTCTTTAAGTTAATGTTGTATCATAGAAAGACAGTCCAGTGAAGGTAACATTTGTCCAAAGGAAATCCCACATGGGACAACCTGTAATGTAGACCAAACCTATGAATATGATTATTGCAAGATAAATAGTAAGACATGTATGGAGTGCCATGGATACAGCATGAAAAAGGGAGCAAGCATGAGAGGCACTTTACACCACAATGGTTAGCTTACACATTGCAGATTTAAATAGGGAATGCAGGGCGGTATTAGGTGGCCTGAAAAGAACAACTGTCCTGCCTGTATTCACTCTGAGAATCCAAAATGAAGCACAGCTATTAGGTAGGCCCAGACTTTCACACCCTTCCCTACTTCTCACCTGTTTGTCCTTTATTGAGGTCTTCTTGGGTACTCCTTCCTTCTTCCTCACTGATCGGGACTTGTACAGGGAAGGACGCAAGTCTTCGGGTTCCAGTGTGAGGAGTGCCGACTGCCTAGGCAGGGTTGCGTTCAGTATCCAGGAAAGATGTCACGGAAAAATCCAGGAAGGAAGGGAAACTGAAGTCCAGTACTCAACGGGTGCCGGGGGGCCCACGGCACCGAGCACGAGACGGATTCCGGGAAGAAGGGGGAATGGCCTTGCCGAAGCGAGGTGGGAAAGAGAAGGGATTCCCAGAAGGAGCAAGAAAAGGTAACTGGAAGATAGACAGGAACCGTACACACGCCGAACAACTAGGTTCAGTAGCGTTGAGATGTGCAGAGCCGCGGTGGCGTGCCTAATTTCTAGGAAGCCGCGTGTAGCATGTAGACACTAGAGAGCAGCGTTCCCATGCTGTCGGGCATGTTGTGAGGATCGCCGGTCTGATGTTATGGTGCATCATGGACCACGAAGTCCAGAAGGGCCGAAATCGGTGGTTCATGACACAGTCTGCAGTTACCGGAAGAGAGATGCACAGGAACATGGAACTCCCAATCACCAATCACATACTCAAACTGGTTAAATCTGAAATTAATAGGATTATAATCCTCCCTGGATACAGGCTGATATACATATAAAGGGGAGGGAGGTCAAGCGGAAAGGAGGAAGGGAGAAAGGTGTAGGGGTTTATTGACATCAGGAATTTATGAAGAAAAGAGAAGAGAACAAGAGAGATGATGCAGGATGAGGAAACAAGAGGAAGGGAGGAGGGGGGAGGAGGGGAGAGGAGAAGAGAGGAAAACAGGGGAGAGAAGAACAGCGGCGAGGGGAATATGAGGCAGCAGAACAGAGGAGAGGGGACAAGGGGCAAATGGTGTGGTAGAGAATGTGGATGGTAATAAAATGAGGAGACAGAGTGGTGGAATGTTAGAGATTGAATGAAACAAGAGATGGGAGAAGGGTGGAACAAGATGGGGATGATTAAAGAGAGAGAGTAGAGGAACAAAGTACCAGAAGAGAAATTGAGGAGGCCAAAGTGGTAGATGCTCTAGAGGGAACCCTACACCTGACATGGGAGAGCTTGGAGTGGGTGGAGGCAATTACATGGCAGAAAGTCGATGAGGGCAGGTGAAGACAGTGGCAGCAGAGAAAGGGAAAATAAAATGCTGGATAGGTATGAGAACAACGCAAGCAGCCAATGAGGAGAGTGAGATTGGGTTGGCAGGCCTCAAAACTAAGAACTGAGAGAAGGGGGTAGTAAGAGGCCCAAAGAAAGCCAGTTAAAGCTCCAGCATGAATTCCACTCTGCCATGATTTAGGCATTTGGAAGAGACTCTAACACTGCAGTTTGGAGCAAACATAGTGAGGATGCCTGACTCTGTACTGGAGAGAATGGGAGGGGAGATACCCACAGAAGCCAAGCATTCAAAGGCACAGCTAAGAAAGCAAGAAACTCAAGAAGAACCACATTGTCTAGAGACTGTGAGTTGTGAGGGCCACTTCAAGGGAATCCAAGGAATTTGCAAGAAACATTACAATTAATTTTATCAAGTAGATTTGGTAGTCATTCGGCTTACCTACTTCCGCAAAGCGAGTCTGGACTTTCAAGAGAGCAGGAAGGAGATGGACCTAGCCTTGGCCAGGAGCTGAAAAACATTCTGCTTTGTTCTTTGTTGGAATTCCTATAGACACAGATACATTATTTCACCCTAAAACTAAGTACAGGTAACGAAGGGACAGTAGACGGGGGATCCCACCGGAAAACACGTCTGGAGGGAGGAATAGCCAGCAGAAGTTTATCTGAAGAACAGAGTGGTTGACTCAGAACACACCATGTCAAATTATCTGCAAGGCATTTAGGTGCCAAGTTGTGCAGGCACCTAAAGACCAGGCATAGAATTTTAAAATCAATTCTTTTCAGGAACGAACGCTAGTGCAGACATCTGCGTAAAGGTGAGACCACAGCATATTTCATGGCTTTTTAAATAAGATGCACAACCACATTATGAGTTCTCTGTAGTCAATTGTGTCTTTGGAATGCCTGCCAACAGACTATGACCATAGTCAAGGCGTGAATTAATTAGCGCCCCCACCACAGTAAGCAAGCAGCATGTAGCTAGGACTTCCAGAATAACTTCTGAGGCTTCTTTAGAAAGCAGATACCACTAGTACAGCACTACTACGGTGGTAATTCAGAACACCAGCACTTTTCATATGTCACTGGATACGAGTGAGTTGCAGGATAAAACTCAAGGCATTACGTGCAGCCCACCATGTCATTTTAGGCAAGGGACCCAGTGTCACCCAAACCTAATCTAGCACTTTGTACAATGGAGGCACAACAAAGCAAGGAAGACTGTCAGATCCACCAAGACTACTGCCTTACATCTGCTACCCCAATAGAACATCAAAGAGGACCTTTGTCGCCTTCATGAAAACTACAACGTGAAACTTGCTACAGAGTGGATCCAATCCCTGTTGGACGACTTTGCTTCCAGAAAAGAAGTCAGATTCGGTTTTTTATAGGAACAGCCAGATTATAGAAGCCCATGCAACCCAAAGAAGAAATCATAGCCAAGAACTCTGAAAAGGCATTATTGAGACAGACATACCAAGGAAATGGGAACGTGACAATAATTAGGAAATAAGTCACATAAAGGAACAGGACATTTAAAGCAGAAAGGAAATAATCTAAGCAGTCTGTGCCTATAGGCAAAATTCAAAAGGAAATATATGTCTGCTGGGAATTTAAACTCTGCACTGATCCTTTTATGCCAGGGTGTGTCAATATCTCCCGTGATCCTTTCACATACGTCATAATAACAAACCCAATAAAGCTAACTCTTCCATACTCAGATGCATGATATGACACAATTAAAGTGCTATCTTAGACTGTACAGCAATAAGCCATGAGGCACAAAGCTATAATGAAATGAGGTACAGCATGGATAATACACACTGTGATGAATTGGATTCTGCCTCGCAGTGTTACAAGGGTGAGCAGGGACAAAATGGCTTGCCCAGGCGTAATACTTCTACAAACGAAAACACAACACAATCATAAAGGTAAAACAGAGACATTTAATAGATATACCTCTGGCACATTTTGTGGTAAGGCAGGCTGAAGAAAGGCTACACTCCAAAGAGTGGTGTAAAGCTGAACCAGTAGTGACCCAACAGCATCACAGTCCAAAATAAAGAGAATTTCCAATCATGGTTCACTTTAATAAAAACACCACCTGCAAGTAGAACAAAAAGAGATTACTGTACAAAAACACACCCCAGAGGAAAAACAGAGACAATGTGATGGACTGGAGAAAGTAGCATTTCGAGGTTAGTTCCATGGGCAGTAGGTAAGATACTACCAAAAAGGATATGCGTTGAATGAAGGAGTGATCGTAAGCTAATCAGTCTCTATGGCACAAGTGGACCATGGGTGCAGTTCAGTGTCACAGTATCTGAATTTGGTTCTTGGTAGGCTGATGCATCAGACCCGAGTTGAACGTTGATGCAAGCTCATCGGGCTCAGTCGTGCACATAGGATCGTAGAGGCCCTGGCATTCAGCAGGCATAGAATGTGAGTGCTCTGTGTGGTTGAAAGGTGGCAGTTTAAGAGATGCAGATCAGGCGGTCCCAAGAACGCTTCAAGGATGGCCCAGCCGAGTTGCGCTTTAGCCGTTGGGATGGTAGGGCGAATAATGCTTCAGGACTTCGAATCAGCGAGCGAAGATTATGAAGTGAGAATCGTGTGTGCGTCAATGTGCTATCAAGGTGGCAGTAGTTGGGCTATCTGTGCCAAGCCACAGATGTGACATCCGGTTGGATTGGTGATTGACCCTCCAGAGATCTGGTTAAAGTTCCGGCGTGGAGCAGACACTTTGGGCCTGGCAAGTGACGGGCTCGGCTAGAACACAATGCTGTGTCGAGCTGAATGCAATAGAGTGATATAGTTCAGCGGGTTGGAGGAATGCAGACACCAACCCAGCACCTTTCCTTTTGTTCAAGATGCACGGAACACAGAGCTACCGGTTCCATTCGAGTGAACAGGGAGTAAAGGTTTGAACAGGGACAAAATGGCTTGCTCACCCCACAAGCTACGAACCAAAACACTGCACAATCATAAAGTTAAACAGGGACAGTTAAGAGAAATACCTTCTTCACCTTTTGTGGTAAAGCAGGTCAAGCACAGGCTTTACTCCTAAGAGGGGTATGAAGGTGAACCAGTAGTGATCGAAACAACACAGTATCACAGTCCAAAATAAAGGGAATGTCCAACAAATGTTCTATAAACATATACACACTTTAATAAATCTTCCATCTGTCTTGGATGGCTCCTTCTTCACCTCCGGCATAGGGCTTTGGACAGTTCAACTGACTCAAAGGAAGACTTTTGGAAATGCAGTACCCTGGTGTGAGGCTACTCTTCCTAAGTGGGTGTGCACCTTTAATACATGGGCCCAGGACAGCTGCCTGCTATGCAGCTGTTTCTGGGTTTGGGGGTCACCAGCTCTCACAATGGAAATCAAAGAGAGGCTGTGTCATCTGGGTTTCTGTCCTGCTGCTTGACAGTATCGGCCCTTCTGACTGGAATAGACATTCTCTTAGACACCGGAGTTAACTCACAGGAGCTGACAAATTTGCAATTGCCATAAACTATGCCTAAAGTAAGGCATAGCTTATTCTTAGAGTTTACCCTGCAACCAGCATGTGGTACTCATGATCATCACAGCTTTGGTACCAGGGGCACATCTTAAATGTCTCCCCGGTGCTGCAGTGACTATGCTGTCACAGAGGCAGTCGAGTGGGCATCTTGTGACCTTTGAACCCGCTCTGCAAGTGCACTAGACTTTTAGCGTGGAGTTGTGACAAAGGGAGATCTAGTTAGCAGATTGCCTTCTTTGGAGAAGGAACACCTGCATCATTTTATGTACTAAAAATCAAAAAAGCCAGGGCTTTGCACCCTTTCCCAGATGGCAATTCCTTACACGCACTTACTCTAAACGTTTGATGTGTCCACAACCCTTATTGTACTATGTTTGATGATTTGAAATTATATTCTGTTGATAACTAGTAAATTCAATCCATCTACTCTAATTGACCATGCACTCCCTAAACGCACCAATCATACCATCCACGCTTGGCGCTGCACTGTATACTTGACCCAGCAACATCTCAATATATACAGCACATGAAGCCCGTCCGTGCAGCTAACTTATTGTGACCTCAGCTCTGTACCCTCTTCTCAATAAACTCCACCATAGCCCCACATTTTAAGTTGACAGACCAACATTGGTAAGGGAAGAAAGATAGTTCGGGGAAACACGTTTGTCTTGAAAGCAAGACAACGCAGTGCAATACAGGTATAAATCCTGAAGCTTAGAAATCACATGCTGGTATTACGCACATTATAAACAAACTATTATAATTATAAGATGCCATGCAAAGGGAAACAGCCTCGATATAGGAAGAACGTGAACATTAACATAACATCCAGCTGTCCTCCGTGCTGAGACAGAGTTGGTAGACCACTCAGTGTATGACTCTCGAATAACCCACATTTCCACCATCTTCTCTAGAAAAAATTTTATGACTTACCTCCAAGCATCAAGTAATAGTTCTACAGGGTAATTCATAGAAATTCGCACAAAAATGGCGAACGCGGCTGGCGCACAGTGTCCCCGTGCGATACACTGCGCCAGCCGCGTGCGAAAAAATCCTTTTCATCGCACAGCGTATTCATGGATTTTAGCCTCCGAAACCAGCCGTGGCGCAGAGTGGCGCAGCGACCCTGCAGCAGCGCCAGTTACGCCCCCAAGAACGCTCTCGCGCAAGGAAAAGCCTTCAAAATCCCCAAATCATCGCAAAGGGCTGCGCTAACCCTGGACCAGTTCACAGGGCTGGCAAACAGCAAACGCCAAGCAGGGAACGTGTATTTCAGTGGTTCGCGGGATGTCCCACACGCGATTGTCCTGGGTACGTGTACATCAGGGGTGCGTGGGAAGTAACACACGCGATTCAATCAGGGCGCGTGTATTCCAGGGGTGCGCGGGAAGTATCACACGCAAAAACAGCAGGGTACGTGTATTCCAGGGGTGCGCGGGAAGTATCACACGCAAAAACAGCAGGGTACGTGTATTCCAGGGGTGTGCGGGAAGTATCACACGCAAAAACAGCAGGGTACGTGTATTCCAGGGGTGCGCGGGAAGTATCACACGCAAAAACAGCAGGGTACGTGCATTCCAGGGGTGCGGAGGAGGTATCACACGCAAAAACAGCAGGGTACGTGTATTCCAGGGGTGCGCGGAAAGTATCACAAGCAAAAGCAGCAGGGTACGTGTATTTCAGGGGCGCGCGGGAAGAATCACACGCGATTCCATCAGGGTACGTGTATTCCAGGGGTGCGCGGGAAGTATCACACGCAAAAGCAGCAGGGCACGTGTATTTCAGGGGTGCGCGGGAAGTATCACACGCAATTCCATCAGGGTACGTGTATTCCAGGGGTGCGCGGGGAGCACCACACGCAAAAAGCAGCAGGGTACGTGTATTTCAGGGGTGCGCAGGAAGTATCACACGCGATTCCATCAGGGTACGTGTATTCCAGGGGTGCGCGGGGAGCACCACACGTGAATTGCACGTGTGGGTCCTCCCAGGTGTTCCCTCTACACCCTCCACGGCCCCCACTCATGTCCAACTCATGTCTCCCTGCACCCCCACCCCCCAGCAGTGCAGGGGCAGCCTCCACCAGGCCCCCACTCATGTCTCCCACCACCCCCACCCCCAGCAGTGCAGGGGCAGCCTCCACCAGGCCCCCACTCATGTCTACCATCACCCCCACCCCCCAGCAGTGCAGGGGCAGCCTCCACCAGGCCCCCACTCATGTCCCCCTGCACCCCCACCCCCCAGCAGTACAGGGGCAGCCTACACCAGGCCCCCACTCATGTCTCCCACCACCCACACCCCCCAGCAGAGCAGGGGCAGCCTCCACCAGGCCCCCACTCATGTATCCTATCACCCCCACCCCCCAGCAGTGCAGGGACAGCCTCCACCAGTCCCCACTCATGTCTCCCACCACCCCCACCCCCCAGCCACCAGAGGCAGCCTCCACCAGGCCCCCACTCATGCCTCCCATCACCCCCACCCACCAGCAGTGCAGGGGCAGCCTCCACCAGTCCCCACTCATGTCTCCCTGCACCCCCACCCCCCAGCCACCAGGGGCACCCTACACCAGGCCCCCACTCATGTCTACCACCACCCCCAGCCACCAGGGGCACCCTCCACCAGGCCCCCACTCATGTCTCCCACCACCCCCACCCCCCAGCCACCAGGGGCACCCTCCACCAGGCCCCCACTCATGTCTCCCACCACCCCCACCCCCCAGCAGTGCAGGGGCAGCCTCCACCAGGCCCCCACTCATGTCTCCCACCACCCCGACCCCCCAGCCACCAGGGGCACCCTCCACCAGGCCCCCACTCATGTCTACCACCACCCCCACCCCCCAGAAGTGCAGGGGCAGCCTCCACCAGGCCCCCACTCATGTCTACCATCACCCCACCCCCAGCAGTGCAGGGGAGCCTCCACCAGGCCCCCACTCATGTCCAACTCATGTCTCCCTGCACTCCCACCCCCCAGCCACCAGGGGCAGCCTCCACCAGGCCCCCACTCATGTCTCCCACCACCCCGACCCCCCAGCCACCAGGGGCACCCTCCACCAGGCCCCCACTCATGTCTACCACCACCCCCACCCCCCAGAAGTGCAGGGGCAGCCTCCACCAGGCCCCCACTCATGTCTACCACCACCCCCACCCCCCAGAAGTGCAGGGGCAGCCTCCACCAGGCCCCCACTCATGTCTACCATCACCCCCACCCCCAGCAGTGCAGGGGCAGCCTCCACCAGGCCCCCACTCATGTCTCCCACCACCCCGACCCCCCAGCCACCAGGGGCACCCTCCACCAGGCCCCCACTCATGTCTACCACCACCCCCACCCCCCAGAAGTGCAGGGGCAGCCTCCACCAGGCCCCCACTCATGTCTACCATCACCCCACCCCCAGCAGTGCAGGGGAGCCTCCACCAGGCCCCCACTCATGTCCAACTCATGTCTCCCTGCACTCCCACCCCCCAGCCACCAGGGGCAGCCTCCACCAGGCCCCCGCTCATGTCTCCCACCACCCCCACCCCCAGCCACCAGTGGCACCCACCACCAGGCCCCCACTCAGGTCTACCACCACCCCCACCCCCCAGCAGTGGATAATGCAAAGGAAAGGTTTCCAAAGTCACAGTCGACAAAAGTAAATCCAATGGAAAATTAAAATCGAAAACCATTGCTCCATGGCGAAATCATAATAAAAATTGAAAATCCAAAAGTCAACTATGTACAGATAAACAAGACCGCCTCTGGGACATTGAGCAGGAGTTCGATGATGCCCTGGCCCGGAACATCCCGAAGTGAGCCGTCGGACTAGCCCGCTGCTCTTGTAAATAGTTCTATAGTTAGTGTTAGGTTTCCTTTGGTTTAGCATTTTTTTTGGACCTTTTGGACAATGGGCCACATTTTGTCGACTGTGACTTTGGACACCTTTCCTTTGCATTATGATTTGTGGTTTTGCATTGTTTCACGGACCTGCTGGTTTTCTTTTTTTAAATTTCTATTATTGTTTGTTTATTTTTGATTCAATTTATGTTGCTTTTAATACATATTTTTTCTTCAAAGTTCAATGTGTAGTATCATCTCATTGGTTTCATGCATATCATGATATGGGTTTTGACATTCACTGACACCCATTGGGTGTATGTGAGGGACATGTGTTCATTTCCAAACTTGCAATTGGGGTTCTATCATGTTTTTGCCATTTCTAAGTGGGTGGATGCAATACTCGGGTGGGTGTTTGGCATTTGGAGGCTGACCATAAGGGCCAGGGATCTACATTGTGGTGACATGTTAGCTGGGGGACATGATTGGGGGCCTGGTGGAGGCTGCCCCTGGTGGCTGGGGGGTGGGGTGGTGGGAGACATGAGTGGGGGCCTGGTGGAGGCTGCCCCTGCACTGCTGGGGGGTGGCGGTGACAGGGGACATGAGTGGGGGCCTGGTGGAGGGTTCCCCTGGATTCTGGGGGGTGGCGGTGGTAGTAGACATGAGTGGGGGCCTGGTGGAGGCTGCCCCTGGTGGCTGGGGGGTGGGGGTGGTGGGAGACATGAGTGGGGACTGGTGGAGGCTGCCCCTGCACTGCTGGGGGCTGGGGTGATGGGAGACATGAGTGGAGGCCTGGTGGAGGCTGCCCCTGCACTGCTGGGGGGTGGGGGTGGTGGGAGACATGAGTGGGGGCCTGGTGGAGGCTGCCCCTGCACTGCTAGGGGGTGGGGGTGCAGGGGGACATGAGTGGGGGCCTGGTGGAGGGTGCCCCTGGATGCTGGGGGGTGGGGGTGGTGGGAGACATGAGTGGGGGCCTGGTGGAGGGTGCCCCTGGTGGCTGGGGGGTGGGGTGGGGGTAGACATGAGTGGGGGCCTGGTGGAGGCTGCCCCTGCACTGCTGAGGGGTGGGGGTGATGGTAGACATGAGTGGGGGCCTGGTGGAGGCTGCCCCTGCACTGCTGGGGGGTGGGGGTGGTGGTAGACATGAGTTGGACATGAGTGGGGGCCTGGTGGAGGCTGCTCCTGCACTGCTGGGGGGTGGGGGTGATAGTAGACATGAGTGGGGGCCTGGTGGAGGGTGCCCCTGGATGCTGGGGGTGGGGGTGCAGGGGGACATGACTGGGGGCCTGGTGGAGGCTGCCCCTGCACTGCTGGGGGGTGGGGGTGATGGTAGACATGAGTGGGGCCTGGTAGAGGGTGCCCCTGGTGGCTGGGGGGTGGGGGTTGTGGGAGACATAAGTGGGGACTGGTGGAGGCTGCCCCTGCACTGTTGAGGGCTGGGGGTGATTGGAGACATGAGTGGGGGCCTGGTGGAGGCTTCCCCTGCACTGCTGAGGGGTGGGGGTGGTGGGAGACATGAGTGGGGGCCTGGTGGAGGCTGCCCCTGCACTGCTGGGGGGTGGGGGTGATGGTAGACATGAGTGGGGCCTGGTAGAGGGTGCCCCTGGTGGCTGGGGGGTGGGGGTTGTGGGAGACATAAGTGGGGACTGGTGGAGGCTGCCCCTGCACTGTTGAGGGCTGGGGGTGATTGGAGACATGAGTGGGGGCCTGGTGGAGGCTTCCCCTGCACTGCTGGGGGGTGGGGGTGATGGTAGACATGAGTGGGGCCTGGTAGAGGGTGCCCCTGGTGGCTGGGGGGTGGGGGTTGTGGGAGACATAAGTGGGGACTGGTGGAGGCTGCCCCTGCACTGTTGAGGGCTGGGGGTGATTGGAGACATGAGTGGGGGCCTGGTGGAGGCTTCCCCAGCACTGCTGGGGGGTGGGGGTGATGGTAGACATGAGTGGGGGCCTGGTGGAGGGTGCCCCTGGATGCTGGGGGGTGGGGGTGGTGGCAGACATGAGTGGGGGCCTGGTGGAGGGTGCCCCTGGTGGCTGGGAGGTGGGGTTGGTGGTAGACATGAGTGGGGGCCTGGTGGAGGCTGCCCCTGCACTGCTGGGGGGTGGGGGTGATGGTAGACATTAGTGGGGGCCTGGTGGAGGGTGCCCCTGGTGGCTGGGGGGTGGGGGTGGTGGGAAACATGAGTTGGACATAGTGGGGGCCTGGTGGAGGCTGCCCCTGCACTGCTGAGGGGTGGGGGTGATAGTAGACATGAGTGGGGGCCTGGTGGAGGGTGCACCTGGATGCTGGGGGGTGGGGGTGATGGTAGACATGAGTGGGGGCCTGGTGGAGGTTGCCCCTGGTGGCTGGGGGTGGGGGTGGTGGGAGACATGAGTTGGACATGAGTGGGGGCCTGGTGGAGGCTGCCCCTGGTGGCTGGGGGGTGGGGGTGGTGGGAGACATGAGTGGGGACTGGTGGAGGCTGCCCCTGCACTGCTGGGGGGTGGGGGTGATGGGAGACATGAGTGGGGGCCTGGTGGAGGCTGCCCCTGCACTGCTGGGGGGTGGGGGTGGTGGGAGACATGAGTGGGGGCCTGGTGGAGGCTGCCCCTGCACTGCTGGGGGGTGGGGGTGGTGGGAGACATGAGTGGGGGCCTGGTGGAGGCTGCCCCTGCACTGCTGGGGGATGGAGGTGCAGGGGGACATGAGTGGGGGCCTGGTGGAGGCTGCCCCTGCACTGCTGGGGGGTGGGGGTTCAGGGGGACATGAGTGGGGGCCTGGTGGAGGGTGCCCCTGGATGCTGGGGGGTGGGGGTGGTAGTAGACATGAGTGGGGGCCTGGTGGAGGCTGCCCCTGCACTGCTGGGGGGTGGTGGTGATAGGGGACATGAGTGGGGGCCTGGTGGAGTGTGCTCTGGATGCTGGGGGGTGGGGGTGGTGGGAGACATGAGTGGGGGCCTGGTGGAGGGTGCCCCTGGTGGCTGGCGGGTGGGGATAGTGGGAGACATGAGTGGGGGCCTGGTGGAGGCTGCCCCTGCACTGCTGGGGGGTGGGGGTGATGGTAGACATGAGTGGGGGCCTGGTTTAGGCTGCCCCTGGATGCTGGGGGGTAGGGGTGGTGGTAGACATGAGTGGGGGCCTGGTGGAGGGTGCCCCTGGTGGCTGGGGGTTGGGGTGGTGGTAGACATGATTGGGGGCCTGGTGGAGGCTGCACCTGCACTGCTGGGGGGTGGGGGTGATGGTAGACATGAGTGGGGGCCTGGTGGAGGCTTCCCCTGCACTGCTGGGGGGTGGGGGTGGTGGTAGACATGAGTGGGGGCCTGGTGGAGGGTGCCCCTGGTGGCTGGTGGGTGAGGGTGAAGGGAGACATGAGTGGGGGCCTGGTGGAGGCTGCCCCTGGATGCTGGGGGCTGGGGGTGCTGGGAGACATGTGTTTGTGATCAGTAGTGCAAGGTGACATGTGGGTTGGCTGGGGGGCATGAGCAGGGGTGCAGGGTAGTCCCCTGTGGTGTGGGCTGCCTGCAGGGGCCGTGGAGGGTGTAGAGGGAACACCTGGGAGGACCCACTTGGCCAAATCACGTGTAGCATTCCCCGGCACCACCGAAATACACGTACCCGGATGAAATTGCGTGTGAATCTTCCCGCGCACCCCGAAGTACACGTACCCAGGCCAATCGCGTGTGGGACTTCCCGCGCACCCCGAAGTACACGTACCCAGGGCAATCGCGTGTGGAACTACCCGCGCACCCAGGAACACACGCACACGCTATTTTTCACACAGTGGGTGTCCGTGTTTGTCGGTACCCCTTTGCGAGCGTGTGGGCGTTCCGCGCACTTGCCTCCTGTACTTCCCCCGTGACGCCCATATTTTCACGCGTAGTTCCCCATTCCGAGTGTTACGCCCCGTGTTCCGCCTACTTTTGTGATGTGCGCCGCGCTATGTGCGATTTCGCAGTGGCCGTGGCGCACGCTGATGGATGGCATGTGCGCCGGCGTGCACGGCGCACATTTTCAGCGCACATCCAATGTTTTTCTCGCGCACGGACTTCCATGAATCGATGTGCGCTGGTTTCCCTTCGATTTTCGCACTTGCACTGCGATTTTCGCACTTGCACTGCGAATCGCACGTTTTGGCACCTCTGCGCGCAAATTTTCGGCGCACATTAATTCCATGAATCGACCCCTTAGTGTTCATGTGTGATCATTAAGCATTTTTATGTGCCCCGGTCGCTGATTGATAAAGGGCTGGAATTCATCTCTGCAAGCTTTAACTCATTTTGGCCTACTTTTGTTTCGATCAATTATTCTAGAACAGTATTTTATTTTTCTCTCCATAGATCCAAAATTCGCCAATCTGTGTCTTTTTTGACAGTTTGGTTGATGACCTTAACATGTAGGTATCCTATCACTTCTGTAATGGTGTATGGTTCATACCTTTAAGTTGACAACTTGTTATCATTATTGGCTATCATCACCTACACTTTATATCTCACTCCAAGGGTATGCCTTGAGGAATTTGTATCACACCAACACTTGTCCTCAGTACCAGATTCTGACTCGGATTTCCATGTTCTTCTTTTCCACTGTCAACATGTCTGATCCATTCTTTGGGTTCTTGACATCGACCAGGTCAAAGGGCATGGACCTAGGAGATGTTTGCAGGGTTTTCTCAATGCAAGCGAAACGTAATAACAAGAAGAGGCCTATTGTGTGCCACGCTGAACTCATGAGAGGTGCATGCAAGCACCTCGTGACCAGGCTCGGACTGACCTATAGGGCAATAGGACAGTGCCGAAGTCGCAGCCCATGATTCTAATTCGTGCCAGTTTTCTTAGCCTGAATAGGCCACTTTTATTGGCCCTGTTTCATAAGTTACTACACTAGTTGTAATCCATGTTAGTAAGCAAATATGCTTCCAAAATACATAATTTGCAATGTATTTTACCCAAAATACAGCCCCTTGAGTAGTACTCAAACTGTGTGTTCTGAAAAGTATTGCATTGTAATGTGTGAATGCGGCACACTTTTTCATTGGTGCCTGGACCAATTTTATTTCCCAGTCCGACCCTGCTCGTGACTTGTATAAGATGGCCATGAATTGAAAGGTATTTTCCCCAAGATCCACTTGATAACGATTTGAATCGTCCTCTTCCTGCAAAGAGCTAGCAGTATGCAGAAAGTATATTCTGACTGCAAGACTCACACCATTGCGTCATTAAGGATCACTAGTGGAAATTAGCATTACACATCACCTCATATATAATAGGCTACATCGACTGCAAATCATTGATGTACCTCACCACCTTCTCAGGAACGCGTTTTATTGTAGTCGAATTCGAGTTCGTTTCTGCAGTGGAATGTCGCCTGGAATAGATATGCCCCTGCATGTTAAGAATACGTGTATGTTTTTGATGAAATATTATGCCTGCTCTTGATTTATTAAACTCACTCTAAATAAGTGAAGAACATGACATTTTTCAAAGCATAGCATTCTATTTGCCAGCCTCATTTTCTGTGAGGTCTCATAAATACATTTGTGCACTTCATCTTTTTTAACATACAGACCAAATCCCCCTCTGGCCAATTAAAATCATTTGAAACCATTATTCAATAAGTGACCTTTACTTTTACAAGCCACAAAACAGTATTAGATCTAATTTTAATTAATTTAGTCAGGCAGTGAAGTAAATGTACATAAAACACGGTTATATCACATCATTTCTGAGCACTTCACTTTACATTTCCTGACCGCCTTGTAGAATCGTGTGAAGCCTAATTTCTCCTAGCATCAATTGATACACATTTTCATAATTTACAGCCTACTATATATTATCCTCACATTACATTACAATTGTCTTACTGAAACGGTAAGAACACTAACTGGATAATATTCTGTACATTGTTATTCATAAGAAAGCTAATCGCTTCGTTAGAAAATGTTATTCAACACGCATCAGATCTTTATTAAAAAAAATCAAGAAAACACCTTTTCCTTAAAAACATTGCTTAAGCAACATCAAGCAAATAGCTCTACTGACGGGCACTAGCTAAGTGAGACAAGTGTTCGACTGTTAGAAAAATCGACATTAAAAGAAGAGGGGGGATTACATGAATGCGCGTACACTATTCACCTCAGCAGCCACGGTTGCTCCAATGAGTGTTGTTACCCATTTTCTATCCCAATAGTAGTTTAATATTACAGAAAATGTTGCATCTGTTTGTTTTGTCATTTCTGAAATAGGCAATATGAGTCTAAAGTTGTTGTGCTGACACATTGGCACATGGAGGTGGGAACATCATTTGTAATTTTAGATACCCGCTTATAAATGAGGAAAATTCTGATTCATGCCTACTTGCTTTCGTTGTATGTATGTACACATGGATGAATATATGTATTTGATTTATAAAAAAAGAGTCTAGCTTGGAAGCAATGGTGAACTGCACACTGAGGGGGCTACGCATTGAGTGCAGAAGGAGCAGAGGATCTGGGGGGGGGGACAGCAGGGACTACCCAGGTATTCCTTGGAGTGATTCAACAGATATCCTTAACTATATAAAGAGCCCTCTCCCCCCTCTGCCCTCTGATATATGTATGATACCTTTGGATCTATTGTTATTTTTTATTACCTGAAATAGCTGTTTCATCAGTGTATATCACAACTATTTGGGCTTCAAAATATCCCTGAGATGCATTTGGTGTCCTCTCTGAGCCTGCAACCAATAATCAACCAAAAGTAGTCCAAAAAGGAGAATACACCGGGCAGGAAGTAACGCTGTTTATTACAGATGGACAATCAGAAATAAAACAGCACAGTGGAACAGAACTGGTCCATGAGAGCCGACAAAACAGTTGGCTGGATCGATTATACAGCAAAAAGCATAGTGAGAAACAGTTACACTTCAAGTTACGAGTTGTCGGGTGTCCCAAGAAGCTGATTGGTGAGGGTACAGCAATCCCCTATAGCTGAACATAGGTTACCACAAAATGATTGGAGCAAACATTCCCATCACCCCCGTGATCCATCACCTCCCTTGTGGTGACACATTCCTTCCCACTCCTCCCCAACCATTAGTTTTTATTACATGCTATATAATCATGCTGACCTCTGGGACTTTATTAACCTGCTATTAGTCAGCTAGCATTGAGAAAAAACACGAGACACCCTGGTCCTCATTACGAGTCCGGCGGTAACCTGCCGGTTTTTCCGGCTCGGTTACCGCCGGACTAGTATTACCATTCCGCCCCTGTGATTCCCGGAATTACCGGGGCATTACAACCCCGGTGACACAGGAATTCCGGAGGCGGAATTCGGTAAATCCCCATTCCCATTGCGTCCCATAGGACTCAATGGGAATGGGGACAATGGAAACACCGGCACCATCTTGTGATGGTGCCGGTGTTTCCATGTCCGCCTGCAGGCGGGTGGTGTTGGAATGATACCTCCGCCTGCAGGACTCGAGATCACCTGGTATGGAAACAACGTTGGCGGCGGGTTTACCGCCACGGTTATTTCCATATGGGGTGACTTGTAATGAGGCCCCCTGTTCTTGTGGGAAGGGAGACATTCACACAGCGTCTGACCAATGAGGTTTTTCACGGACATCAGTGAGAACACAAGATACTTATAGCTTGTCAGGGACACCAAAACATACCTTCTGATTGGCCTCTTTGCGTATCATCCCTCGCCCCACATCCCTCTTCACAGGCCCGCCTGCCAAGGGGAAATTTGATACTGCTGGTCATACGTTGACTGCACCCTCCCTGACATATTTCTGTGAACTTAATTTCTCCCCTGTCCTGGTGACAGACTGATGGCTTGGTTCGCCAACCTTGTGTGTCTCAACTAGTTCTGTTCTCAGCAACGGCTGTCTCCTGGGAAGAGTCTGTTCATGCAACTCTTCTCCCGCCCCAATGCTGTGGAAGTCCCATGCAATTTTCGAGGTGATCTACCATGCAGGGTCTATCTGGGACCTCCCCATGCAGTATACTCACCTGTTGTTTTCACCTATACAGTTTATGCAAGCATGCACATCATGCACCCCAGACTCCCCTCAATCACCCCCACCCTTGTCAGTCCCCTAGCGCCTCAGGAGGTGTGTGTGTTTGAGGCACTTGGTGCACAGCCGTCAATCATGCCTTATCCCCTAATGGGGGTGCCCCCTCTATCTCCCATGATTTCCGCAACTGGTAGGTGAATCCCTCTGGGCCCCACTGTATCAGCTCATTAATTGCCTTCCCCACTTTGTCCGATCTATTGATCCACACTCTTTTTCCCACCATTTCTTGATTCACTCCCATGGGCATCCACATTCTTGTTACCCTATTCATGCTCCCTCTCTCTTCTTCGAACCTCTCCAGAGTGCCCCCTATTACCAGGCAGTCCCACCCATCTTGTGAACAGTCCACGCAAAAAGGAGTCATAATCTTCTATGTTTGCTGGTGGTGCTACAAAGGCCACCTGCACGCTATTCTCACTGCCATTTTTTCCAAGATGCTAATTTCCCCTTGCATTGCCCTCCTTTTCCACCTCATAAGCATACATTAAATATTAAGCCCTTTTCTACACACAATTACAGTTTTTGATGATCCACTGTCCTGCACAGATGGCAATGAACATCCTGACGAGCATAGGGACAGTTATTTTCAACAAGCTGGGCAGCCACTCGGGTACTCAGGCAAACTATGAGTTCAGCCAAATGCCTGATGTTATACTTTTCTCTCTTAAATCATTTTCTCATGCAATGTGCAAATCTCTGCGACTGCCTCCATGAGTGTTCCATTGGCAACATTATTAGTGAGGTCTGTCGTGCAGCAGCGGCTGCCAATTTTATGACATACCCCTCCTTCCATTACTGTCATTAAATCGAGAACAGTAAGTCAACTCGAGGCACGACCAAAGCAGGGTTGTGGAGGGTGACAAGGGCACATACTCCTCCCCAGTCTGGAGGCAACTGGGCATACGCTTTGGATCTGCAGGCCCACCTCCTGTCCATCATCACTGCTGTCCCGCTCTGCAGTGCTGAGATGCTCATCATCCTCAGGCAGTCAGTGTTCACCCATAGCACGGTTGCCCCGTTGCTCTGAAACACAAAGAATGTTGTGTAAGAGGCTTTATATGGACTGACTGATGTCTCTCGTCTATCCCGGTCAAACCATGTATATTAGTATTCCACACCCCCTGGCAATTTGCATTCATTTTTCTGACCACAGCTTCTTCAAATTCCACCAGACCCTCTGCGCAGCATCACACCATCCTTCTTTCCCATTTCCCACTGTGAAACACTGCACCCTATATTCTCATCAGGGGTCTGATGTGGCACCACAGGATATCATGTACCGGTACATTTTTACACTGCACCCTGTGATAGTTTGTGAACAGCATCTCTCCCCGCCGTGCCCCCTTCATAACATGCTTGAGTATAATGTGCTTTGTGGCTTCTTTTTTGGATATGCTTTCTAGCTTTATGGAATTCTCAGCGTAAACCTCTTCTCCTTCTACTACTCACCAGACTTCCACCGTCTGCGCTTGGAAAAACCCACTAGTCCAACACAAGGATAGGTACATCAGGCATCCCCCTCCCTCTCAGTTATTGAGGCAGGAATTGTCTTGGTGTCCCTGTAACATGTGGGATTAGTGAGCACAGATAGCAACTGCCATTAGCTCTCTCCCACCCCACATGTTTCATCTCATCATAACAAACGTTTCCAGATGCCATGTCTATCTCTCCCTCAATTACATCATAAAACCTTTATGCACTGAATATACTTCTTTCGATCCGTGTGCTTTTTTCATTTTTTTCTGACCAAGCTACTACACTCTTTGTGCGATAAAATCCAGAAAGGAAAGAAAAAGAAAAGCAACACAAATCAATCCTAACCCTAGTAATTAAGCATTATTTCTGCATCTCTCCTATTCCACCCTGCTTCTATTTGCCCTTCAGTCTTTTCATACACCAGCCTTCTGTACAGTCGTATGGCAGAAAAGAATGTTAGTGGGAATTGTACCATACTTCCCATCATGTTCGTCCCCTACCTCATTCTCCTGAGGGGGCAGTGCTGATGTCTTTGCAATCATCGTATATGTGGATCCATGCTTTCTTCTCTTTGATTTTTACTGCTGTCAGAGTTGCATATACTACAACGTAGGGCCTTGTGAACCTCGGCTCCTGCCACTTCTGCCCAAAATAGTGGACAAATATTCTGCCTCGTGGATAGAGGGGTGTCGCTTGTGAAAAGTCTCTGTATCAGTTGTGGGCGTGTCGCTGTTGGGTTGCTTACTTGGCAAACGTTGGGCCTGGAGAGACACTGATTTTAGGGCCTTAGTTAGGTCAGTCAGATACATTTGCATTTCATCTCCTAAAATCTGTGCTATAGTATGAATATCCAAAATGATACCGGATGAAGGGACAGACACATGCATCCGTCAAGCCAGTGACAAATGTATGCAGAGTCAAGTGGTGATCCACACCTCGAGAATTGTGCAACGCATAAAAGGGCCAAAGGGAGGCAATAGAGCCAGTTAGCGCACAAAGTTGTTGTGAGATTAGCTAAGCGCTCCTTAAAAAGCCATTTAGTCTTGCAAAAACTCAGTGTGCTTCCAGCCAGTACACTGTGCTTTATACCGAAAAAGTTGGTTATTTCCTTAAAAAGGTAATTTGCAAAATAATGCCCATTATTCGACCTTATTTCATCACATATTCCCTATCTCGGAAACACCTCCCGCACAAAATATTTTGGAGACGATTTAGCAACATTGTGAGTGCAGGGGTCTGCCTCAAATCAACGTGAAAAAGGACAGACAATAACATGCATGTACCTATAAGTGGTGTATCTCTCTTGCATGTTGACACATATGCAGGTGCCAGAAGGGCCCGTCCGGTTACAGTAATGTGGCAAGAATTATTTTCAATGTATGACCCGACAGGAATGTTTTTTGCACACCACCGAATTCCCAGTAAATTCTGCAAGAAGTTCATGTAATCTGGGTATATGCCACCCTTCTTTTATTTCTGCTGCCACGTGCTCCTTAGAGACATTGGCGGGACAATGCAATTGCTCTAGGGCATAGCTAACAATGTTCTAGGCATTACTGTTTCCCTGTGATATTTTGCCTTCAAACCAACTCGGTGGGTGACAGTGAGCATCGCCTCTGTATCCATAAATCTTTCTCTTCCTGGGGAACTTCCCTCTGCAAGTCAATTACCTGTCCAATTGGCAGAGAGTTCGTCCGTCTGTCCTTGTAACATACTATGGCAGCACCAGTAAGTCTGTTTCCGGCATTCAGATACATGCTTGATGACCGCTCAACAAAGAGCATGCCCCCTCCCTCCATTTCTTCTTATTTTACCTGAATGTTTCCTTCCATGCAGTCCATGTATGCCGCGCAGTCATGCATGTAGTCCCCCTTCTCCGCTGGTTCTGCTATGAACATTGCTGGATTAACCACACAGCACCTCACTACCTCAATGGCTGAGGGTGTCAGACTAATTTCACAACCGGAAGCCCCCTGTGTAGTCAGCATGTTCTTTGACTTCTCTAAGATGTAAAAAAGTTTGTGCTCCACATATAGAACCACTGGGCAACCCATGGTAATAGTTGATGCCTTTTCTATTGCAAAGGCTGAAGCCGCAAGTGGCCAGTTTTCAGGGGAAGCGACCCTGCATCACTGGATCTAAAAGACCACTGTAGTAGGACAGAGGCTTGCGTCCCTCCGGGTTCTTCTGCATGATGACCGCTGGCATTACAGAGCCGTCAGACTGAGAAAACAGATAGAACTTCTCTGTGCAATTGGAGGTTGCCAACACTGGTGGGTGTGTAATTGGGGGTTGACAACACTGGCGGATGGACCAATGGCTCTTTGAGTTTGGAAAAATGTTCATTCATCTCTGCACCGTATTGCCCTTTTCTCCTTATGCACTTCCTTGAGTGCCTATAGTAAAGGTTTTGTATAGATGGAATAGTTAAATGCCCAGGCACTGCAATTATTTCACAATTCTACAAACTGTTGCACTTCTCTCACTGTATGGGAGCGTTGGTTCTTATTTGTGGCCTCTACTCTTACCAGCGTTATCTTGCTGCCTTCTGTGGATATAATTTGCCCTAAGTACACTTCCTCCTCCTGATGTTATTCTAACTCTTCCTTTTACACCTTGTCTGTTAGCAGTGATAAAAGGTTGACTGAGTCTGCTCAGCACTGCTCTTCTGTTTCACTGCACACTAATAAATTGTCAACGTATTGGTCCACCGTACTGGGCATCTGCAGGTTGCTTAGATCTGTATGGATCACTCTGTTAAAATACTGGGTGATTCATAGTACCCCTATCATAGCCTCATATTTTTGAATCTGGTCACCCGATACGTAAACGCGGTGAGGTATTTTGATTTGGGGTCCAGTGGGATGGAGACAAAGGCATTCTTCAGGTCAATGACTGTGAAGTATTTTGCCTTGGTAGGGATGTTTCATAATATTGTAGCAGGGTTTGGTACAAGTGGGCACAATATTATTTAAAGGGTGTACAATCTGTGTGTATCTCCAAGACCCTCTTTTGACTTCTTTATCAGGTATATGGCAGTGTTGCACAGTGATGTTGATGTCTGTATTATCGCCTGCTGCCATAACGCAGAAGGGTGGAGTAAATCCCTTTGTCTCCCTCCTGGGATAGTGGGTATTGTTTCGCTCGGGGCACCAGAGCTCCCTCATTCAATTTTATTTTCACTGTTTCTTCTCCTTTTAGCACCCCTAGATCATGGTGCCCTGTGGTGCATAATTTCTCTGGGACCTTCTTCAAATCTTCTTGTGTGTATCTATTCTCCTTTTTCACTAGTAATATCAGCTGCGGTTCCAGCTTTTCTAGCACCCTTATTTTACAGGGGATCTGTAGCTGGAATACCATGTCTCCTTCTTCTTCCCCTTC
This sequence comes from Ambystoma mexicanum, assembly GCF_040938575.1. NCBI lineage: Eukaryota > Metazoa > Chordata > Amphibia > Caudata > Ambystomatidae > Ambystoma > Ambystoma mexicanum. The sequence continues at coordinate 562,211,204 of NC_090928.1, forward strand.
TGTGCATATCTATCCATCTGTCACCTTTGTTATGGTCAGTGTTTGGTCAATGTACAGCACAGTATACCATTCTGTGTCATCATCATCTGTCCCACATAAGATAACCTTATCTTTGCGGATCATCACTTCCTCAAGCTGTAATACTATGGTGGTGCCCTTTGCTCCCTCCTTCTGACACTGCAGTAGATAGAAGAAGTCTGATGCCAATCTGAACATCTTTTCCTGTATTCTCAGTACCCAGCCCAACAGTATCTGGGCCCCATACATGAACAAATCTGGGTAAATATGCTGTCCACTCTGTATGCTGTGCGCGTATGCTGCAAGAAGGAGTGCTGCGACCCAGGCATAGTACATGCCCGTTGTTGAGTATACCATTTCCTTCCCCTTGAATGATATTGTTGCATTGACTTTACGGAGTAAATCTCTCCCTAGAGTATATATTGGTTTTTTTTAGTACAGGTTTGGCACCACCATATGCTGCATACCTTTTTTTATCGGAACTGTGATGATAAACCTAGAAAAGCCCTGCATGACTATAACTTTTTTTGACAAATGAAATCCACCCTCCTTTATGCATGACTTGATGCCCCCCGTGTCTATCAAAAAGGAACATTTGTTTGGTCCTATCTTCACTGCTTCCTCAGATTCCTCTTTGGGGTCTTCATTTACTGCTAGGACTGAACACACATGCACTCCCTGTGGGCTTTCGCATTCGGGGGCTATGTTCGGTGGGAACAGGAAAGGATTCCCCCTGCATAGCCCTGGCCCCAGTTTGGTGGGGCACCACATTCTGTTCTAGTGCCATTGAATTTCCCGGTTTCTGTGGTGGTATTGGTGGCACACATTGTGATATTTCTTTGAACTCTATCTGCATGTGACTGCACCTGACAGAGCGGTTGCTGTCCCTGTTGCATTTATGCTTGCATGGCAGCTCCTGCTGGGGCTGAAACTGCTGCGTATAGGGACCTTGCTGCTACCCCATTTGGTAAGACTGTGCCTCCGCTTTCTGCCCAAAAGGGCACATGCGTGAGAAGTGCCCGATGTTCCTGCATATAAAAGATGGGCCCATAAACCTGTACCCCTATATCTCCCTCACCACCTCGTTGTATGTATCCTCTTTCCATTTGGAAATATCCCCCCAATCGGCTTTCTCCCCCTTGCGGCCGACCCCGGCCGACCCCTCTATTGCTGCATCCCCCATTGTGGGGCATACACCAGTGGCACTTGTCCCCCAGGCATTTGCAAGTTCCCCACTGGGAATCCCCCCCCCCCGTTGGGAGGGAGCTACTGCGAAAGCATCAGGTATGAGCATGGCCCCTTCCATTCTATACCTAGCAAGCTTCTTCTGAACCAGCTTGTTCTCCTCCTTGGCAGCATTTACTGCTGTCTGCCTCTTACTCTCCTGCTTTCTCTTACAGTATTGGACTATTGTTGCCTGTATCTCTGGCCATCCCTTCTCCTCTATTCCTATTATTTTATCTAAAGATGCCTGCATGTCCGATGGTAGTCCTTTGACCAATATTTAGTAGAATAGTAGTATTAATTTGTCCCATGGATTCCGCATCTCCTGAGTCCAGAGCTCCTGGATCTGTTTTATATTCACTGCTGGGACTTAATCCGGCTTCATTTCATGAGACATGACATATCTTAAGTCTTAACTGTCCGGGTACTTGTTTCTCAACACCTTCCACACCTGAGTTATTGAACAGTGCTCAGTCATGTGCGTTTCTGCTTCATTACACCCCTTTTATATCACACCTGTTCCCAAATTGGGTCCCCTTGTTCTCCTATTATCTCTGCGGATATACTTTTCATATTCCCTATTGCTAATGTTGCTCCTGCAGTCTCTTTTTCAAGTGTGTACATCCATTTACTAGCCCCTACTTTAAGGGAAGACAAACTACAGATCAGATTGTCTCTGTCCATTGTCTGCCATGGTACGTAGTGTGCGTCCCCTCTCCCCTTCTGTAGTAATAGCATCTGTATCGCCCATGGGCTTCTCGCAATACCCGCCCCATTCATCGCCTGTACTCCTCGTGTCTGTGTCTTCTCCTTGTTGGGGAGAACTCGCAGGTATGCCAGAGCAATGCTGGAAGTCCGCAGACTTGGAGTGCCAAACTCCCTCCCCCAGTATACACGGAGGACTCAGTCAACGGCATGTTCAAACTGCGGTTTATTAAAAATAAAAAAAACAGGGAATGATACAAGAACACAGGTGGATTCCACTACATTTCAGCTTCTCCTGTCTCGCAGGCTAGCTACAGTATACAATTACGTCACTACTCTGTCATTACTTAGGCCTCCCTCCAAAAACAAATCGATGTGTGAGATTGGCCATCAGGAGTCTAATAACTTATATGGTTACCTATATGTGTTATTCTACTGGCTCTTACATGTTAGGTGGCTGGCCTGCCCCATCCCCAATTTACTACCTATTACTTTCTTGCATATTAGTGGCCCTAGCATTGGTTCTTGCCCGTTGCTACCCACCTTTGGAGTGCTAATCTGTGATTGGCTAGAGCTGATTCCCCCAGACCTAGGACTCTCAGTTCATGGTGTACCTCTTCAAGGTAATGTGAACGACTATGTATCTGCAGTGTAACTTGTGTACACCACTTATGCCTTATGAGAATATTCTACTAATGGTAGCAACACTTGTAGAAATCTGCGGCTGGCTACTGGGACCAGCTTCTTCTTCCCACCCTGGAAGATGGTCCATTTTTCAATTCGGCTCTATCACTTGTTTGGAGACCACAAAATCGAGCTAAGCAGCTACGAAATATGAGGATTTATTCTGTTTTCCTGCAGCTGGTCCCTTTGTCATCTGGGGATTGGAATGTCTTCGAATCACTTTTCCTTGGCTGTGGGCCCTGTCTCAAGTGTCTTGCTCTCTGTCCTGGCCCTCTGTCCATTCTTGTATCACCACAATTGATTTTGATATAATTTAAACTAGCTCTTGCATTATCAACCCAAGACGGACAACTCTCAAAAATGCATAAAACCAAACAAGCATTGTACCTCTGAAGGGGATAATCAGTGTGGTGTAATCTGACATCCTTATTTTTGAACTGTGAACTATATTTGACAAACACAAAACTGTTATGGTGAGTATACATGAGCATAGAAACACTGTTCTACCTGAAAGAGCACTGCCCTATAAGACAAAGAAACATGTTTTTAAGATCATTTTCATAGCTACAGGACATTGCTATATGGCGTTGAGCTTGGTTTGAACTTCCTGAGATGGCTACTCATAGAAATTGTGGCATGTGTGGCTTAGCTAAAATGGTCTCTTATACTCTCATATTTCTTGTAGTAGTGTGTTTCACGCTTTTTTAAACCTACCATAACATTGATGTTCTTTGTTAAACACACCCCAATTTTCCAAACACAAGTATGTCAGCCTATACCACACAGATGATTCATAATTGAGATAACACACACATAGATGGTTTTCTGCATCCTTCAGAGCTGTCTGTCTTGGGTTGATAAAGCTACATGTGAAATATTGCTGCCCTATACGGCAACACACCGGTTTTTTGGACTCAAAAACGTGCTTTTGAGATCATTTGCATCCCCACATTGCATTGCTCAAGGGTTCGGAACTGGATGTGAAATTACCAAGATGGCTACTGGTCAGTGCCTTGGCATCTGGTGATCATTTAAAATGGCATATTCCACTCACGTTTCAGTAGAGGTCTTTGTTTAATGCTTGCTTAACCCCCCCTCATAACATTGATGATGTTTAATAAACATTTCTCAAAGCTCAACCCTCAAGACTGCTAGACTATAACATGCTCTGATGATCCTTAATGAGGGTTACCTCATATGTCTGCATCCTTGGGTTGAGGAAGTTGTGGATAAAATAGTGCTCTCATATAAGAAAATTGCAATTTCTGAGCTAATTTGAATAACAAAATGCATTGAACAGTGGCTCTAATCTGGAGGTTTACTTCACGGGATGTCTACAGTAGCATGAGCAGCTTAGCCGAAATAGCCTCTTCTACTCATGTGTCAGGTAGAATGTATTTTTCTTTCTATTTTTAAACCATCCATTACATAGATTTTATCTCACTAATTGAAGCTCTGGGCTACACAAAACCCATGACACATGCATAATTGTAACATATGTTCCATCATGGATCTGGTGAAGCACCTCTTTGATCCCTGTCGCACAGGCCTCTGTTATCAAGATGTTTGGCATCTTGCTGTTGACCTGCCCTGAGTTCCAGGAACAAGTCAAGAGCAAGGATGCTCCCTTTATGTTACAATTCATTTTGCCACTGTCACACCAATATTCAAACCAAAATGAAGCCCACACAACGACCACCAGGTGTATTGTTTGCTTTATTTTGGAACCTTGTATTGTGCCAAGCTTCTCAACTGTTGCTTCTTCCACCTAACTGGTAGATCCAAACATGCTGTAAATGGGAGTTAATTTGGTTCCTGAATCCAACATCATCTCTATCACCAATTTGTTAATGATAAACCCTGGTGATGGGCCTTCACACTCCCCATCCCTTTCCTCAACCTCTGCTCCATTGAGCTATACATTGTCCTCACTACTGTGTCAATATCCATTATTTCATCCTCTGTGTCATAATCTTCCTCATCCCTCTGTGAGTTGGTATCAGCAATGTCCTCAGTTCCTGCACTACATCCTGTACTTACTTATACCTTTCCACTCAGGTTGCATCTTTCAGAATTTTACAAAATACCCATGGATTTATACATGTTACATATCACCATTCTTGCTGGACACCAAATCTCTATCTTTGCTGCTTCAAATTCTCTGTCACATTCCTCGTCCTACTCGAACACAGCCCTTTTTTTGAGTAGTTGCCTCATATGTATTATTTTACCGTCAAATTTGGGAATTACCATAATCCCCAATGAACAATTACAATTGCTCCTTCTATTGGGCCTTTTATACAGCCTCAATGGCATTGGCCATTTCTGCTTTTTGACGCACACCATCACCTGAGATATAGTGCCCCAGATATTCTATCACTCTCGTCTGAAATGCACATATTTCTTTTCTTGCAGTCAAGTCATACTTCCGGAGTACTATGAGGATCTACTGTTCATCATGCTCATTTAAGGTGGTCCCATCCACCAGAATATAATCCTGGGATCATTTACTCAGTCACACCCAATAGAAATCCTCTGAAAAAGCCTAAAGAGGCAGAGGAGAGGTCAAGCTAGGCAATATCCAATAAAATGTATAAAAACCTTTTCCGACTGATGAAGGATGTTAAGATGTGGGAATCACTGTAGAGCTGCACGTGGTTGTCAAAGGAGGTAGGTTGTTTTTTGCTAAGGTACAGAAACTATCCAATAATGCACAACAGCTCATTAAGGTTAGGTGGTGGTTCCTGCTACACCTCTACTTGTTAATACTACTGGTGGAAATTGACACACAGTCAAAGATGCCTGTTTGCTTTCTTGGTCACAACCAAGGAAGACATCCATTTGAACCTGTCGGTACTTTCAATAATATGTTTATCATGCAATCTTTTGTGTTGTCTCCTCACCACACAACTTAATAGTGATGGCACACTATGCATCTTCGTCAGAGATGGGGCCAACGTAATATCTCATTTGTGTCAACCCATATGTGTGGAGAGAACTCCTTGACATGCATGATTCATGTCCTCAGTGATAATCCCACTCACTCTGTTCACAGCCGTTACTTCAGCATTGTGTTCCAGTCTTATGTTTAGTTACTTCTATTCCTTCCATACCAGCACAGATGTTTACGTTGCAATTTCGTTTTGCCACGGGCACATTAAGGATCCCTCACATTAGCTTGCGCTTTCTCAAGTGTTCTCCTTTTCCACCTTACTGGTGGGTCCACACATCCTGTAAATGGGAGTTAACTTGGTTCCTGAATTAGCCAACATCTGTATTCCCATGCTGCTCATGCTAACTCCTGGTGTTGTGCTTTTGCACTCTCTATCCCCTTCCTCGACCTCTTCTTCATTGATCTAGCAATTGTCCTCACTTCTGTGTCAACAAACATAACTTCATCCTCTATGTCATAATCGTGCTCATCCTCATCCCTCTGTGAGTTGGTATCAGCAATTGACCTTAAATGCTGCACTACATCCTACACTGCCCCTTACCATTCCACCCATCTGGCATTATCCAAAATGACTATTAATAATACATGTTGCATATCACCCTTCTCACTGGGCACCCACTAGCATTGGCAATATGTAACTTACTGAAACAATAAAACTATGCCTTGATGATTTCACTTGTCCCCTTGTCATACTTAAATTGATCATTTATGGTTTGAAATCTTGTATTATGCATACAAAACATTTGTACTGGGGGTACATGTAAATGTAGATTAAAAACCCATCTTTTTGCGTAACATTATGTCTATCTCTCGATATCTCAGCAGCATCATGATGCTTTTGGTGAAAGTGTGCATTATAAATGCCTGGTTGATTGATTGATGCTGTTCAACCTCTCTTCTCTAGCTCGTGTACACATGCAAGTCTGGGCTCTCCCTTCTAGCTATAATTAATTAATATTCTATTGCATGCTTAACACCGGAGACCAGTCTCTAAATTTGGGACCAAGATTCAAAACTGGGTTCCTCTGCAATGTCTTGCTTCCAAAACAAACGTGTTGCCCCTGACTTATCCTTCCAGCCCAGTAGTTATTACTTCATCTAGAATAGGGTCCTCTTTAGCCCAAACGTACACACAGATATTGCTATCAGCAGACCTGACAAGGAATTGGCCCCTAATGTTCAGGTCAAACTTGCCACCGTAATTGTGCATGAGGGCTAGTTCTCTCACAGCAGCAGTGTAGTTCTCTAGATGCTTGTATTGTTCCTGTACCCTTTTGCAGAAATAACCTTGCTGAAGAATTGCAATTACCTTTTAAGCATAATGCAAGCCTAATTTCTGCAATTTAGTTCGAAAGTCATTCAGGGTGTCTTACCCTTGCTGCTCTTCTGTTAATGGTGGAAGGCCTTCACGTTTCCCTTCCCTCTTCATGGCCAGGCATTGCAGTAATAAGGTTGTTTTCCGTCCATGCTATTTTTGAGCTTTAAGCTGCAGTCACATAGTTAATGAAGCCCTTACTTTACCTGCTCCATTGCACCTTTGGATCCCCAGGCACTGGAAAGAAAATTGAGGAGTCTTGTAAACTCTGGAATTCAGAGAAACAGGCATAACCTAAAACAATTAACTGACAGAAAAATACGAAAGTAACTGGCTTAATCACCTAATTCTAATTAATAACTACAACAACAAACCAAGCTTCCAAGTGGACATGTTTGCCTCTTTCTACTACAGGGGTACAGCGTTCCGGAAACATGCTTCTCTCTCAAGGTTCCTGTTGAACTCTACTTACAACTAAAATACTTTAGTAGTTGGAAATGGGCTTTACTCGGGGTGAGTTTTTTTCCTGCTGTGGGTGGCAGTGAACTGCGTCTTTCAAATGTATTTCTTCAACAAAGTGGAGGCTATACACATTTGTCGGGTTCCTGTGACAGGAATACGATCATAAATATCAACCAAAAAGTCCACTTTGCCTGCATGCAAGCACATCACCTTGGAAAAGCCTACAGTGTATCTGCCACATGGGTTTTTATTCCATACGGTCACATGCACTTGTGCAGCAGTTCACCCCCTATGTCAGCTAGGGTCCAATGCCTTTTCTGTGCACAAACTGGGCCAAAGAGTTCATTCATGTTAATATTGTGGCATGCACAATGAGAGCTCTCAGACTTGGGTCTAATGGTTCATCTCTGTATCATTGAGATGAATATAATTGTTCACTTCGATTGTGGGCAATGGAGCAAGACTGGGAGAGGAGGACTTGTACCTATTGTTCGAGTACAGTCTTGTTCAATGTAGAACATCTCCCTCTAGAAGGCACAAGACAGCATTCCATGGTTTGACACCTACAATCTTGGGCAAACTTTTCTAATAGAGTGTGGTTTCATGTGTGACTGCATATGGCTGCTTCACACAGCTGCCAAAAATGAAGATACTACAGAAAATGTAAGTACAATAATGGGGATTCAGGATCACATGTTTGTCGGTGTTTCAAACTATTTAATAGCCAATGGAAGCATCTCGTTCCACATGACAATAGTCCTGCATTAAATGTTATTGAACATGGCCATTGGACAACTTAGATTTTTTTGTATGCTTGCAAAGTCAATCCCAGTAAACCTTCAGCTGTGTTAGCCCATTTCAATTGGATTAAGTTCAACAGATTCGAGTGTAGGTGTGATCAAAACCCCTAAATAATAATGAGTGGCCTACCTGAGGAATGGTTTAGGTTATTATCGATAACTATGTAAAGTTTTGAGTAGTAATGGACATACATCTTTTTTCACTCTCTGCACCAGTGTGCTACTGACAATATTCTCTTTCAAGAATGCTGTATCCATTATTCATGTGCCTTGCTTGGAGATAATTAGAAACCAGATTTCACTGGATGTTTCAGCTGCATTTTGGAATACAGTTGTATTCCATTCTAAAATGATTTTCTGGTGAATATTCCTTTAATGAAAAGCCTGCCTGTGAAGCTTAAACCTTCTTGTCCCAATTTTTTGTGGGAGGATATCTCTGTGGCAACGCTCGGGTCTTGAAGGCAGGACCATGCTGAGCAAACACAGGTTCGAATCACGGATCTGTGCTTGAAAAAACGGAATGTGTTATAAATAACCTGAAATTCCACAATTCAATGAAACTAACACCTAGGTGCCTATGGGTTAAGTGCACTGCATATAAATGTAAATAAAATAAAAAAAGATGCACGCAAAACACTTTTGTTCATTCATGTTAGGGGTGAGAGCCTTTAGCATCTACCTCAATGCCCCTCTCATAGATACATAGGGCCTCATTACACGGACGGCGGTAACCATGGCGCTATTAGTGCCATGATTGCCGCCGGTATTTTACTGAGTCCGCCTTGGTGAATGGCGGAATTACCGCCCTATTTCAAGTTGTGTGGGGGCGGTAATTCCCCATTCACCAAGGCACTTCCCCATTCCCATTTGAGCCCCCACAGGGCTCAATGGGAATGGGGAGGAAGCAAATAACGGTACCGCTATTAGCGGTACCGTTATTTGCCCTGAAGTCCCTCAGCGGGTCCCTTCCTTAACGTGTGGTCTGGCCACACGTTAAGGATGGGACCCACTGAGGGACGTCGTAGTATGGCGCTAAGGTATTACCGGCGCCGGTTCCCTTACCGGTGCAGGTAATCCCTTAGCGCCATCCGTGTAATGAGGACCATAGCATTTTATTTAGATTTTTTCTTATGTGGAAAATTAATTGAAGATTGGAAGAAAACTATTTACTCCACAGTATTGTAGGCATACCATCCAATATTTGAGAGAATTTAATGTGATTATATACCAGGAAGGGGGGTGATTGTTTGCGAACCAAAGTACAGTAAATCCTGATTTAGCATGTAGTCTACAATTTCTCACTCAGAGAACTCCTCTCATTGTATATAACTCCTTTTGTGACTCCAGTCCCAGATATGGCGAACAACAGGTGCTCTCATAATACATATTACATAAAGAAAGCAATGACTATGTGTATATTATTTGAAGAACATTGATTGTTGATCAATGATAAAAGGGCAGTATGCAACAAATGTCTATGTCAAATGATTGGTCCGATTCATAGTGTATTATTGAGTGATTCGCCATGTCCCAAACAGAATAACCCACATGCTGACCAATAACAGACAGCATCTAACTTGGACATTCTGAAAATAAAGAACAATTGGTCCTTGGCGGATTGATTGTTGATCAATGATAAAAGGGCAGTATGCACCAAATGTCTATGTCAAATGATTGGTCCGATTCATAGTGTATTATTGAGTGATTCGCCATGTCCCAAACAGAATAACCCACATGCTGACCAATAACAGACAGCATCTAACTTGGGCATTCTGAAAATAAAGAACAATTGGTCCTTGGCGGATAGGTTTTAATATAGTACCTATGACTGGTCCCTCTAAGTGTCGTAGAGTATTCAACCTATATAGAACTTTCTCCCTTTCATCACTTTCCTGACAAGGCTACCTTATTATATGTTTTTACATTCTTTTGGTTCTAAGCTAAGGTTTATTTTAATTGAATGTCTTGAGTCCAGAACCATTAAAATTAAAGACAGCTATTCTGCCAATCTCTCAATTTTACTCTGTCTGTAGACACCCACCATCATTCCAGTGCCCACTCACAGTAACGAGTCAAGATGCTGATTGTATTACCATCCACCATAGCAACTTTCAAGGGTCCTACGAACCTCTGCAGCATCCCAAGTACAGATGCATGGCTTCCCTGCTGTTTTTTTTTCAATCAACCAAACAAGCAGATAGAAGAAAAGCCTAAATAATTTTGCAGCTCTCCAGATGTTTTGGACTGTGAGTCCCATGATGTCTCACTGTAGACAATTTTGGTTAGGGCTGATGGGCATTGAAGTCCAAAATGTCTGTAGAGGCGTAGGATGAAGACCTCTGGCCTAGATACTTCTTTAATTATGTATTGTATGTTTGTTGACATGTAAAATGTTGTTTGGTACAAAGGTCCTATGTTTATTTTTTCTGTTTTAATTATAGGCAAAGGAATGGCATTGTAGTTTACATTAAAATGGGAAATGGGTGAAAAGGTAAATGCATAAAAAAAAGTTAGAGCGCTGCATTTTCAACTCAGCTTCCATTTTCAAAATCATGTGTCTGTTTCTCGACATTGCCAAAGTTCTGGTTTGAAAGCATGCACGTGCATGTATACGCCGAAAATCATATTGTGACAGGTACTGGAAGAGGGTGAGGAAGGGAACATTGAATGGAAGGTATTGGGGGACCTATAAATGAGGAGTGTGCATATTAATGCATGTCAGAAAGAAAAGGTAGGAGTTTTGGTTACTGCGGGAATGAAAGAAACTGTGTAGGCACTCCTGTGGCACAAAAGTGGGTGGCTTTCCACGGGAATTCCACAGGGAAGTAGAAACATAGGGATTTTATTTCACAAATTACATGACAGGATTATTCGATGTGAATCCGTTTATGGTGTAGAGGAGGAGCTAAGTACTCCCACCTCAACCGCCCTGCTCCTTTTACCTGTGTGTTGGAAACCAGAGTATGTGACATACCCATAACAGTTGAACCAACAAAGAGCAGAATATGGACGTTGTCCAGTACCAGTGAAAGTACCAATACCTAGGGGAATCTGGGAGGCAAGGTACCAATTGAGAAAACCAAACCTGCATACAAGAAAATATGATGGCCATTTGAATTAAATCCCTGAAGAAGTAGAGCAAATAAATGGCAAAGAAGAATGGTAACGTCACCAACCATGGCCAGTATACGTCACCCACAGCTGAAATGATGTACATAGAAGAGATGCAGAGACCAGAGAATGCAGATATTCTATAAGGCATCAAGGAAGTATCGAGGATAAGTGACATATTGGGATCAAGTTGAAGAAGCTTATGCTACAGAAACAGATGAAGACATTGGCCCTCATTACGACCCAGGGGGTAAGCGGAAAACGATGCCAGAAAATGAATACCGGCATCGTTTTCCGCTAGGTCCGATTATGACCCGCGAAAGTGCAATTAGCGACATCGTAGTTTATGGTGCCGCTAACAGCACCAAGGTCACGCGCGCGCGACCCACCATGCCGTAAATACCGGCATGGCGCAAAGCTACGCAGATCACAAACCAAGCGGACATGCCCCTAACGCCATCGCCAAGGCCGTAAAGCACCTTACCGCCATGGCGCTAATTCCGCCATCGCGAACCATCCGTAAATGGCCATGTGCAGTGTTCCCAGCTGCCACAGGTGCACAGAATCAGCACAGGTGGAGGCAATACAGACTCTCCCAGTGCAAAAAGAGCACACCCCACCCCTACCAGCCCCAGTCACACTCCACAATGATACCAATAGGATTAGCAATGTTGGGGCTGGAGGACCTGATAGCAATGCGAGTGCTACAACTGCAACAACAACAACAACAACAACAACAAGCTGCACAGAGGAGACGCAGGAGGAGAAGGAGGGCAAGGCAGGGCAAGCAAGCCCCACCAGCACAGCCAGTGGCACCACGCAGACAGCCCCCAATCCCACGCATCAGAGCCAGTCCATTCAACCTCACCGCAGAGCAGATCCACACCCTGTACCGACTGGACCGGGACACCATCACCAACATTGTGCACATGATACACAACGACATCGTCAGCATGATAGAAACACCCAACGCCATCCCGCCCCTACTGAAGGTCGTGTCCGTGCTCCACTTCCTGGCCACAGGCACCTACCAGCACACAGTGGGCCACTTGCATGGCATATCCCAATCATTATTCTCACGTACACTGATCCAAGTGCTCGATGCCCTCCTCAAGCACACAGACGACCACATCTCATTGCCACGGTCTGCCCAGGAGATTGCCAACACCAAAGTGGGTTTCCATGCACTAGCTGGCATACCTGGTTGCATTGGTGCCATCGACTGCACCCATGTTGAATTGGTGGTCCCACATGCCATGGAGGTACCATACCGCCACCGTAAACTATTTCACTCAATCAACATGCAAATGGTCTGCGACTCCAACAGGATCTTCACACATTGTTGTGCCCGATTCCCCGGATCAACCCATGATTCAATGGTCCTTCGGAACTCCACAATACCACGCTACATGGAGCGACATGCAGGCCCAAGATCCTGCCTACTCGGTGAGTCTAATGTCATGAGCATGGAAATGCGAAGTGTGTAGGTGATCGACATACCAATGCATATTTCACCTGGCAGAAAGGGTGGGGGAATGATGCATACGTCACATGGCTGCGACTAGCAGTAGCCAGATCATACCCTGAGGCAGCACTCACGTCATCTGACAACTGTATACATGATGCCTGATCTAATCAGCCCTAACATGTGAATGAAAGTGTACCCTAACCATGACACAACTATCTGCAAGTGCATTGTACGAAATGTGACCACATTGACTCCAAAGCAACGCACCTACATGCACGTCACCAAACACCATCAACTGAAAGGCCTGTCCCCCATAACTGCGCACAAAGGAGGCACATGTCGGACAGGAACATCAATGCACCACTACACAGACAGCAAGACCCACAAACTCTCCCCATTGACACCAGTATTGTTCCCTGGGGTCATAATGAGCCAGACAGCAATGTTGCAATCATGTGAGCTTTGACCTCACAGGACACGTGCCAGGTCACATAAAGTAACGGCCTGAACGGACACAGTGGATGGGCACTCACAAGGCAATTGTCCCCTCTGCATTGTGTCTTGGCATGCAAAACAGTACATGAGAGCCATGAATATATACCGTTTGCATAGTGTGAATCCATTAGCACAACTAAATTTGGTGCAAAGTAACAGTTGAATGCAAGGCATGGTGGCGCGTCATGTTCAGAAAGCAATCTCATTCCTGACACATACATTGTTGCCCATTTACAGGTGATGCAGGCTATCCCCTGAAGAGGTGGCTCCTTACACCAGTCCGGAACCCACAGAACCAGCATGAGGAGGACTTTAACCGTGCCCATGCACGTACCCGTGTGGTGATAGAGCAGGCCTTTGGCCTACTGAAGGCACGTTTCTGCTGCCTCAGCAGGTCTGGCGGGGCACTCCTGTACCGCCATGAGAAGGTTGCGAAGATCGTCATGGCATGTGTCATGCTACTCAATATGTGCGTCAGACGTAACGTGCCTCTGCCCCCTGACGCAGAACTGCAACCACCTGATGATGAGGATGATGAGGGTGCGGATGGGGCAGCACCTCAAGGAGGCAGCGATGCACAGGAGGGGCGTGAAATGCGTCAGAATCTCATTGACCAATACTTCTAGCACACACAGCGTGTGCGTGTAACATGTGGACGGCACTTGGGGCACTGTGTGTGTCTGGTATATGCACACTGTAGACTGTACAACAATAAAGCACACATACACAATGAGCAATGTCCACACATTTGGTTTGTGATAAACGAAAAAGTGTATTGTGCTTCTGAAAAGTTATGACACACCCAATCCCCACTCCCCCCTGAACACCCCAACACTCCCAATCCCCCCTGCCCCCTGAACACCCCAACACACCCAATCCCCCCTCCCCCTCACCCCAGAAATCCCTGCAAAGGAGTGCCAGTGCCTGTGGTGAAGTGGGTAATGTTTTAGTGGTCCACTGCGCGGGCACTATTGCCAGCCCCCTGTCCCGGAACCGGGGGCCCCCCTGCCTGTACTCCTCCGGGTCCTGGATGACCTGCGGACGGGGCTGGATGGGGCCGAACTTGCAGCTGAGGAGGTACCGGCCTGCTCGGTCCGCCGTGTGTCCATGATTGTCTGTATCAGTTCACTAATCATATTCCGCACTGCGGCTAGTTCTGTGCATATGTTCGTGCTTGCTGATTGGATGGCTGCCTTGATGCTGTCAGCACACCTCTCCATGCCTGAACTGGCACCTCCACAATCAGCAACATGCTGCGTTAGGATTGACGCCAGTTGTTCTTGCCTCGCTGATATTTGGTCCAGCACCTGGCTGAAATCAGGCACAATGGAGGTTGCAATTGCAGGCCCAATAGGACTACTCCCCTCTTCCCCTACTCCCACTGGGCTTGGAGTGGCTGGCCATGAACCTCCAGGGGATTGCCCCTGTGTGTCCTGTCCATGCAGGCTACATGGGGACAGGTGTGGGGCGGTAAGTTGGGTGTTTGGGGGACCTTCCATGTCATCATCCCCATTCGCCACATCGCTGTCAGAACAGGCTGCGATGGCTGCAGTCTCCCCGACTGTACTGCTCCCCGCAGACATGATCCCCTCAGTGGGCAGCAGTGGTTGTGGGTCTGCCGTGGGTGCCATCATGTCCCTTTCCTCGGGGGGAATTGCTGCCCTGGGCTGTTCGGCAACAGGAATTTTGGCCTGCTGTGGGTTGGCCAGGGGTCCAGCAGAGGTGGATGGTTGATGGCCTCTTCCCTCTGTCCTGGCCTTCTTGGCTGGGGTGGTGCCACTCTCGTCCCTGCCGGTGTCCGAGTGTGAGCCTGTGGTGGAGCAGAGGAGGGAAAGTGTTATTGATGGTTCAGCGGACATTGAGCAGGCATTGTGATGACTGCCATGGTTTAGATGGATAGATGGTGGACTTTGTAGGCCGTGACATACAGGTTGTCTCCCTTTTGGGTGGGTTGAGCATGCAGGAATGTGTGTGCCTGCTGTAGAGTGTACATGCTGCATGTGTGCAGGGTGTGGGTCTTCTGCTGATGTGTTGCGTTTGCCATAAGGGGTGACATTGTGATTCCATGTAAGTGTGATTCAGGGTGTTTTGCAAGGCTGAATTGGAGGCACCTACCTGTGTCTCCTGATGTCGGGGCTCCTCTCTCCATTCCGCCGATGCCCTCAATGCACTCTATGCCGATCAATGAGGCACATGTCTCCTCCCATGGCTGCATCTTCAGTGGGGAGTCTGCTCCACTGCCAGTTGCCAGTCCCAGGTTGCGGTTTGCTGACAGTATGCCCCTTACTCGGAGCCGGAGGTCATCCCACCTTTTGCGGCACTGTCTGGCGGTGCGTGGGGTGATACATACGGCACTGACGCGTTGTGCCACGAGTTCCCATACTGCTTTTTTCCGGGCTATGGCTGGTCTCGTCATCTCTGATGAGAAGACGACGTCTGCCTTCTCCTGCAGCGTTTCTGCCAGCATAGTTAGTTCTTCGCGACTGAAGCGGTCCTGCCGCTGCCTGTCGCAGGCTTTTTAACAACTTTTGGCATGGTTAGGTGAGGAAATGGGTGGGTAATGGGATTCACAGGGTTTCAGGGTCGAATGTAGTGTGGTTGGGTAGGATGGCAATGGATTGTGTTTTTAAAGATGGCCGCTGTGCTCTTTCCCGTTCCGCCGCGATGACGCTACTTCCGGTTCCGCTTATTTGCGGTGACTGCTAATTATGGTGCCCGCTAATTACGGGGCCCGCTGATTACGGGGCCCGCTGATTACGGTCGGCGCAATGATGGGTGGCGGTAGGTCACCCAGGGCGGCATTCGATGCCGGTTAGGGCTGTTTACACCATGGCGTAGTTTACATTACCACCATGGCGTAATGCTCGTGCGCGATGGGTCGGAATATGGCGCTCTTTACGCCATCGGTCCATGGCGTAAACGATGATTACGCCATGGCGGTAATGTAGCTTACTTACCGCCAGGGTCGTAATGAGGGCCATTAAGTCATTTTACACATGTACAGATGCAAAAGAAACACAAGCAAAGTAATCTTAAGGCTAGTTTATAGTGAATAGATTGCGGCAAGCGCCAACATATACATATATACCTATGGACAAGTGAAGGATGGATGTTTCCACTACGAATTATAGCACTGCTGGACAGTGACAAGAAGGCCTAATTTCTAGTGTGTTGCAGTTAAAAAGCAAATTGAGCTACAGAAGTGAATCTCAGCACACAAGGCTGGCTGAGCCAAGAAGCCAAGGTCTTATCAAACTGGAGTGAACTGACACTGGATACAAATTGTGTGAAAGAACAAAACTCCTGTTTAGAAGGCATGAACAAAACAAGGAAGACGCCAGAGGTCTGTTAAAAAATAGTATTAAATACACCAAAAGGCTTGATTCCATGGTCTCTAGTTACTTGGAAGTATGAAGTTAGACGAACGAGATGGTCACACCTACGTACGAGGGCAGACCATGCTTTTCACTCCCTAAATTTCTCAGAGCTAAGAGCAAACTCAAGGCCAATCTTCAAAGCCTAATTGACAGTAGACTGCTGAGGTGATGATGGATTGATATGCACATTGGTGGGAAGCATTGGTTAAGGCAAGCTCACCAGCACATGGATGTCCAGCCTGCCTGCTGCTAGACGTAGGTGGAAAAGTACTGACAGAGGTTAGAGTGCCAACCATTTGTAGAGGACTGTGTATTTAGGGCTCCTCTAGTTGTGTAAATCAATGGGATGTTGTGTATTTAGTGACGTTCATAGTGGTCATTTTTAGGGGAGGGCTTAGTTGTCCCAGCTGATGTTAAGTTGCCAATCACATATTCATACTTTTTTAGACTAGTATGGATCGTATACTTAGATGTTCACTCCGAGCCAATCACCCCTAAGCATAGATTCTTGTAGTTTGCCACATAGGAATGACGTTGGTTCATATGTCGGTTAACGTCATTGGTGATGCGTTTTGCTTTTGAGATCTCAGTTTTTACTAAGAATGTTTCAGTAAGAGAATCGAGTGGGTTCGTTGATGGTAATTATGCTCCCTGTTTTAGAAAATTGATTATGAAACAGTCTTCCTTTTGCCATCTACCTGAGTGTTTCGATTATTAATGTATGAATACAAATCTGCATCCCCATCCATCTCCAGGATAATTGCTACTCATCAAAGGGGCTGGGCTATCCAGTTCACTTGGTAGCAGAGAAGATGGTTCAGAGTCATTGACCTGAGTAAACTGTAGAGTTTTGGAGATATCGGACGACCTTTGGAATTCGGCTGAAAGGACGTGAAGCTCCCCGTAGATAGTGGTTAGTGTAGTTTGAAAAAAGCTTGCAAGGAAGCTAGGTGTGACGGGTTCCCTAGTTTCCAGAGAATCCCCTCCCACGTCCACGAGAAGCTGAGCAGACGGAAGTTTGAAGAGGCCGTAAAAAAGGCGAACAATACTGAGAGTCAGACGATGAAAATGAGATCGGTGAGTAAAAACTGAGCAAGTTGGCAAAATATTGGGTAATGGAGGGTGGCAGGATAAACATAAAATGAAGATAATAGAGTATAAATATGGGGAATGAGAGATTGGCTTGAGTGTGGCCAAGCTATAGAATATTGTGAGACAGGCCACGATAAGAGAATACGCCCTGGCCTGAGTTTTTTACAGATGTATTAGAAGAAATTTGAACTTAGAGTCACGTAGCGGATGACGTAGAAAATGGGTTTGATTAAAGGCGAATCTAAAGAGGTTAATTTACACTCCGTATGGAGTATCATAGAGGGCAAGACAGATCTCAGAGGAGACTGTAGAGAATATACATGTAACCGGTCGAGTTTGTCTGTTTGTTTTATGTGGTTTTGAAAATGATGACATCATAAACGGAAAAAAATGTATTGATTGTTTAAATTGAACTTGGTGGTGTTTTTTTAGCAAGATTAAAGTAAAAATTGTGATTAATGGGATTGGAGCTTGTGACGATTGGTGCTCGCTAATATTATGTTATTTTTCTGAACCATACTTTTTAAATCTGTGATTAAAGCAAGCGAGTGTCAAACAGGTAAAGAGTAAACAAATCGAGAATGGAGGATAGTACTCCACTTGTGCATCTCTGAAAGCAGTTGCCAAACCATGCACCTAAGCTCAGGCAATACAGTGCGGAATGGGATAAAGGAACCGCAGATAAAATGTTTATGCGGTGGCCACAAGGAGGGTCACTATCGCAGGCAGTCCTGCAGCATATGACGACATATTTGCATGCAACGTACACAGGAAAAAAGTTAGAGAAGTGCCTAGCGAGCTTAGAGCTCTGGAAGATGTACCAAGAGGAGCGAGATGAACCGCCTCCTGTAAATTGGATAATTAATGTATGCAAAGAGGGGAATGGGGAGCCCTCTGCTCCCCCTGCCTCGGCTGAATAGAAGATGAGAACAAGAAAGACGATGGGTTATACCCACTGAGGGAGCTTACAACAGCAACGGGGTATAGCAACCCGGCATATGAGTCACCTACACAAAGTAGTGATGAGGGCCTGGAGAAAAATACTGAGAGAGATGTAATCTCTAAGGTCCCGAGGGACAAGGAGAGACACAGTAAAGAAAGAAGTGATCAAGCAAGCACATCTCTAGATGTAGGAAGAGAAATAAAGAGATAGAAAGGAGAAAGAGACAAATCTGATGAGATAGCACTCTTACAGAACGAATGGATGAGTAGCCAGATTCTGCTTAAACTCAATGGTAAACGCAAGAGGATGTAAGAGAAAGATAAAAAAGATAGAGAAAGAGAGGAACGATCCAAAGACGGAGTGAAAAGGAATGATAGGCAAGACGAGAGCAGTTATATCATGAGGAGCAGTCAAGAAAACAAGAGAGAGCAAAGGAGCAAAGTAAACGAGATAACAAACAGAGAGCAGTCGATGAGCAGGAAAGGCTAGAACAAAAAAGAATAGACAAGGAGGAACAAAAGTTAAGGCATAAGATAATACAGAGATGAAAGGATGAGGAGATACGCAGAGCAAACGAGAGAAGGGATATGAAGAAAAAAGAGGAAGACAGAGTCAGAGAGGAAGCAAGGAAACAAAGAGTATTTGACATTGATATGGAACGTAAAAGAAGGAAGTGAGCATGCAATCTTGATCGCCTGGAAAAGGAGATAAGGGATCCAGAGACAGAGTAGCATGGGAGGACATAGAGGAATTCTTCCCCGAATACAAGTCATTACCAGGACCTTCTAGGGTAAATCTAGAGGACGAGTTTGACTGTAGGAGCATTGTGGAAGTGATTGATGAAGTATTTCATGAAATGAGAGCTCAGAAAGAGTCAAAGGGGGAGGGAAAAAATGATCGACTTGAGAGAATAGAGATGAGGAGGAGAGGAGTTGTACGAGTTGGGCACAAGAAATGTCAGACGAAGACATGGATACCTTCCATGGGGAAGAGAGAGGGAACGTATGTGGTCCTGGGGGATGTTTTTCAAAGGATGATCAGACTTAAACGCACCTATATCTAGGGCGTCAGAACCATTGACACAGACCAACCTAAGGGGCAACTCCATGGTGAGAGGGGGGTGTCGCCACCTTATGTGATTTAATTAAGATTGTTACCACAAATAAGGCAATGTGGGAATATTGTTCTTGCGGTGTACAGACAAGCGATGAGAAATGAGAATGAGTTTGGGGTTTTGCAGTTTCCATTGTTGGAAAATGGAGGGGCCAGACCACAGTATATACTGTGGACTCAGATGTATAAGGATAATTTAAGGTGTAAGCTCCCGGGTTTAAATTCGGTGCTGGGAAGTGGATACATGAGTTAAAAGAAATGACAGCACCAAACACATCAGCTATAGGGGACATTAAGGGTCTTCTGTTCGCCATACTTGGTGAGAGAGCTAATGTGGACAAGGGCAGGATATGCTGGTGTTACTACAGTTAACACTGCTCACGATGGAACACCATTTAATAATTCTAGGGTGGCAGTCTGGAAAGCACTTAAAGTACTGTATCCAGACACGTCCAATGTGGGAGCTATAATGACGAAAAAGATGCAGGACAGAGATGATCCGCTTGTTTACATTCAGAATTTTAAAGAGCAGTGGAGCTTGGATGTGCACGATTGTTGGGGAAAATCTATACCCGCGTTCTACCATATATTGTGCCAAGGGCTGCCAGACACTGTACAGAAGCAGCTCAAAGGTTAGTAGGTATAGAAGCCAAACCATGGTCGGAGATTCAGCTGACCATTGCGCATTATTGTAGACTCTTGCAGGAAGAGAATCGCAAAAAAAGATGATGCTAATGATGCTAGGAAAAGAGAAGAGGCGATATTAGTACAGAAAGAACTGTCCAAGTATGCCATTAAAGGGGCAATATTGCCTAGTGTAGACGGATCAAATTCACAACAGAAGACGAATATGCTGCAGGTGAACGACCAAAGGCAGTTTGATCAGAGCAATAATGAATTTGCTCCGCGAGGAAGGGGAGGATTTCCAGGAAGAAGTTTTCAGAATAATCAAGGGAGTTGGCAGAATAATCAGGGAAGCTTCAGAACAATCAAGGTGGGTTTCAAAATATGTTGGACATGCAGGATGATAGGTCACTTCGCTCGTATGTGTAGAAGTCAAGGGTTCATACAAAACAGCCAGTTTTTAAGAGGGGGGACTTCAAACCCGCCTGCATATTCACAGTAGAGTGGTGATGGGATTGCTCAGAATAAAACGATGCAGCAGCAGCAGTAAGAAGAGAGAGTGCAGCAAGGCTTGCAAACACAGCAGATAGCAGTCAATCCCCCGCAAGGTCAGTCGCAGAACTCATCCATGCAGATTCAGCAGAGTACAAGTAAAGGACAACTAATGACTACTAGAGTAGGGGGTGTCAATGTTGATAGAGAGAATCCTTTTACAGGTAACAGAATGAGGATGTACCCACAATAGGACAGCTCACTGGGAGATTTGATGTGTTCAGTACTATCTGTGACGCCTAATCCTCATGAGGAACCGAGGGTAGACGTCAATATAGGAGGCAAAGGTTTTTCATTTTTAGTAGACACGGGTGCAAAATGCTCATGAATGCGAGAGGGAAAGTTTTCAACGTCTGGCAATGCCATAAATACTCAGGGTTTTTCAGGAGCTACAAGTAGAGTTCCTTTTACTGATGACTTACCAGTATCTAGAGGATAATGTGACATGAAGGTGCCTTTTCTATATTCCAGGCAGACACCTGTCAACATATTGGGTTGAGATTTTATGACAAAGTTAAATATGAAAATCTTGTTTACCGATCAAGGCATAGGGGGTCATTACAAGTTTGGAGGTAGCCATGGCGCTATTAGCGCCATGGCTGCCTCCAAACCCGGGTCCGGTGTCACTGAATGGGGACTTACCGGTCATTCCGACCTTGGCGGACCCGGTAAGTCCCCATTCAGTAAACCATTCACATTCCCATTTGTGCCCCGTAGGGCTCAATGGGAATGGGGAAGGTGCTAACAACGGGCCTGCAAATTGCGGGCCCGTTATTAGCTCCAAGGTCCCTTAACGGGTCCCATAAAGAACAACTGGCCAGACCAGCCATTCCTGCTGGGACCCGCTAAGGGACCTCGGAATAGGGGGGTAAGGGTTTACCGGCATCTGCATCCGTACCGGTGCCTGTAAACCCTTACCGCCCAACTCAGAATGACCCCCATAGTGTGTTCAACACAAGGAATGCATTATTTTATCATGGCCTTTTCAGGACAGATAGCCATGAGAGCAATACCTTTAGAACCAGAGGTGTTTCATGATGGAGTACGCATTTCATTAACATGGTTACCAGGCCTAGTAGGCAGAACGATGATAATACCTGATAGATTTCTATTTAGACCAAAAATACCCATGCATGAAGAAGAGGGACATGTTTTTCCCTTAGAGTTGCAAGCAGCCATAGTGCGAGGTGAAATGGCTTTGCTTGATGGAAATGATGACAAAGGCAGACGATGGTGTGCAGTAATTGCCATCGGGGAAGGTTATCGATTAACTGATGTCACTGATGACAATCTATTTGAAGATCATCCATCTGATGACAAAGTGATATTTGATATGAGTATTACTTATTGGGAGAGCAATCAAATGAGAGGTGCCTCAGAAAATGATGCTAGTGCAAAAACATCCTGAGTTTTTTGACGAAGACATGGCAAAAGTGCCAACCTCATTATGGACTACAGGTCCCTATGACATAGGCCTGTTAAAGGGGGTTGGTGAAGTGAAGATTGAATTGAAACCAAGAGCAATTTTACCTCAAGCACGACAGCATCCCATATCTCGAAAGGCAGATGACGGTACTTTTAAGACAATTTCTGTCATGATGGATCAGGGTATCTTAGTGACATCAGAGTCACAGTGTAATACCGCAGTGTACCCTATCAAAAAATATAAGGGGGCGTCTTGGAGATTAATTCAAGATTTACACCTGATAAACCAGATTGTAGAGGCCGAGTTCCCTCTATTTCCTAATCCTGCTACAATCTTATGTAATATATGTGTTGAAGCACGATATTTCACTGTGATTGATTTGAAAAATGCGGTTTTCTCAATCCCATCGCAGGATCTCACCTCATTCACGTTCAAACAGACTAAGTTAAAAAGCATGAGATTGCCTCAAGGGTATTGTCAGTCTCCATCGATTTTCAATAGAGATCTATAGATGGAATTAAGCAATATTGATTTAGAAAGTGTTGTGTTGCAATACATAGATGACATTTTAGTATGCAGCACTTCAGAGGAAGAGTGCAGACATGATTCTGTTCAGCTGATGATTACACTTTCTGACAAAGGATATAAAGTTGACAAGGAGAAGTTACAGTATTGTCAACATGAGGTGTTGTACATACGCCAATTGATTTCACATGAAGGAAAGAAGGCTACCCCTGAGAGAGCTGAGGCTATTTTAAAAACTGCAAAGCCACACACGATAAAACACATGCAGAGATTTCTGGGATTTTGTAACTATGTCAGAGCATGGGTCTTTGACTACAGCTCATATATAAGGCCTTTACTGCAGGCTTTAAAGAAAGCACAGGCAACACAGGAAAAAATTGTGTGGATTGAGGAAATGGAAGAAGGGTTTGACGAGTTGAAAAAAGCAATTTGCACAGCTCCAGTTTTAGGGATTGCTAATTATGCTGAGGAATTCTTTTTATTCTTGCATACAGATTGCACCGTCATGACAGCAGTCCTTACACAGAGAACCTCATTGGGGTACAAGCCCCATGCATATTACACTGGAATCTTAGGCCCAGTAATGAGGGGTTGCTTTCCGTGCAAACAATCACTGGCAGCTGCTGCGTTCGCCATAGAAAAAGCTGCAAGCATAGTGATGGGATGCTCTATGACGTTATTTGTTGAGCATGCATTATTTGTAATTTTAGAGAAACCAAAAGGCACATTGACTTCTCAAAGGGCTTCTATCTATGAGGTAGTCATATGAAATCCGGAGATTAAAATAGTTTGATGCAGAAAAGTGAACCCTGCCATGTTTATAGCTGAACCACTGCAGAAGATGAGCATGCACATGATTATTCGACCTATGAAGAGTTATTTGATGAAATTCCTAGGATAAAAGAAAATGCCTTGACACATGGAGAAATTGTTTTTATTGACGGTTCCTCAAGAATCGATCAAAATGATGGACAGAGATATGCAGGTACCGCTTTGGTAAAACACACAGCCAATGGAGAGTTTCAGACATTGGTAAGTGCACGACTCCTGTCTCATTATTCAGCATAAGCTGCAGAGCTAGTGGTGCTGATTGTCACGCTTGAGAATCATGCAGACCAGGAAGTAACAGTGTACAGTGATTCCGCCTCTGTGACATCAACAGTGCATGTAGGGTTAGCACAACAGAAAAGGAGGGGCTACCTCCAAGCAGATGGCATGCCAGCGCAGCACGCCGCTTTATTGGACAGGTTTATTAAGGCACTGCAACTCCCAGTTGCTATCGCGGTCGCTAAGTGGGCAGCACATACTAAATGGGCAGACTTTATCTTCCGGTGAAACCAAGCAGCAGACGATGAAGCGAAACTTGCTGCACGTTCAGAAAATGAAATAACATTGTAGACGCCTGATGTAAATGAAAAAATGGGTGTAATGATGAACATGTCTGAAAGATATAGTGATCTGTCAAAACACAGTTATTGGAAGTTCAGGGGGAACCACTCCAAGATGAGAAGGATCTGTGGACACGAAGAAGGTTTTCTGTAAACCCCTCTGAAGCATTGTGGTGACAAGACAGCACCGGTAAACCAGTGATGCATGCAGCCTTATTAAGGGCGGCGATGGAATAGCTGCACTACCCTGTGCATACAACTAGAGAGAACCTTGCTGCAACTATTGCAGAGGATTGGTTCATTCCAATTTTGTTAGAACATGTTGCATTCTATGTAGTGAACTGCATTGTATGTTAAAAGTATAAGACTGGGAACACACTGTATACAGTTAGAGGAGTTATTCCGAGACCTACCGGCCCCTTTCAGCATTTGCATGTCGACTATGTCGACATACTGCAAGTATGTAATGGATATAGATATATGATTGTTGTGGTTTGTCCTTTTTCACAGTGGTTCAAAGCTGGTCCATGTACACACCCAAACTCTACCAGTGCAGCCACATTTTTAGTGCAGGAAGTGTTTCCCAGATGGGAAGTATGTGAAGTAATGAGGTCAGATAATGCCCCACATTTTGTGAATCAAACATTTGAGCAGGTCAGCTTGTTTCTTGGTATAGAGCACATGATCTCTCCGGCTTCTCATCCACAAGGAAATGGGATCTGTGAATGGCTCAATGGCTTGCTTAAAGAAAGGATAGCCAAGTTGAATCTTACCTTGAAGAAAGAGTGGGTGCATTGCCTACCACTGGCATTATATGCATTGAGGAACCAACCAGGTTCTGACCACCATCTCACCCCCCATGAGAAAGTGACAGGGAGACGAATGAGGACACCCCTCACACCTCCATCCAGAATTAGAAGTGATGCTCAGCCTACTGTAGAACTGTTAGGAATGGAGCTGCGTGAGTGTCTTAAGTGTATGACTTCAAGCATTTCTGTCATTTCAGGTCAGCTACGGCAAAAAGGGTGTGGGGCAGTACAGAACACAGAAGCAGATGCTTCAACAAGTAGTGTTCAAGAACTTTGTATACCCAAATTATTCCCTGGCGATGCTCCTAATCTGCAACTTCACGAG
This sequence comes from Ambystoma mexicanum, assembly GCF_040938575.1. NCBI lineage: Eukaryota > Metazoa > Chordata > Amphibia > Caudata > Ambystomatidae > Ambystoma > Ambystoma mexicanum. Next base: position 562,236,613 of record NC_090928.1, read on the forward strand.
GAAGTGGCACAAGGCAAGATTTAACGGCCCTTTCATTGTGGAAGACGTCGCACCGTCTGCAGTCAGAGTGCAAGGCAGATGTGCATGAACTTTCTTAGGTTACGTCAAAGTTTATACTGGAGAAACCCCTCTGCCTCCAGCACCTACAGAAGCAAACATCGGGGAAGAACCTCAGCAAATTCAGACAAGGTCTATGACGAGGAAGAAGGACGCAGAGGTTATTGAATAAAAGAAAAGATTTCATTGGACTGTGGCTTGGTTTGGGGCACTCTTTTAGCCATCTCTGAAAGAATTAAGGGAAGCTAATGTGAACACTCTGTGCTGTCATTTCAGGGTGAAAGAAGATCTTTTGTTCTTAAAGCCACAGGAGCATTGTTAACTTTGGACTGAGGCATGCTTAAGCCTTGATATGAAGAGAAATATGCCAAATTCTGAGTTCATTTTCGACAATTGGAAGAGGGTGCAGTACCCTGATTCCTTTCTCACTGAATTCCTGTTTGGATTTGCCTATGGTGATTCCCAATGACAATGTCTCAAGGATCATATTTGAAGTTTTTCTCTTCATTCTGCACATGTATCCGGCTCTTGTGGGGAGAACTACTAGTGTTTATGTTTTTCTGCAAGATCCTAAGAATGGTCCAATAGTAAAAAGTTTGCTCACAGCAATAATTGAGCAAATTCTGCAGTTGCCAGAGTGTAGTGGGGAAATGACAAATGCCCCTATGTGCTGATGATGCTCACAGACTAGTGTGTGTGGGTTTCCATAGTCTGATTGAAGAATACCCACATCTTGTTGGAAGACACACTAATGTGCATAAGTTCCTAAGGGATCCAAGAAACAGTGCAGCATTAAATGAAATATTGAGAGGCGTCATACAGCAAGTGAACGCCTATTCTGCGAGAAATCTGAGATCAGAGTGAAACTTTCCTTCGAGGGACAGATCGAGAAGTTGCTGGTCGAAACAGAATTTTTTACTTATGCTAAAAGAAGTTCATCATGTCGTCTGGTCTAAGGCAGATTTGAGGAGTAGATTGGGAACTAGTGTATATTGTTGAACTTGTCTAGTTTTACTGAGGTCGGTTTTCTTCTTGCTGGAGAGTAATCGACATTTTGTCTGGCTAAAGACTGATTCCAGGGAGACATCGAGAGTTCATTCTTATCATCCACTAAGCAGACAGCAGATCGAGGATGAAATTGCTGAGTCAAGACAGCAGCTTCCAGAAGCAATGCATGAAACTGATGTATTAAAGATTACTTTTCCTTCCTTAGGTACAGAAAATGGGCGTATCAACAGTAATATAATAATGCCAGATGCAGAGAGACATCCATGTTGTCCACAAAATCGATGCTGCAAATTGACATATCTCTGTGTTTTTATGCTTGCATTCTGTTCATAATCATACTGCTTTCACTCAAAGTGCGTACATCGTACTTTATTGATGGACATGGAGCTACAACTCCTGTGAATCTTCTTGAGCAGAAGGAAGGTGCAATCATGGCAACTACTAGGTACCCAAGACCCTATGTAGTCGTTCCTGTTCCAAAGAAAGATGGCAAATTGCCTGAGCCGAGATAGATGTCACTAATAATCATTCACTTGCAAAAAGTGTTGTAGACACAAAAGACAGGCTTGGCAAGACAGGCAGGACAAGAGGTTGTTAGATGGTGAGGCTATACAGGTAATGCATGCAAACACACCTGTTCCTGTGATAAATGCCCCAAGGATGATCCTTCAAAGACAGTCACACATGAAGATCTTTCAAGACATGTTTGTGCCCAAATGGTTTGTTGAGAGGTTGGAACTTTTTGAACTTTCTCCTTCTCAGACAACACATATCGGTGTACCCCGTCCATTGGTAGATGTACCTATGATTGATCCAGTCAGAAGTAGTTATGCTGACACACTTCATGAAATGATTATGGAAGGTCACATGAGGAGAATGAGACCCAAAAGAAGCACCCAAGAAGATGATTTTGAACTGAATGATTACCTGGACAGTACAGCTCACTTGGGAAATAATATCTGGTATCAGCATAAGAAAGAAGTGGGAAGAAGTTCCTTGAACGAGGAATGCTTTGGGTGTGCACTCCTATCTTACAGGATGGGGAAGTCTAACATCTTCATGGCTATTGAAATAGATGTCCAGACAGCACATTGTCTTTGGCACTTAGCATTTTGTAAAACCAGAATCTAGTTCATGGGTCAAGATGCCTACCTCAAATGGACAAATGAATGGACAGATCCAGATGAAGATCAATATATCCAGGATACAAAGACAAGAAACAGAGCCCATACTAAGAATCATGTGATCAGATATGAGAAGCTTGGAATGAAAGGAGCTGGAATCAGATGGGAGGTAAACAAAAAATTGGAGGGTCCAGGAAAATCTGCAGAGGACATTCGAAGATGGAAGAACAGAGGACATATGCAGATGTGGGGATCAGTGTTATCACCAGATGGATGGGAAGGAATGGTAATCTGCAGAGCCTGGGTGGTCATTGGTTGTTATAAACCTGCCATTGACATAGTGCAGAATGGCTGCAAGCCATTATGGCCAAGACTTGCTAAGCTACTAACTTGGGTCGAAGACAGAGGAGGTCCCTTGCAGATAGTGCCATTGGAAAGTTCAAAGCTGTGCTTCAGAAATAATGGCACAAGAAAAGTTAGAGAAAATCAGAACTGTGGTCAAATCTTTGTTGTTCCAGGAATGGTGCATGTAACAGCAGTCATCATGAATCATTATTGGGCTTGTGGCTCCAGGGCATACACAAAGCTACCCAAGGATTGGGGAGGACAATGCTCATTAGTGAATGTCCATGTTCCAGCATTGGTGATTCCTAAAAGTGATCTAGATCTTGACAATTTCCCAAAAGCAGATGCCTACCTGAGGAAGGAGAGATCTGTGGAGATGATAAAGAGGATGCTTTTGACTCTATTCCTTATGAGCACAGCCAGACATCGTCAGTGTTCACATTGATCTTAATGCTGAGAATCCAGTTTGGAGCAAATACAAAGTGGCTACAGATCACCAGATGGGAATTGATCCAGAAAACCAACACAACCATACCGGGGTTCAATGCTACCAGAGAAGAGATGAGAGCTATAAGACTGTTGATTCTTCAGAACAGATTTGTCTTGGACATGATTACAGCATTGGATTGAGGTGTTTGTGCAACATTTGTTGAACATTTATGTCTTCTCATGATGACGAGAATAGCACCTTGACAGATGCCATAGACATGCTGACAAAACTCCATGGTCAGAAGATAGATGAAGTAGAAGACATTGCTGATGACAGCTGATTTGGATCACTCTTCTCTTGGATTCCACAATGAATGGCAGACATGTTCACGTTTTTTGGAGCCTTGATCATGTTGATGTTTCTTGGATTTTGTGTGATCAAGATAATAATCTCACAATGCAAGAAGACAGCAAAGAAAGCTATAGGGATGAAGATCATGATCAATGTCGAATCAGGATGGAAAGCAAGAGACCTGACAGATGAAGAAATCTGAGATTTTGTGAAAGCCAGTATCTATGCACCTGAGGGGACGAAGTTCCTGTATGCAAAGAATCACAAGAAGTATGTGGGAAGATGGATCTATTGCAGTCCAAGTGGACAATGTAGTCTTATGAATGGAACAAAGATGAACATGTTAAATCAGCTGGATGCCTGAAGGGAGTCATAAAGATATGGATCCTAAACAAGCTTTTCTCATGTTTTCTTTTCAGATCTAAATGCTTGGATGTGAAGGATGATGAGAGAGTGGTCGATAAATTGCCCAGAGGGGGGAGTGTTGAGGAGGAGCTAAGTACACGCACCTCAACAATCCCGCCTCTTTTACCTGTGTGTGGGAAACCAGAGTATGTGACATACACAGAAGAGTTGAACCAACAAAGAGTAGAATATGGACTCTTTCCAGTACCAGTGAAAGTACCAATACCTAAGAGAATCTGGGAGGCAAGGTACCCATTGAGAAAACCATACCTGCATAGAAGAAAATATGAGGGCCATTTGAATGAAATCCCTGAAGAAGTAGAGCCTATAAATGGCAAAGAAGGATGGTAACATCACCAACCATCGCCAGTATACGTCACACAGAGCTGAAATGACATACATAGAAGAGATGCAGAGACAAGAGAATGCAGATATTCTATAAGGCTTCAAGAAAGTATTAAGGATAAGTGGCATATTGGGATCAAGGTGAAGAAGCTTATGCTACAGAAACAGATGAAGACATTAACTGGTCGGTTCATGGAATTAATGTACGCTGAAAATTCCCGCGCAGAGGTGCCAAAACGTGCGATTCGCAGTAAAAGTGCGAAAATCGCAGTGCAACTGCGAAACTCACAGGGAAACCAGCGCACATCGATTCATGGAAGTCCGAGCGCGAGAAAAACATTTGATGTGCGCTGAAAAAGTGCGCGGCGCACGCCGGCGCACAGGTCATCCAACGGCGTGCGCCACGGCCACTGCGAAATCGCACATAGCGCAGCGCACATCACAAAAGTAGGCGGAACACAGGGCGTAACACTCGCAATGGGGAACAACGTGTGAAAATATGGGCGTCACGGGGGAAGTACAGGAGGCAAGTGTGCGGAACGCCCACACGTGCGCCTACAACCCGTATTCATGGAATCGAATAGCGCAAACCAGCGCACAGGGCCAAACAAGTACGCCGCAAGGAAGCAGGCGGTAGTGTCCCTGCGCCTGAAATAAATGTGCGCCAAAAAGTGCGCTAACAAAAAGCACCCATATACAGCCATGATGAATGGTCCATACAGTGGCCCTCTAGGACAAATGAGGTGCAAAGGGGTACCGACAAACACGGACACCCGCTGTGTGAAAATTAGCGTGTGCGTGTATTACGGGGTTCGCGGGAAGTTCCACATGCGATTGGCCTGGGCACGTGTATTCCGGGGTGCGCGGGAAGTTTCACACACGAATTTGCAGGGTACGTGTATTACGGGGTTCGCGGGAAGTTCCACACGTGATTGCCCTGGGTCCCTGTATTTCGGGGTGCGCGGGAAGTTTCACACGCGAATTAGCAGGGTACTTGTATTTCGGTGTGCGGGGGAAGTTTCACATGCAAATTAGCAGGGTACGTGTATTTCGGTGTGCGCGTGAAGTTCCACATGCAATTTCAGCAGGATACGTGTACTCCAGGTGCGCGGCAAATTCCACACGCGAATCCAGCAGCCTACATGTATTTCTGGGGTGCCGGGGAGTCCCACACGTGAATTGGCCATGTGGGTCCTACCAGCTGTTCCCTCTACACCCTCCATGGCCCCTGCAGGCGGCTCACACCACAGGGGACTACCCTGCATCTCTGCACATGTCGCGCAGGCAGCCCATCCACCATGGTCATGTCCCCCAGCCAACCCACATGTCACCTTTCACTAATGCCTACCAACGCATGTCTCCCAGCACTCCCACCCCCCTGCACTGTGGGGCACCCTCCACTAGGCCCCCACTCATGTCCCCCTGCACCCCCACCCCCCAGCACTGTGGGGCACCCTCCACCAGGCCCCCACTCATGTCTCCCAGCACCCCCACCAGTCAGGGGCACCCTCCACCAGGCCCCCACTCATGTCCAACTCATGTCTCCCTGCACCCCCACCCCCAAGCATCCAGGGGCACCCTCCACCAGGCCCCCACTCATGTCTACCAGCACCCCCACCCCCCTGCATCCAGGGACACCCTCCACCAGGCCCCCACTCATGTCCAACTCATGTCTCCTTGCACCCCCACCCCCCAGCATCCAGGGGCACCCTCCACCAGGCCCCCACTCATGTCTCCCAGCACCCCCACCCCCCACCAGTCAGGAGCACCCTCCACCAGGCCCCCACTCATGTCTCCCAGCACCCCCACCAGTCAAGGGCACCCTCCACCAGGCCACCACTCATGTCCAACTCAAGTCTCCTTGCACTCCCACCCCCCAGCATCCAGGGGCACCCTCCACCAGGCCCCCACACATGCCTCCCTGCACCCCCACCCCTCACCATTCAGGGGCACCCTCCATCAGGCCCCCACTCATGTCCAACTCATGTCTCCCAGCACCCCCACCCCCCAGCACCCAGGGACACCCTCCACCAGGCCCCCACTCATGTCTCCCAGCACCCCCACCCCCCTGCATCCAGGGGCACCCTCCACCAGGCCCCCACTCATGTCTCCCAGCACCCCCACCCCCCACCAGTCAGGGGCACCCTCCACCAGGCCCCCACTCATGTCTCCCTGCACCCCCACCCCCTGCATCCAGGGGCACCCTCCACCAGGCCCCCACTCATGTCTCCCAGCACCCCCACCCCCCAGCACTGTGGGGCACCCTCCACCAGGCCCCCACTCATGTCTCCCAGCACCCCCACCCCCCTGCATCCAGGGGCACCCTTTACCAGGCCCCCACTCATGTCCCCCTGCATCCCCTCCACCCTGCATCCAGGGGCACCCTCCACCAGGCCCCCACTCATGTCCAACTCATGTCTCCTTGCACCCCCACCCCCCAGCATCCAGGGGCACCCTCCACCAGGCCCCCACTCATGTCTCCCAGCACCCCCACCCCCCACCAGTCAGGGGCACCCTCCACCAGGCCCCCACCTATGTCTCCCTGCACCCCCACCCCCCTGCATCCAGGGGCACCCTCCACCAGGCCCCCACTCATGTCTCCCTGCACCCCCACCCCCCTGCATCCAGGGGCACCCTCCACCAGGCCCCCACTCATTTCTCCCGGTACCCCCACCCCCTGCATCCAGGGGCACCCTCCACCAGGCCCCCACTCATGTCTCCCAGCACCCCCACCCCCCTGCATCCAGGGGCACCCTCCACCAGGCCCCCATCCATGTCACCCTGCACCCCACCCCCCTGCATCCAGGGGCACCCTCCACCAGGCCCCCACTCATGCCTCCCTGCACCCCCACCCCTCACCAGTCAGGGGCACCCTCCACCAGGCCCCCACTCATGTCCAACTCATGTCTCCCTGCACCCCCACCCCCCAGCACTGTGGGGCTCCCTCCACCAGGCCCCCACTCATGTCTCGCAGCACCCCCACCCCCCACCAGTCAGGGGCACCCTCCACCAGGCCCCCACTCATGTCCAACTCATGTCTCCCTGCACCCACACCACCCAGCATCCAGGGGCACCCTCCACCAGGCCCCCACTCATGTCTCCCAGCACCCCCGCCCCCCTGCATCCAGGGGCACCCTCCACCAGGCCCCACTCATGTCTCCCTGCACCCCCACCCACCAGCATCCAGGGGCACCCTCCACCAGGCCCCCGCTCATGTCCAACTCATGTCTCCCAGCATCCCCACCCCCAGCACCGAGGGGCACCCTCCACCAGGCCCCCACTCATGTCTCCCAGCACCCCCACCCCCCTGCATCCAGGGGCACCCTCCACCAGGCCCCCACTGTTGTCTCCCAGCACCCCCACCCCCCACCAGTCAGGGTCACCCTCCACCAGGACCCCACTCATGTCTCCCTTCACCCCACCCCCCTGCATCCAGAGGCACCCTCCACCAGGCCCCCACTCATGTCTCCCAGCACCCCCACCCCCCAGCACTGTGGGGCACCCTCCACCAGGCCCCCACTCATGTCTCCCAGCACCCCCACCCCCCTGCATCCAGGGGCACCCTCCACCAGGCCCCCACTCATGTCCAACACATGTCTCCTTGCACCCCCACCCCCCAGCATCCAGGGGCACCCTCCACCAGGCCCTCACTCATGTCTCCCAGCACCCCCACCAGTCAGGGGCACCCTCCACCAGGCCCCCGCTCATATCTCCCTGCACCCCCACCCCCCTGCATCCAGAGGCACCCTCCAGCAGGCCCCCACTCATGTCTCCCAGCACCCCCACCCGCCACCAGTCAGGGGCACCCTCCACCAGGCCCCCACTCATGTCTCCCTGCACCCCCACCCCCCTGCATCCAGGGGCACCCTCCACCAGGCCCCCACTCATGTCCCCCTGCACCCCCACCCCCCTGCATCCAGGGGCACCCTCCATCAGGCCCCCACTCATGCCTTCCTGCACCCCCACCCCTCACCAGTCAGGGGCACCCTCCACCAGGCCCCCACTCATGTCCAACTCATGTCTCCCTGCACCCCCACCCCCCAGCACTGTGGGGCTCCCTCCACCAGGCCCCACTCATGTCTCCCAGCACCCCCGCCCCCCACCAGTCAGGGGCACCCTCCACCAGGCCCCCACTCATGTCCAACTCATGTCTCCCTGCACCCCCTACAACCCAGCATCCAGGGGCACCCTCCACCAGGCCCCCATTCATTTCTCCCAGCACCCACACCCCCCTGCATCCAGGGGCACCCTCCACCAGGCCCCACTCATGTCTCCCTGCGCCCCCACCCCCCAGCATCCAGGGGATCCCTCCACCAGGCCCCCACTCATGTCTCCCAGCACCCCCACCCCCCTGCATCCAGAGGCACCCTCCACCAGGCCCCCACTCATGTCTCCCAGCACCCCCACCCCCCTGCATCCAGGGGCACCCTCCACCAGGCCCCCACTGTTGTCTCCCAGCACCCCACCCCCCTGCATCCAGAGGCACCCTCCACCAGGCCCCCACTCATGTCTCCCAGCACCCCCACCCCCCGGCACTGTGGGGCACCCTCCACCAGGCCCCCACTCATGTCTCCCAGCACCCCCACCACCCTGCATCCAGGGGCACCCTCCACCAGGCCCCCACTGATGTCTCCCTGCACCCCGACCCCCCCTGCATCCAGGGGCACCCTCCACCAGGCCCCCACTCATGTCCAACTCATGTCTCCTTGCACCCCCACCCCCCAGCATCCAGGGGCACCCTCCACCAGGCCCTCACTCATGTCTCCCAGCACCCCCACCCCCCACCAGTCAGGGGCACCCTCCACCAGGCCCCCACTCATGTCTCCCTGCACCCCCACCCCCCTGCATCCAGGGGCACCCTCCACCAGGCCCCCACTCATGTCTCCCAGCACCCCCACCCGCCACCAGTCAGGGGCACCCTCCACCAGGCCCCCACTCATGTCTCCCTGCACCCCCACCCCCCTGCATCCAGGGGCACCCTCCACCAGGCCCCCACTCATGTCTCCCAGCACCCTCACCCCCCTGCATCCAGGGGCACCCTCCACCAGGCCCCCACTCATGTCCCCCTGCACCCCCACCCCCCTGCATCCAGGGGCACCCTCCACCAGGCCCCCACTCATGCCTCCCTGCACCCCCACCCCTCACCAGTCAGGGGCACCCTCCACCAGGCCCCCACTCATGTCCAACTCATGTCTCCCTGCACCCCCACCCCCCAGCACTGTGGGGCTCCCTCCACCAGGCCCCACTCATGTCTCCCAGCACCACCGCCCCCCACCAGTCAGGGGCACCCTCCACCAGGCCCCCACTCATGTCCAACTCATGTCTCCCTGCACCCCCACCACCCAGCATCCAGGGGCACCCTCCACCAGGCCCCCACTCATGTCTCCCAGCACCCCCACCCCCCTGCATCCAGGGGCACCCTTCACCAGGCCCCACTCATGTCTCCCTGCACCCCCACCCCCCCAGCATCCAGGGGCACCCTCCACCAGGCCCCCACTCATGTCTCCCAGCACCCCCACCTCCCTGCATCCAGGGGCACCCTCCACCATGCCCCCACTCATGCCTCCCTGCACCCCCACCACTCACCAGTCAGGGGCACCCTCCACCAGGCCCCCACTCATGTCCAACTCATGTCTCCCTGCACCCCCACCCCCCAGCATCCAGGGGCACCCTCCACCGGGCCCCCACTCATGTCCCCCTGCACCCCCACCTGCCAGCACTGTGGGGCACCCTCCACCAGACCCCCACTCATGTCCCCCTGCACCCCCACCCCCCAGCACTGTGGGGCACCCTCCACCAGGCCCCCACTCATGTCTCCCAGCACCCCCACCCCCCAGCACTGTGGGGCACCCTCCACCAGGCCCCCACTCATGTCTCCCAGCACCCCCACCCCCCTGCATCCAGGGGCACCCTCCACCAGGCCCCCACTCATGTCTCCCTGCACCACGACCCCCCCTGCATCCAGGGGCAACCTCCACCAGGCCCCCACTCATGTCCAACTCATGTCTCCTTGCACCCCCACCCCCCAGCATCCAGGGGCACCCTCCACCAGGCTCCCACTCATGTCTCCCAGCACCCCCAACCCCCACCAGTCAGGGGCACCCTCCACCAGGCCCCCACACATGTCTCCCTGCACTCCCACCCCCCTGCATCCAGGGGCACCCTCCACCAGGCCCCCACTCATGTCTCCCAGCTACCCACCCGCCACCAGTCAGGGGCACCCTCCACCAGGCCCCCACTCATGTCTCCCTGCACCCCCACCCCTCTGCATCCAGGGGCACCCTCCACCAGGCCCCCACTCATGTCTCCCAGCACCCCCACCCCCCTGCATCTAGGGGCACCCTCCACCAGGCCCCCACTCATGCCTCCCTGCACCCCCACCCCTCACCAGTCAGGGGCACCCTCCAACAGGCCCCCACTCATGTCCAACTCATGTCTCCCTGCACCCCCACCCCCCAGGACTGTGGGGCTCCCTCCACCAGGCCCCACTCATGTCTCCCAGCACCCCCACCGCCCACCAGTCAGGGGCACCCTCCACCAGGCCCCCACTCATGTCCAACTCATGTCTCCCTGCACCCCCACCACCAGGCATCCAGGGGCACCCTCCACCAGGCCCCCACTCATGTCTCCCAGCACCCCCACCCCCCTGCATCCAGGGGCACCCTCCACCAGGCCCCCACTCATGTCTCCCAACACCCCCACCCCCCTGCATCTAGGGGAACCCTCCACCAGGCCCCCACTCATGCCTCCCTGCACCCCCACCCCTCACCAGTCAGGGGCACCCTCCACCAGGCCCCCACTCATGTCCAACTCATGTCTCCCTGCACCCCCACCCCCAGCACTGTGGGGCTCCCTCCACCAGGCCCCACTCATGTCTACCAGCACCCCCACCCCCCACCAGTCAGGGGCACCCTCCACCAGGCCCCACTCATGACCAACTCATGTCCCCCTGCACCCCCACCCCCCTGCATCCAGGGGCACCCTCCACCAGTCCCCCACTCATGCCTCCCTGCACCCCCACCGCTCACCAGTCAGGGGCACCCTCCACTAGGCCCCCACTCATGTCCAACTCATGTCTCCCTGCACCCCCACCCCCCAGCACGGTGGGGCTCCCTCCACCAGGCTCCACTCATGTCTCCCAGCACCCCCACACCCACCAGTCAGGGGCACCCTCCACCAGGCCCCCACTCATGTCCATCTCATTTCTCCCTGCACCCCCACCACCCAGCATCCAGGGGCACCCTCCACCAGGCCCCCACTCATGTCTCCCAGCACTCCCACCCCCCTGCATCCAGGGGCACCCTCCACCAGGCCCCACTCATGTCTCCCTGCACCCTCACCCCCCAGCATCCAGGGGCACCCTCCACCAGGCCCCCACTCATGTCTCCCAGCACCCCCACCCCCTGCATCCAGGGGCACCCTCCACCAGGCCCCCACTCATGCCTCCCTGCACCCCCACCACTCACCAGTCAGGGGCACCCTCCACCAGGCCCCCACTCATGTCCAACTCATGTCTCCCTGCACCCCCACCCCCCAGCATCCAGGGGCACCCTCCACCAGGCCCCCACTCATGTCCCCCTGCACCCCCACCCGCCAGCACTGTGGGGCACCCTCCACCAGGCCCCCACTCATGTCTCCCAGCACCCTCACCCCCCTGCATCCAGGGGCACCCTCCACCAGGCCCCCACTCATGTCCCCCTGCACCCCCACCCCCCTGCATCCAGTGGCACCCTCCACCAGGCCCCCACTCATGCCTCCCTGCACCCCCGCCCCTCACCAGTCAGGGGCACCCTCCACCAGGCCCCCACTCATGTCCAACTCATGTCTCCCTGCACCCCCACCCCCCAGCACTGTGGGGCTCCCTCCACCAGGCCCCACTCATGTCTCCCAGCACCCCCACCCCCACCAGTCAGGGGCACCCTCCACCAGGCCCCCACTCATGTCCAACTCATGTCTCCCTGCACCCGCACCACCCAGCATCCAGGGGCACCCTCCACCAGGCCCCCACTCATGTCTCCCAGCACCCCCACCCCCCTGCATCCAGGGGCACCCTCCACCAGGCCCCCACTCATGTCCCCCTGCACCCCCACCCCCCAGCACTGTGGGGTACCCTCCACCAGGCCACCACTCATGTCTCCCAGCACCCCCACCCCCCAGCACTGTGGGGCACCCTCCACCAGGCCCCCACTCATGTCTCCCAGCACCCCCACCCCCCTGCATCCAGGGGCACCCTCCACCAGGCCCCCACTCATGTCTCCCTGCACCCCGACCCCCCCCTGCATCCAGGGGCACCCTCCACCAGGCCCCCACTCATGTCCAACTCATGTCTCCTTGCACCCCCACCCCCCAGCATCCAGGGGCACCCTCCACCAGCCCCCCACTCATGTCTCCCAGCACCCCCACCCCCCACCAGTCAGGGGCACCCTCCACCAGGCCCCCACTCATGTCTCCCTGCACCCCCACCCCCCTGCATCCAGGGGCACCCTCCACCAGGCCCCCACTCATGTCTCCCAGCACCCCCACCCACCACCAGTCAGGGGCACCCTCCACCAGGCCCCCACTCATGTCTCCCTGCACCCCCACCCCACTGCATCCAGGGGCACCCTCCACCAGGCCCCCACCCATGTCTCCCAGCACCCCCACCCCCCTGCATCTAGGGGCACCCTCCACCAGGTCCCCACTCATGTCCCCCTGTACCCCCACCCCCTGCATCCAAGGGCACCCTCCACCAGGCCCCCACTCATGCCTCCCTGCACCCCCACCCCTCACCAGTCAGGGGCACCCTCCACCAAGCCCCCACTCATGTCCAACTCATGTCTCCCTGCACCCCCACCCCCCAGCACTGTGGGGCTCCCTCCACCAGGCCCCACTCATGTCTCCCAGCACCCCCACCCCCCACCAGTCAGGGGCACCCTCCACCAGGCCCCCACTCATGTCCAACTCATGTCTCCCTGCACCCCCACCACCCAGCATCCAGGGGCACCTTCCACCAGGCCCCCACTCATGTCTCCCAGCACCCCCACCCCCCAGCATCCAGGGGCACCCTCCACCAGGCCCCCACTCATGTCTCCCAGCACCCCCACCCCCCTGCATCCAGGGGCACCCTCCACCAGGCCCCCACTCATGCCTCCCTGCACCCCCACCACTCACCAGTCAGGGGCACCCTCCACCAGGCCCCCACTCATGTCCAACTCATGTCTCCCTGCACCCCCACCCCCCAGCATCCAGGGGCACCCTCCACCAGGCCCCCACTCATGTCCCCCTGCACCCCCACCCGCCAGCACTGTGGGGCACCCTCCACCAGGCCCCCACTCATGTCCCCCTGCACCCCCACCCCCCAGCACTTTGGGGCACCCTCCACCAGGCCCCCACTCATGTCTCCCAGCACCCCCACCCCCCACCAGTCAGGGGCACCCTCCACCAGGCCCCCAATCATGTCTCCCTGCACCCCCACCCTCCTGCAACCAGGGGCACCCTCCACCAGGCCCCCACTCCTTCCTACCACCCCCTCGCCCCCCAGCAGTGCGAATGGCCTGTGTACGCGTATATCAGGGTTGCGCGTGTAGTCTGACACGCGATATCAGCAGGGTACGCGTATTACAGGGTTCGCGGGATGTTCCACAAGCGATTTCAGCAGGGTACGTATATTTCGGGGTGCGCGGGAAGTTTCACACGCGATTTTGCAGGGTTCGTGTATTTCGGTGTGTGCGCGTGAAGTTACACACGCGACTGCCTGTGAGAATGGGGTACGTGTATTCCAGGGGTGGCCGGGATTAGTTACTTGCAACTGGGCCTGGGAGAGCGTGTTACGTGAATTCCTGGGGTGCGCGGGAAGATTTACACTCTCACCTACAACGCGCCAAAAAATAAAAGGACCAATCCTGAAACACGTACGCCAGCATGAAGCAGGCCCACGTCCCGTGCAGCATAAAAGAGTGCGCAAACAACAAACAAGCTGAGATGCCAGGATGAATATACCGTTCCTAGCAGCAGTGGCCGTGGGATACCGCAGGAGGAGGAGAAGGATAGTCAGGGCCAGAATCTTCACACCCAGAACCAGCCTATTTGGTATGCCAGATGACCAGGTGTATGGGAGGTACACGTTGCCACCTCACATAATACTCGACCTGGTCAGTGAGTGGGAGGATGACCTCACATCACCCACCCTGTGCTCCCAAGCACTCAGTCCCCTGGAGAAGTTCCTCAATGTACTGCACTTCTTGGCTACCGGATCATTTCAGCGGACAAGTGCCATAGTGGGGGGGGTGTCACAGGCCACGCAGTCACGGTGCCTACACCAGGTGTTGGCCATCATCACTGCACGCCCATCAGTCCGCAGGCACATATACCTGCCCAGAACACCTGCAGAAAGGCAGGCTGTCAGCCAGGATTTCTACAGGGTGGTACAATTCCCCAAAGTGCTTGGTGCCATTGATTGCACCCAGGTGGCTCTATGTCCCCCCAGGGCATCTGAGCACATCTATACAAACCGCAAGCACTGGCATTCCATCAACGTCCAGGTAGTATGTGATGCCAAGGGAATCATCACCTCATTATATGCCAACTATCCAGGGTCCACCCACGACAGCTTCATTTACAGGATGTCAACCCTAAACCGGGACATGGAAGCTGGGTGGCATGGCGATGCATGGCTGCTTGGTGAGTAGAAATGCCACAGCACACGCATGCATGACAGACACATAGTAATGCCAATACCCCACCTCCCCAGGGGACAGTGCCTACCCTCTGAGCACACACATGATGACACCAATTCGGAACCCCATCACGCCTCCCGAGGTAGGATACAACACAGCCCATATTGCAACACGGGGCATAGTGGAGCGCACATTCGGAGTGCTCAAGTCACGCTTTCGTTCCCTTGACCATTCTGGCGGGCAGCTGTTATACGCTCCCCCAGTAGTGTGCAGGATCATAGTGACAGCATGTGTCCTGCACAATGTTGCAGCACGCCGGGGCATGGCTGTGGACATGGTGGTGCCCCCACATCCCCAACCACATGCACGCCCGCTGCGCATGGGAGGGGAAAGGGCACGGGGTGAGGCAGCCCGTACGCAGCTGGTGGCTAATTACTTCACATAGAAAGCACACCCCTGTGGAGTGCACACATCCCTGGCACATACCATCTGACAATCAATGATGACTCAATCTGACAATTATGATGAACAAAGGGACAGTCAACTGTCAGAACCATAGCAGCCTGAGATTGTTCATCTGGAAGTGTCACAATGTGTGCATCCCTACCTACACAAACACCACCAATGCAGTGTCATCAAAAGACACACTTCAGTGCAGCAAAAATGAATACCCACTTGCAAAATACAACATGAGAACAGTGCCATGTCACCCAACCCCTCCCCGGCACAGCCACACAACACACCATGGCATGTCATGCAATGTGAGAGCAAACAAATTAATCCCCACAACATGCCCCAAGTGTCACCAACTACAGTGTCCCTAATGGAAACTGGCCACACATGAAGTGCTCACAGTAATGCAGGACCAACAACACACGTTACCAAATACTTACCAAGAATACTAATCACCTACACAACCTCCAACCTACCATAAACATGACAGTACAGACTTAAAAAATTAGTAGCCTTACTACCTGATAATGCCAGCACTTCGAACACTTCCAAGTATACAGTGTTAGCGCCACGCAAGAGTGTAGGTGCACTGCTTACAACATGGACTCCAGTCCCAAAGTGGACCACCTTGTGAAGACATGAGAAATGGACCTTCAAATTAGGAGGATGAGATGGATGCAGAGGCACATATCAATACACCATGCAGTGTACAATACAACAACAATATGCACTAGGAATGTATACACAGTATTGACTACAGACTGCCCACACATCAAATGGGAGTCCAACGTCACCGTGTACGTCAATGTCACTTGGGCACACCCTTTGCAAGCCCATGGAAACGGGAAGCAGGAGGGGTGTGTGTCACACAAACCCAAGCATCTGACCCAAATTCAGGACAAGCCTGCCACAATACAGCGTATGCCCACGGGAGCCACACAAGGCAATACACTGTCCAAAAAATAAAAAATAAAAAAAAATAAAAAAATGGCCATTAATGGGCCCGGAGGGGGGGCGGCGGGGGTGGGGGAGGCCACCCAGAAGGTCCGAGGACAGGGTGCACACCAAAACCCACCTGTGTGGATCTTGCGAAAAAAAAACAGCTCCATGGGCTCATGGCCTGCACGGCTACCCTATTGTGAGAGATTTGCTGCTGTCGCTCTCCTCACCCTCTGCAGCTGCATCAGGAGGTGGTGGCACTATGGAAGGCAGCCCACGCAAAGCCCTAGTCTGGTCCTCCATGGCAGCAAGCATGCGGGTGTGGAAGGTCTGGTTCTGGAGGATAATTGTTGCCTGCATCTCAGCTGAGAGCATACGTGTGAGCTGCTCCAGCTGCTGTTCTGTCCTCATGTTAGCTGAAGCCTCAAGCTCAACCAGAGTTGCCCTGAGCTGACGGAGTTCCACCCTCAGGGCTTCCCTGTGGCCCTGGGACTCAGTGGAAATGGCTTCCCGCAGAGTCTCCAGTGCTGCCCGCCTGTCCCTGTTGGACGCCAACATGTCCTCCCTGTGTGACTGGCTAATGGAGTCTGTTGCCTGCTGTAGTTGTTCAATTAGCCTTTCTTGGGGGACAATGGGGGACAATGAAAGTGGCCACCTGTCATGATGCCCGCTCCCGGGGAGCCGGTTCAAGCCTGGCGTCCCCGAAAGCGGACATCCAGTCCCCAAGGAAGGACCCAGCAACCACATATAGGGGCCCTTTGGACAGTGTCCTGGCGCCTATGGTGCCAGGCTCATAAAAGACATCAGTCCTGGCGCCATAGGTGCCAGGCTCATTATGGGAATGCTTGGGTGCACTTACCTGATGCAGACCATGCTGCAGGATCCCGGCCTCCTTGAGGCCTGAAAGGAACTACTTTACCTGTGGGACTAATTTACCATCCGGGCGTGGTCGGGGAAGGATACATACCTGATTGGAGGAAGGATACATACCTGGAACTTCTTCCAAGGCTATTTAAACCCCACCCGAACAGCCACACGTGCTTCGCGTTGTTCTGCATCTAGCAGCTGGATGCTCACTGTGTCTGCTCCTGCATCCTGACTTCTGCCACGCCTGCCAGCATCCTGGATCACCTGCAAAGGAAGAGAAGAAGAGAACAGAAGAAGGAAAAGTCCTTACCTGCTAAATTCCGCATCCTGGAGACATCTCGCCGACAATCCTGAAAAGGAAGACTTTAATTTAAAAGCTCATTGCGTCGATCGCTGCAGCGCCGCATTCCACTCACCTTTACAGGGCGCCTCCATGTTCAGCAGCGATCATCCGGATTCGCAGTCACGCCCCAGCGCCTAGGGAGAAAAACACCAGAACAAAAGGTGAGAGAGAGAAGGGAATAAGGAAAGCTAAATCTCCATGTTAAGACTTACCTGTTGATTCATTCCCTCTTCATTTCGGGTCCGCGCCGCATCCTGGCATTTCCGGACCCCGGCCCCTAAGGGGAAACAGAGACATCAGCGTTAATGAGCGAATGAAAAGACATTACCAAAAAACGCTCATTAAAGACTTACCTGATTTCTACAAGGATTTCACCTCTCATCTCGGGTCGGTGCCTGTTCCCCGGCATTCCGTACCCCGGCCCCTATGGGGAAAAAGACACTAGCATTAGTACATTAATGCATGGACACAAGGGGAACCTCTTATCAAAAAACTTACCTGGAAGCCAAGCAAGTTTGGTTCTCACCAATCCGAAAATCCAGTGAAGTAACTGGATACCAACGCGCCCCTGCATCAGAAGCAGGATGGAGAGCTTGTCCTTCCAGACCCTAAGGTGAGACGCTACGAGAAATCACAGAAGGGTTTCAAGGAGGGTTAGAGGGGAAAGTGGGAGGCCAATTGCACTACCCCGCAGACAGTTAATCCCCTATTTTTGCCTACAGAAGGATACTTCTGCAAGCCAGACAAGCCAGATTTGGGGGCCCGGTCCAGTCCATCTTCCGAACCCCGCGCATCACCTTAGAAGAGGTCACAGCAGCGCAAACCAAGCCAGCGCCTCCGTGGGAGTCAGGTGAGCGTAACACCACCCTATCCATGGCCTGAGCCATCATCTCAGTTGATGCTGCCTGTTGGTTTGCCATACCGTATGTGGATAGCTCCCATGCGGTATTGCCTGGTGACGTACGGCCACCGCGTTGGCGGGCACCACACCTTTCTGGGGCAAGGCGAACTGCGCCTTGCTGTGCCGGCACTGCCTGAGGCTGCAGGACTGCATTCCCCCTCTGATCTGCTGGCCCAGGAACAGGATCAGATGTAGCGGAGTGTGACCCTGCATCAGTAACCACCAAAGGCTGACCTACCAACACTGACATCCCCATTGAGCGTTCTTCCCCTGGTGCAGGTGGGTTGGACAGTACAGAATCCCTCCCAGAGACACTTACCTGCGACGGCAAATAGGTCTCATCATCCGAATCGACACCTGAATAGAGCTCGGGGGAGGTGCACCCAGAGACACCCTTTGAGATGACGGCCTGCAGCAAGTGTGGGTTCTCACCCACCACCACACCACGTCCCTCACTGGTGCCCGGTCGGGCCTGAGACCCCTCCTGGGTCTGCACCATCTCCACAACCCCAGCAGTATCAAGTGCGTCATCCCCTGCAATGACATGAAAGAAAAGAAATGGGAACAGGCATTAGCAACATGGAACACAATTAGGGCTGAGAAGCAACAGAAACAGTACTTCATTGACACATGTCCCACATGACTATACCTTCCCATGCATGCACTGTCCCTGCGTATGAAGGGGAGGCAAATGGCACACATTGATGACACCAAGATGGAAGACCAACAAATTTGCTGCATGCTGCCTAGCATTGCCATCACACATTGGCCTGTGATTGGCATGTCCAATACACATACATGACACATGCCATCACACAGATGGCATGTACCCTAGCCATGTCACACATGTGACAATAGGACTGAGAAATGCCTAGTGAAAATGGTGGAATGCAGACAATCAGCCTGAATGAACACAGAATAACATGCAACTATGTTGTGGCAAGATAACAATTCAAGGGCAACTGGCGTGAGGTTGGGCTGAATGTCTACTGTTGCCAGAAGGGATACTGCAACACCCAAATCCTGGTGCACAGAATGTTTTGGATGAAGCACATGGGTGACCCAAACCACTCAGGCACACACCCCCTCACCTGGCTCTCAATCAGAAGCACTCACACACACGCTATGCACATGGATGACACACACATGCATGTGCACTCTCCGGACAATGCCTCGTAATCTGGCAGGTCTCCCACGCCTTGGATCTGTTCCTCTGTGACGTAGGTTCCAGCAACATACTCATGTGGAGTGAGTTCTATGTCCTCTGCCGGAGACCCACCTCCTGTCACTAGAGTTGCGGCATGACTTGAGGCCAGCTTTTTCTTTGCCCTGCGCTTAAGGTCATTCCAGCGCTTGTAGCAATCATTAGCTGTGCGCCTCACGAATCCAAGGGCACTTATGAGTTCCGCAATGGTCTGCCAGTGTGCCTGACGTTGTGCAGGTGTGGTCTTGCATCCTGCAGTAATCACCATTTCGGTGTCATGTGCGGACACATACTCCACAAGTGCATCAAGTTCGACCCGATTGAAGCAGGGCTTCCTTGGTGGGCCGGACTGTGTAGCCGTGTCTGGGGCATCAGCCTGTACTGGACGAGCACTCTTCCTCTATTACGCTTGGAAGGTGGTGGTGGTACTGGGTGTCCTACGCCGCTCTGGACACTAGGGGCAGGAGCCCCGGTGGACTGTGGACTAGGAGTGTGGGAGTGAACACTCACCATGGGAGTTGGTGCAGGCATTAGCTGAAGTGTGATGTGGTCAGGGGGAACGTCAGCAGGATGGACTAGGATCGACACTGTCCTGGCTGGGACACTCAGAGCTGGGGTGGATGGAGCCGCAGCTGCCCCTGCAGCCTCCCCACCCTGCCTACTCGGGGCAGCAGATGACATAGCTGCCCCTGATCCACGTGGGCTGGTGACACCAACGTGCACCGCCACACGTGGCCTAGACCTGCTGACCTGGAAGTCAGCCATGGAGTCATCCAGTGCCAGGTCTGGTGCCACAATGGGCTGGTCCAACAAGGGCTGGTGTCAGCCACGTTACCCTCAACCAGGGGGGGGCATAGGTGTCCCTGACTGGTCACCCACACATGGGGGGCTAGGGGCACCCTGCAAGTCCTGGCCACGTCCCCTACCGTATCCACCATGGCCACCTCTTGTGGCTCACCCACCTTTGCCACCCTTACCGCGTGCTCGCCTCCCAACCATGGCACTGATGTTGTTGTGCGTATGGGAGTTGCAGTAAACTATTGTCCTGGGCAATTGGGGTTCAAAGGGGTAGGGTACTAGATGGAATTCGTACCTTAGTGCTCTAGCAAGGCTGTATGTGACCCCTGGGGGAAGATGACAGGTCACACAACACACAGGCACCCCGAGAAAAGTAGATAATGTGCACACAACCCCTCGTAGACCACGTGCGTGGAGAAAAAAAACCTGCACTACACTGTGGCACCCAGAAACACAAAAATGAACGTATGCGTGTCACACGCAGCATAGACTGACCTCTGAAGGGGAAGGCAACACACAGGGCAAGCACAGATGTCAAATACGTGCACAACTCACCGTCTGCCAGGAAAAATCGCATGTAAAATACGTGCACACGTGCGCGTTGGCAACACCCCCGCCAAAAGAAGAATTGTACGCTGTCTGAGGAGACAGGACAACAGGAGAAGTGAACGCTGTTTGAGGAAAAAGGCCCAGGAAAAAGACAAGAAGAGAAAAAGCTGTCAGAGGTAACAGGGAGTACGAACTTGGAACGCCGTGAAGTAAATCGCGTGTGAACCGACAAGAAGTACAGATTTCACCCACTCACTCTCCACGAAAAGCACGTACAAGGAAATGGCGTTCTACACGTACCTTTTAAACATGCCCACATGTCCAGCGTCACTTCCGCGTGTACGCGCTAAGGCCCCATCCTCCAATTACACGCGCTGACACTCTGACGTGCAGTCATTGGACGTGTAACATGCACCCGAGTACAGGGAAACGCCCGTGCACGCACGTCACAGACGTGCATACGCGCTGTTGGCCTTTGGGCCAATGAATTCGCGTACGTGTGCTGACGCACTTACGCGCTAAGGCCCTTTCCTTGAATTACACGCATACGTGCTGGATTTTCACGTGCCAAATCACTCCGTATCAAGTTGGCCATGCGTTAGCACACAGAAGACCACGCTCCTGCCCAAAAGGCCAAATTACTGCCCCCCAGAGCCCCGAGCATGCTCCCACCTGCATTCTGCTGCTGCCTGATGCCTGCTGCCCAGGTGCCCTGCCATTTGCTGCCTGCACATCAGCCGGGATTGCTGTTGCTGTGACCACCCCTGCTGGAAGCGAAGACTCCCGACTGGGATTCCATCGCTCCACAGCCCAGCCCCAGGACCCAGTTGCCCACCCTACTCCTGCATCTGGGGTTGTCATGTCTGGCACTGCAACATCTGGCACCACTGACAACCCCCGGCCAGAGAGGCAGAGGGGCACCAGCTTCACTGCCACCAAAGTTGGTGTCCTGGTGGAGCAAGTCCTGGGGCATTATGATGCCCTCTTCGGAAGTTCCCGTGCCGACAAGGAAGGACGGACTCAGATCTGGACGGACATCGTGACTGCCATCAACGCGGAGGGGGTGGCAGTCCTCGACTTCCAACATGTCAAGAAGCGCTGGGAGGACTTCAGGTCCAGGACCCTCAACAAAGCCTGGCGCCTTTTGAAGGCAGCGGATGCTAAGGGGCGCCGGGGACACTTGTCGGCAGATCAGATGAGGGTCCTGGAACGCATATCCCCAGCGCTCCACATCCAGGTCCTTGAGAGGCAGACCCGTCTGGAGTCGAGCGGTAAGTGTACATGCATCATGATTGTAAGCTGTGCGTGTGGTGATGTGCCAGTAGTGTGCAGGTTGCACATCTGTTTGTATGGGGCCGAGTATGGGTGGGGGTGTACAGGGCCGTGAGACTAACACATGCGAGGCTGTCATGTGTGAGACATGGATGGTGCTTGTGTGTGTAGGCTTGCATGCCAAATGCAGTTGTGTGGGCACACATGTTTGGATGAATGTGTATGTAAGTAGGCATGTTTGTGATGTCACGCATGTATGTTGTTTTCAGCTGCATGTATCAGCACTGTGTACATGTGCATGTGTGTGTATTTGACAAGGGTGCAACAGTGATGCAACATGGATGCATGTGACAGCGGGATGTGGAATCCTGATTGGCAGATGTGACATGGATGCCCATCTGAACACTGCGACAGTTGGCAGAGGTGTACACATGCATGCAAGTGTGGTGGTGTGTGTGCATGTGTAGTGCACTCCCTGTGTTGCATGTGATGTCTGGCTCACCTTTGCCTGCTCATGCTGTTGTATGTGTATGGATGGTGCTGGCAGTTGCGATATGGCTGTGGTATGGCTCATATGTGCAAGTTGAAATGATATGTGTGTTGGCGATTGTGATGCCATGTCTGAGGTTTGCCAATGCCACTCATGTACAATTGTCATGTGTGTATGTGTCCATTGTACAGTGCCCTGATGCCTGTGTTTTATTTCTCCCTGTCTGCAGCGTCAACTGATGAAGAGGGCGGAGAAGGTGCTGTGGAGCACAGCGGCGGGGATCGCACCGCCAGCCGGAGTCGCAAGGCCCGGCTCCCCTCTCAGGTTGTGATCTCGTCGGGGAGTGAGGAGTCCGGTGCCGCGTCCCAGGCCGCAGTTGCCGGGGGGAGGTCCAAGAGGCAGAGGTTGGAGTTGGACTCCTCGGCAGCAAAAGGGGCAGCTGGGACCCCACAGGGCCCAACGGGGGAAGATGGCACGGAGTCATCCAGGTTGGTGGGGGGATTGGTGGAGGAGGAGGCCGTGCAAGCAACAGAGATGGGGTCTGGAGGTGGGGATTCCACTGGTGCTAGTGGTGCAGTGCAGGACCAGGGACAGGAGGCAGCACAGGCCGCCACGGAGGTGCCTGTGTGCAATCCTGTCCCTGATCCTGTCACTGCATCATCTTGCACCAGCAGGTATGCCTACGTCCAGACCCGTTTTCAGGCAGGGGATGAGCTCACAACAACTGGCCTTCCTCTGCCTGTGGACGTGGCTATCCGGGTCTGGGTTGAGCCTGTCCTGACTGGTGTAGCTTTGCGTCAACGGGCCATGCGAAGTGACCTGCAGTCTTTTTGCTTTTTTTGCTCAGACCCCCTCCTCAACTGAACCCCCTATGCACCAGTCGTCCTCCGTGCCATCTTCCCACCCATTAGTCACCTGGGTGCCCTGTGGAGCTGCCTCTGACGGTGCGGCCAGGCTGGTGGAGGAGGCATCCCTGCCACAGTCGGGAGTCGGACGTCCAGCAGGGGTGGCCACATCAACGACTGCACCCCAGCCAGTGGAGGTTGTGCAGGCAGCAGGAGGCAGTGCACGGGCAGAGGCACAGCAGCAGCAGCAACGAGGTGGGAGCCATGATGGCTCGGGGCCTTCGACATCGGAGGGGCAGGCATCGGCCGGAGGGCAGGAGGACCCAGGACGGGAAGTGTCTTCTGTGTGGCAACGGTTGGGCCATGCCATAGATGCGGAGCGGTGGCGGGCGGAAGAGGCACGGCTCACGATGGTCAGGGCGGAGAACTCCATGCGGAGGGCCCTGAGGCGGGCCGAGTGCCTCGAGGCAATCCGCAGGGAGTTGGAGGTGAACATGTCGACGGCCCTGCAGACCCTCTGGGCCATGGAGGAGGACTGACTCCGGGACATTGAGTAGGAGTTTGATGATGCCCTGGCCCGGAACATCCCGAAGTGAGCCGTTGGACTAGCCCGCTGCCCTTGTAAATAGTTCTGTAGTTAGTGTTAGGTTTGCTTTGGTTTTGCATTTTTTTTGGACCTTTTGGACAATGGGCCACATTTTTGTATATAGTTTTTTTTATTAGGTAGTGTTATTAGATAGGTTTCATTTCTTCTGTTGGGATCATGGACCCTGGATTGTTTATCTGTATATAGCTGACTGTTGGATTTTCAATTTTTTTTATGATTTACCCATGGAGCAATGGTTTTCGATTTTAATTTTTCATTGGATTTACTTTTGTGGACTGTGACTTTGGACACCTTTCCTTTGGATTTTGATTTGGGGTTTTGCATTATTTCACGGACATGCTGTTTTTTTTTTTCAAATTCCCATTTTTGTTTGTTTATTTTTGATTCAATTTATGTTGCTTTTAATACATATTTTTTCTTCAAACTTCAATGTGTAGTATCATCTCATTGGTTTCATGCATATCATGATATGGGTTTTGACATTCACTGACACCCATTGGGTGTATGTGAGGGACATGTGTTCATTTCCAAACTTGCAATTGGGGTTCTATCATGTTATTGCCATTTCTAAGTGGGTGGATGCAATACTCGGGTGAGTGTTTGGCATTTGGAGGCTGACCATAAGGGCCAGGGATCTAGATTGTGATGACATGTTGGCTGGGGGACATGTGTGGGGGCCTGGTGGAAGGTGCCCCACAGTGCTGAGGGTGGGGGTGCTGGGGGACATGAGTTGGACATGAGTGGGGGCCTGCTGGCAGGTGCCCCACATGCTGGGGGGTGGGGGTGCAGGGGAGATGAGTTGGGGCCTGGTGGAGGGTGCCCTGCACTGCTGGGTGGTGGTGGTGCAGGGGGACATGAGTGGGGGCCTGCTGGAGGGTGCCCTGCAATGCTGGGTGGTGGGGGTGCAGGGGAGATGAGTTGGGGCCTGGTGGAGGGTGCCCCTGACTGGTGGGGGATGGGGGTGCAGGAGGACATGCGTGGGGGCCTGGTGGAGGGTGCCCCTGACTGGTGGGGGGTGGGGGTGCAGGGGGACATCAGTGGGGGACTGGTGGAGGGTGCCCCTGGATGCAGGGGGGTGGGGGTGCTGGGAGACATGAGTGGGGGCCTGGTGGAGGGTGCCCCTGGATGCAGGGGGGTGGGGGTACTGGGAGACATGAGTGGGGGCCTGGTGGAGGGTGCCCCTGACTGGTGGGGGGTGGGGGTGCAGGGGACATGAGTGGGGGCCTGGTGGAGGGTGCCCCTGGATGCAGGGGGGTGGGGTTGCTGGGAGACATGAGTGGGGGCCTGGTGGAGGGTGCCCCTGGATGCAGGGGGGTGGGGGTGCTGGGAGACATGAGTGGGGGCCTGGTGGAGGGTGCCCCACAGTGCTGGGGGGTGGGGGTGCAGGGGGACATGAGTGGGGGCCTGGTGGAGGGTGCCCCTGACTGGTGGGGGGTGGGGGTACAGGGGGACATGAGTTTGGGACTGGTGGAGGGTGCCCCTGGATGCAGGGGGATGGGGGTGCTGGGAGACATGAGTGGGGGCCTGGTGGAGGGTGCCCCTGGATGCTGGGGGGTGGGGGTGCAGGGAGACATGAGTGGGGGCCTGGTGGAGGGTGCCCCTGACTGGTGGGGGGTGGGGGTGCAGGGAGACATGAGTTGGACATGAGTGGAGGCCTGGTGGAGGGTGCCCCTGACTGGTGAGGGGTAGCGGTGCAGGGAGGCATGAGTGGGGGCCTGGTGGAGGGTGCCCCTGGATGCTGGGGGGTGGGGGTGCTGGGAGACATGAGTGGGGGCCTGGTGGAGGGTGCCGCACAGTGCTGGGGGGTGGGAGTGCTGGGCGACATGAGTGGGGGCATGGTGGACGGTGCCCCTGGATGAATGGGGGTGGGGGTGCAGGGGGACATGAGTGGGGGCCTGGTGGAGGGTGCCCCTGGATGCTGGGGGGTAGGGGTGCAGGGGGACATGAGTGGGGGCCTGGTGGAGGGTGCCCCTGACTGGTGGGGGGTGGGGCTGCAGGGAGACATGAGTTGGACATGAGTGGGGGCCTGGTGGAGGGTGCCCCTGATTGGTGAGGGGTAGCGGTGCAGGGAGGCATGAGTGGGGGCCTGGTGGAGGGTGCCCCTGGATTCTGGGGGGTGGGGGTGCTGAAAGACATGAGTGGGATCCTGGTGGAGGCGCACCCCTGAAATACACGTACCCTGCTGATTTTGCGTGTGATACTTCACTCGCACTACTGAAATACACGTACCCTGATGGAATCGCGTGTGTTACTTCCCGCGCACCCCTGATGTACACGTACCCAGGACAATCGCGTGTGAAACTTCCCGCGAACCACTGAAATACACGTTCCCCGCTTGGCGTCTGCTGTTTGGCTGCCCTGTGAACTGGTCCAGGGTTAGCGCAGCCCTTTGCAATGATTTGGGAATTTTGAAGGCTTTTCCTTGTGCGAGGGCGTTCTTGGGGGCGTAACTGGCGCTGCTGCAGGGTCGCTGCGCCACTCTGCACCACGGCTGGTTTTTGAGGCTAGAATCCATGAATATGCTGTGCGATGAAAAGGATTTTATTGCACGCGGCTGGCGCAGTGTATCGCACGGGGACACTGTGCGCCAGCCGCGTGTGCCACTTTTGTGCTAAATTCTATGAATTACCCTGTAAGTCATTTTACAGGTGTACAGATGCAAAAGAAAAACAAGCAGACAAAGTCATTTTTAGGCTAGCTTATAGTGAATAGTTTCAGGCAAGCACCAACATATACATGTATAACTATTGACAAGTGAAGGATGGATTTTTCCACTACGCATTATAGCACTGCTGGACAGTGACAAGAAGGCCTAATTTCTAGTGTGTCATAGTTAAAAAGCAAATTGAACTACAGCCGTGAATATCAGCACACGAGGCTGGGTAAGCCAAGAAGCCAAGGTTTTATCAAACTGAAGTGAACTGGCATTGGATACAAATGGTGTGAAAGAACCAAACTCCTGTTCAGAAGGGATGAACAAAACAAGGAAATTCAGAGGTCTATTAAAGAATAGTATTAAATGCACCAAAAGGCTCAATTCCATGGTCTCTAGTCTCATGGAAGCATGAAGTTGGACGAACAAGATGGTCACACCTCTGCACGAGGGCAGATCGTGCTTATCACTCCCTACATTTCTCAGAGCTAAGAGCAAACTCAAGGCCGAGCTTCAAAGCCTATTTAAATGTAGACCACTGAGGTGATGATGTATTGAAATGCTAATTGGTGGGAAGCAATGGCTAAGGCGAGCTCACCAGCACCTGGATGTCCAGCCTGCCGGCTGCTAGACGTAGGTGGAAAAGTACTGATGGATGTTAGAGTGCCAACCAATTGTAGAGGACTGCATATTTAGGGGTCCTAAAGTTGTTTAAACCAATGGGATGTTGAGTATTTAGTGACGTTCATAGTGGTCATTTTTAGGGGAGGGCTTAGTTGCCCCACCTGATGTTAAGTAGCCAATCACATATTCACACTTTTTTAGACTAGTATGGATTTTATACTTAGATGTTCACTCAGAGCCAATCACCCATATGCATAGGTTTTTGTAGTTTGCCACGTAAGATGACATTGGTTCATACGTAGGTTAATGTCATTGGTGATGAGTTTTGCTTATAAGATCTCAGTTTTTACTAAGAATGTTTGAGTAAGAGGATCGAGCGAGTTTGTTGTGTTCGTTATGCTCCCTGTTTTAGATAATTGATAATAAAACAGTCTTCCTTTTGTCAAGTACCTGATTCGTTTTGATTATTGATGTATGAATAAAAATCTGCATCCCCATCCATTTCCAGGGTAATTGCTCCTCTTCAAAGGGGCTGGGCTATCCAGTTCAATGGAATGTGTAGGTTACTTTTCATCATTTGGGGATTGTAAGGAGTAAGGAGATGGCAACCTGGAAGGGTAAAACATTAGGGTAGAAACACTGAAAATTAAAGAACAGCAAATGACATATGTTTTGGGGCGTTTTGGGGTGTTTTTTGTATTTTTTTATTTGTTGGTGTTTTTTTGTAACATTTAAAACAACATATAAAACAAACCTATGAGGGAAAATAATCCAAGCCGTGGCAGTTTTTCAGAAGTTAATGGATGCCAACTGTCCACAAATCGTGGGGCTACGTCCCATGGAGATTCTGTTTTGGTATACTAATAAAAATGCAAGTCTTGCGTTGTATGAAGGGACACACTTATCATCTGCGAGAGTGGCACTCTAAAAGGGGAGGTGGCCCTTTTTTATATCTGCAGAATTAAAAGCTTAATAAACCTAATACATAAATCATGGGGCACAGGAAAGTATAATCAAACTTACTGGTAGAATAAAGCACAGTAAATAGGCCCCAAAAGCCTGCTTTGTTTTAAAAGTGTGAGAGCATTTTGTTTGCGACAAAGGCCACTGCAGATAGTTCATTAGCACAGAACATACGATCCCTGGCCAAGTGTACAGAGAGGTTGTTATTTTTCAAGGTCAACTGATTAGAGTGTGCAGGAAATGCCAGTGACAGAGGAATATATTACCATTTTATAATTCAAATTATTTATGAAATGTGATTATCCAGTGAAGCCGACAAGACCCACAGCATTTTCAAATCGCCTGCATACCATTTTCCCTGGGAAGAGTGTTAGAATGTTCCCAATATGCAACACTCATTTCAAAGTATGTCCGTGGGTCAAGGCTCTGATGAAATTGTGGTGCGTGACCGTTCCCATGTGAGACAGGAAGAGGCAACCAGGGCAGAATAATACTTTTCCGCTGGTCTTTGCAAATGTTTCAATTATATCATTTTGTGTTGTGGGAATTGGGTGTGGATTGTGATGTCACAGTATTGTAATTGAGGGCTGCGTGGGTAGGTTATGATATGATATGGCATTTATAACGCGCCTATACACAAGTGTTTCAAGGCGCGATGAGGCAAGGGAAGAGAAACAGATGGAGGTCAAGACATTGACTTTACTAGGCCTAGTGACATTAAGATCGCGCAGGTGCACAGGAGATGGGAGGGGAAAGTGCCAGGGGGAGGGGAAAATGGGAAAGTACCGAACATGGGATAAAAACAAGTAGTGCTGCCAGCAAGTGGCAAGTGCGAGGGTTAAAGTGCAGACAGAAGGTGTCTAACAAGTGGCAGTAAGGGGACTGTAGGGTTGCATATGCAGACCAGAGTGCAAGGGTTGCCAGGAGGCAGTGCAGGGATGCAACTGGGACAGCAGGAACCTGGGCCCGAATTCAGAGGGTGACCGGTGACCAGTGCATTATCAGACAGGAGATCAGCAGCAGAGAGGAAGAGAGAAGGCAGAAGCAAAGAGGAAGATCTTGAGGTGCTCACGGAACCGGAGGTGGTTCTGCTCAAGTTTCAGAGATACAGGGAGGGTGTTCAAGGGAGAAGTGCCAGCTGATGAAACAGACCTGTCCCAACTCGTTGCTTGGAGAAGCGACTGATCCTCAAAGAGTTGGAGGTGGAGGAGCGAAGAGCTTGAGTAGGAAGATATTTCTAAAGAGAGAGATGGAGGTGTTGTGGTCCCAGGCCCCCAGAAGGCCTTGTGGACAATGCAGAGGATCTAAACTTGATCCTTGCAGCAACTGGGATCCAATGGAGATATTTCAGGGTAGAGAGATACGATCCCTTGGCTTGAGGCCAAAGACAAGTCTCGCAGTCCTGTTCTGAATGAGTTGTAGAGGACAGAGAGTAGAGGCAGGCAGATTTAAAAAGAGGCTGTTACAGTAGTCAAGCCTAGAGAGAACCAGATCTCTAGATACAGTGAGCTTCTGGGGGAAGTAGAGGAAAGGAAGAATACCTCTGAGGAGGTGCAGTTGGTAGTTTGACTTCTTATAGATGTCAGAAATATGAGGAGAGAAGGAGAGAGAGAGAGGGGTCAAAGATAACCCTGAGGTTCTTATCCTCGGAGGTGGGAGCAGGAGGATGGCCAAGGGAGGCCGGTCAGAGAGTGGTGAGAAAGAAGGTTATGGGCATGCTGATGAGGAGGATCTCCATCTTGCTTACATTCAGGCAGAGATTATTGGCGGTGCACCACTCCTGGATTGCAGTCAGACAATCCGGGATGAGAGAGGGAGAAGAGGAGGCGGAGAGGAGCCGAAGGTAAGCTAGGTGTCATCCGCATAGCACTGGAAATTGGGGCAGAGAGCGGCAATGCAGTGGGCAAGAGGTGCCAGGTATTGGTTGAACAGCCAGGGAGAAAGGTTAGACCTCTGGGGAACACTGTGGGTGATGTCATATTTCCTCCCAACAGAGGAGATACCCTTTCATGATCCAAATGCAATAGTACAATACAATACTATGCTACTTATGACATCATCTTTTCGCCCAACTGAGAAGATCCCTTCAGCAAATCCACATACAACACTGTGCCAAGCCATCTTTTTTCACCTTTGGAGAGATCACTTGTCCAATCGACAGGCACCACTACACGACTTCCTCTGCTACGAGGAGGTCCCTGCATTAATTGCACTAGTCAATAACAAAAAAGAAAGGAAAACATCAACAAGACCAAATATGATATATGATATGATATTTTATTTGTATTGCGCCCGTACACAAATGTTTCAGAGCACGACTAGGCAAGGGATGGGAACAGGGGAGAACACAACACAACAAAGATCTTACTAGACCCAGTGACATTGAGAACGCGCAAGTGAATGGAAAAGGGAAAAGGGAAAAAGTGCATGGAAGGGGGAGAGTGGAAAGTGTGGAGCAGAGGCGAGCAGATAAATAATAATAAATACAAATAAATAGAATATGGAGGCAAGCAACAGTGGTAGTGCAGCCAGCAAGTGGCAAGTGCTGTGTTTAAAGCAGCAGACTAGGTAAGTCTGATAAGTGCAGAAAAAGAAGAAAAATGGGCCGGGGGCTGTATGGGTACAGATACAGTCCGCAGTGCAAGGATTGGCCAGGAGGCAGTGCAGGGGGTGGCAGGGTGAGCAGGTACCTGGGACCAGGGGACAGATGTTGGCCAGTTGCACAGTGCCAAGAGAGAGCAGATCAGCAGGGGAGTGGGGGGTGAAGGCAGAAGCAAAGAGGAAGGTCTTGAGTTGCTTCCGGAACCGCAGATGGTTCTTCTCAAGTTTTAGAGTGGCAGGGAGGCTGTTCCAGTGGGAGGCCCTAGCCAAAGATAGAGACCTACCCTCAGCTTGTTTCTTTGAAAACGATTGACCCAGAGGGAGCTAGAGGTAGAGGAGTGAAGAGCTCGAGAGGGGGGGTATTTGCAGAGGGATAGCTGAAGGTATTTTGGACCCAGGCCCCAGAAAGCCTTGTGGACAATGCAGAGGGTTTTGAATTTAATCCTTGCATCCACTGGGAGCCAATGGAGAGATTTCAGAGCTGGAGAGATATGATCCCAGGGCTTGAGGCCAAGGACAAGTCTTGAAGTCCTGTTCTGGATAAGTTGCAGAGGGCGGAGAGTAGAGGCAGGTAGATTTAGAAAGAGGCTGTTACAATAGTCCACCCTAGAGAGAGCCAGAGCTTGGGAGACAGTAAGCTTCTGAGGGAAGGAGAGGAAAGGCAGAGTACCTCTGAGGAGGTGCAGTAGGAAGTTTTACTTTTTAGAGACCTCAGAAATATGGGCCGAGAAGGAAAGTGTGGAGTCAAAGATGAACCCGAGGTTCTTAGCCTTGCAGGTAGGGGCAAGAGGAGGACCAAGAGAGGCCAGCCAGAGAGTGAGGGAAAAGGATGGGGATGGTATACTGATGAGGAGGATCTCAGTCTCGCTGGCATTTAGACAAAGATCATTGGTGGCACACCAATCTTGAATGGCAGTTCAGATGAGAGAGGGAGAGGAGGTGGCCTAGGGCAGCTGGAAAATGAGTTGAGTGTCATCAGCGTAGCACTGGAAATTTTAGCAGAAAATGGCAATGCAGTGGGCGAGAGTTGCCAGGGATTGGTTGAAGATCCAGGGTAAGAGGTTACACCCCTGGGGAACCCCACAGGTAGAGAGGAAGAAAGATGATAGGAAGGACCCCAGTTGGACCTTGGAGGGTCGATCAGAGAGGGAAGAGGTCAGCCAGGCCAGAGCCTGATCAGTGATACCCAGGTTATCATGGAGACGGTTGAGCAGGATGGCGTGGTTGACCATGTTGAAGGCTAAAGAAAGATCAAGAAGGATGAGGACAGAGGGAATGTTAGAGTCCAGGTTGGAGAGCAGATCTTCAAGGATGTTCAGGAGAGCAGTTTCTGTGCTTCTGGCTGCTCTGAAGCCAGACTGGTGGTCATGGAGACATGACATGCTGTGCCTTGTTACTTCATTAGAAGATGCATGCCCATGTTTGTCTATCCTCCAATTCCCTCAAAGCTGGAACTCTCCCCAATGCCTGCACCACCCCCGACCAAGCGGCCATGCAAAGGGATTAGGCAGACCTTTAAGGAACTTAGCATCTGCTATACCTCCTCATTTGTATGCACAAATGCTGGTCTCTCTGGGTTGGCTTCACCTCCCCCTGGCATGTGGAAAAGAACCCCTGGCCATGCAGGTCCTGGAATCTCACTGGGGCCTCCAAATGTTGAGCTTGGGGTGCTCCCAGCACAGGTCTAAAAGTAGGGAAAAATGTAATGCACAGAGCTCAAAAGCAGTACACCACTTGTAGGAAAAAATACAAAATGTATTCAAACATCACAACTGGGAATACAAACTGAACACAGCCATTTTCAACAGACCCACTGCAGACCGAACATTTTATAGCCTCAAGCAAAACTTTAGCATATATAACAAAATAAATGTAACAAATACATATTTCTAACATTATGATTGGCTAGTTGTCACCAGTCCCCTAAACAACCCTATATATTTTTCAAACACTACTGGCAGTTACCATTTTGTTAAAAAAAAGAACACCGCCCACCCAACAATATCTTACCCCCTTGGTCAGTAAGAAATCCCATCTCTGTGAAACAGTTTGATAAAGGGCTTCATTCTAGTTTGTGTCATGCTGACTCCGACAACTGGCGCCGCAACGTCCCACTGAGATGGACCAATGAGCAGCAAACCAACATTCTCTATTCTCAACCTCCTCTATTCAAACCCTAATCCCACTGTGAGCACCTCGATACATGTTGCCAATTCTGGTACACCATCTTCTGTAACCTCCCTGCAATGAATGACCTTCTAGAACTAATGTGACGGGCCCAATGAGGAGCACTGCTCTTGGATCATCATTTCAGTTTATTTCTCCATATTATTCAGCCAATTCCACAATGTGGGTGCCTGAGAACTAAGCCCACCCATCACTGTGGCTTTCACAAACAGTATCTATTCTTTCCCTATCTGATGAGGCAGCATTTGCTATCTGGAACTGAACATTCATATCATGAGAAATGCTTCCCTTGTAATAATAAGATGGCAACTATCTCATACCCTTGCACAATTGCCCTTGAGTGCTCAACCTGTATGCAGGACCGGACGAAATTCAATCAAGTTCTCCCAACTAACAACTATAGCCTAATACACTACAATAGCAGCTCAATACCTCTAACTGTGGCCTGCTGAAAAATAGTGAAGCTCTTGCTCCAAGTACCTATTCTCCCCATAGTCACTGGACACAATAATGCTGTGCTGTGTCTTTCACACCTTTCTAAAAAAATAACCAAAACAAAAGGTGCACATGTTTGCCATGATAAAACATATAAAGTGATAGGATGTATGTGTGCTGTGGCAGATGGTGAAAGTGCGGTTATTCGTGCTATGCACCTTCTATCCAGTTGCCATCTAACTGGAAAATATGGTGCATGAGCTTGATTGTGGATGTGCTACACAACGTGCTGTGTGTTTTCTTTGAAGCGTGATGCATGTGGTAATGCAGTGCCATGGACCATGCGTTCTCTGCAATCATGTTGTACAGGGAAAGTGCACTGAGAATGGTACTATGCAGTGTGCTGAATTCCATTCAAAGATGTGGGGCAATGTGCTACATGAAAAATAATATGCTGCGTCCTCTTCTGTGAGGTACAGTGCAAGCAAGTAATACAATGTTATGTGCTGTAGTGCCGGCAAAAATTAAAGCTACAATGCAACAATTGCTTGTGTTATTTAAAACAAAACATGCTACTGTGTGCTAGTGCTATTGTATGCCACCTCACAGCTAATAACCTGAAGAGGATCTGCACCTCTACTGTTCTCTCGGCACGTGGCTATGTCATCAGTGCCGATGTTCTGATGCCCTGTTAGACAAACTTTCTTAGACGATATCTGCGATCATGTTGTGGGTGGTGCACCTGCATCTGAACACACACCCATGTCTCTGTTGAATATTTTAAAAACTGCTGGATGGATTTACCCCATGCCAGTCACGGATATTATGTCAATGTTTTGTGCCCATGTTATTTCTTATTTGGTCCAAATCTGCCCAGCGGTTTCCGTGCTATGACTGTTCAAAAATCTGCCCTTGGAAAATGAATGAAACGGTGGCGTTTTGTTTTCTTTAAAACTTTTTTCATTTTATAATGTATCGTTCTCAATTTTTGCAGTTGGAGGGTGCCCTTGACAAACGTTTTGTTTTGAAAGTATCACCCAAATCCATCCAGCAAGTCAAACATTAATAGCAATAGAAGTTCAGGAAAAATGGCTGCTTTTTCTTTTCTGAAAAGCCTCCCAGTCTCTCTGCTGCAAGCACCATGTGAGATATAGCTATTTTTTGGGAGCAGGGGGTACCCCCTTCGCCATCGAATATTTTTAAAACTCCTGGACGGATCTACGCCAAACCTGTCCCAGAAATCAAATCAACATTTCGTGTACAAGTTGTTTCTTACTTGGTCCAATTCCGTCCAGAGGTGTAGACAGGGTAGGCAAAACAAAGAGGTGAAGGCAGGAAGGTTTAGAATGAGTCTTAGACCTCTGGTAATAGCTCTGGGCAACTCTCCAGACCATCGTTCTTTCCATGTAAAGCCATTACAGAAAGGGGTAAAACCATATGCAAGTCAAGCTTGGTCCCAACCACAACGGAGCAGTCAATTCCGAAATGTTAGGTCGTATCCCTTCTGCAAAAGACCACAAAAATCCAGAGACATGTTTCAGCCTCATTGGGCATTATCAGTGAGGAGTAGCTTGGGTCTCTAGCCCCAGCAGGCACTGGACCCACGTCTTGGCATATCCGTCCCACGTGGTGTAACAATGCAAAACAAAGAAGTAAAACCTAGAAGGTTTAGAATTAATCTTAAACCTCTGGAAATTGCACTGGGCAACCCTCCAGACCATTGTTCTTCGCTGCCAAGCCATTATAGAAAGTGGAAAGCCCATATGCAAATCAAGCTTGGTCCCACCCTAAAAGGGGCAGTCTAGCACAAACTGCTAGATCATATCTCTTCTGCATGAGACCACAAGCATCCCCAGACATGTGCTGGCCTCACTGGGCATCATCAGAGAGGAGTAGCTTGGGTCTCTAGGCCGAGCAGGCACGGGACCAACATCCGGGCATACCTGTATCACCCGGTGTGACAATGCGAAACAAAGAGGATATGGCTGGAAATTTTAGAACTAATCTTGAACCTCTGACAATTGCTCTGGGCAACCCCCCAGTCAATCGTTCTAAACCTGCCAAGCCATTACAGAAAGGGGAAGGACCACATGCAAATAAGGCTTGGTAACATCACCCAAATTGCTAGGTCATATATTGAGTGGGCAAGGCCCACCTGAAACACTCACCTGTGACTCTGCAGGAGCGATGGAACCTTCCGGACCTTTCCCTTGCTTCTTTGGGACCCCCACTGGTTAGACTGTTTGCCAAATAAGGATACAAGACACTTAGAATAAAGAGGATCGTGCCCCAGGACCCCCTCTCTAGTTCCCATGGTGCGCAGTAATAATACAGCATGGCCAAGGGGTTTTGCTCACCTTATAGGTTAATTGGGCAAGCTCTCCATCCTGTACAAGTCAGGGGTGCAATATCTTCAGAGGCCATTGGCTAGTTGCTTCACTGGGCCCTCAGTGAACTGTTGATGCTATCTGTGTTTAGTACATTTCAGGTCTTGCTTGGTCCTGCTATCTATTGCACCCAGCGGAAACCTGTGGAAGTATCACAGGTGAGTAGGAGGTACCAGTTGCCTCACTGGTTCCTCAGAGGTTTGTGCTGCAGGTAAGCTTTGGTCGCGGCTGTCGGCAATATTTGTAAGTCACGTGAATTAACCTTTCTTGCAGGTTTGCTGAGATCAAATGGGCACGTGAGCTGAAGGCTGTTTTCCGGCAGGGGATCGTGCTGAACAGGAACGCGGTGAGTGTATTGCTACTGCTACAGAAGTAACACGAAGTAACAAGAAGCATGGATCGGTCTCTGGGTGTGGCTTATAAAGCCAGCCACGCCCGAGGACTAGAACGCGATGTGTGGGATGTATCAACCCACTCATCCAAGCCCTGCAACATCACTGTGCCTTGCTGGCAGCAGAACCATCAAAATGGCCACCAGAAAGCATGCTGCTCGCCAGAAATCACTAGAAATTACTCAGTGAAAACCTGAAAAATAGGCCACCATCCACTTATGCCTATCTTAGAGAGCATAGGAGACCACTGCCAAAAAGCACCATTGGGCAACCCAGATTGCAAAAGAAACAGAGCTAGTTTCAAAAATCCGTTTTATTTATTGTCAAATTTGTAGAAATCATGGCTCACAAAACCACCAAAAAGATCCAACCTTCTTGTTGGGTGTTCCAAATTACTGTACTGAAAGAATCTGCATCAATATAATATCAGCAAGAATCATATGCTTTCAGAGCAAAATCCCCTTTTAAAGATACTGATGGAAAAACAGAAGTCAAAATGGGTGTAGTACCGTTACTCGCCTCTGTCAGGTGCTGGCGATTTATAATTCTGACAGGAGAACTGGTGTTTCAGAAGTTAAATATGCCAAAGAAGAGAATTCCATCCAAAAGCCATATAGAGTGCCACACATTGCTTTAATGTGGAAAAAGACTGGTTTTAAAGATATGTTGCTTATATTAAATGTATAAATGTATTTTTTTTTACAAGGAACTATGTTGCAATCGACCAGAAGGTAATCTGATTTAGTTTAAACTATAAAGAGGCTTTCTTTCCCTGAGAACCCTTCACACCTTGGGCCTTACCACCAAAGGGGAGGAGGTTGCATGGACATGTTAATCAAATGGGGAGGGGATTTTCTCTGCTGGCAGGAGAAAGGGACAATTGAGTCTTTCAACTGAATAGAATATGCTAAATATGGGTGTAACTGACAACCACTCCTGGCAGGAGGACAGGCCATGTGACCTCTGAGTCAGCCCGGACCCTGGAGGCGGAGTCAAACCACTGATGTAAATTGAATTGAAAGGAAATGTATGTTTTATAAGAATGCTTATAGCAAAGTGTACCAAACTGACAAAAATGTAAAATTTTGAGAGTGTGAAAATGAAAAATTCCCTCACAAGTTAAGACTAAGCTGGACTAAGCTTCTGAGACCAAACCCCGGAATTTATTAATATTGCAGCTGCAGTGTTTTTGCTATGAACATAAGAAATTATAGTGATATGCTCAGAGAGGATATGCATGCATGTATCAAATTTGGAGCAGAATGAATCTTGGGAAACCCATCAAAAGTGTGAAACATTGTCATTTCTGAACCCAAGCTCGTAGGAACATGGGACTTGAACAGAGACATGCCTTAATTAATCTGTGATGTGTATATGTATTATGAACAACTTGTGTATCTGGGAAAAATGTTTTTGGGGAAAAATAGAGTTTCCATGAAAAAGCAAAGGGGAGGGATTTCAGTTAAGCCATAAAACACAGCATCACTCTGACACATATGCATATGACACACTGCTCCTGTCTCAAATCAGGGGACAGGGGATCCTCCAACCTATCAGGATCCTTAGAGGGTTGGGCATAGAGAGCAGCCTCCACACCCCCTTTGGAAACACACAAATAGGGACTGCTAAGACCCAGATAGGGGAATTTTCCACTTCTCAACTGATTTCTTGTGAAGCACCCTGACGGGAGACTCCAGACTCCAGATAGATCCAGACTCCAGACTCCAGATAGATCCAGAGACCAGACTCTTGAACTTTGAAACAGAGAGTCCTAATCCCAAAAGCTGAACCCTTCTCAGCAGGCCTCAGAATCTTTTGCAACCTGATTCTAACCCCTAAACGTTCCAGGGGCATCTCAAAATCCAACAGCCGGGCTGAGCTGTTTTGCTTCTCGCTAAGAACCCTGTGCTAGAACCAAGATGCAGACCCAGAAACCAGTGCTGTATCCAGAGCCCGTCAGATAAAGTCTAAGAGGCCGTCCAGACCGCCGTGCAGTGCTGAGAGCAGAACCGAGAGTGCCTGAGACCTGTCCGGTGGCGAGTGAAGCCAAACCCTTGACCAGATCTTGACGGGGCCCATTACATTCCCAAGCCTAGGAGTGAGTATTTAGTCTAGAACTGTCCATAACCAATCTCTTAGTTTAAAGAAATCTTACTCCAACCATTTTAACATGTCCAGAACTGCATTATAGAGTCTTGTGTCCATCCTGTTGATTCCAAATCTGTAAAGCCCAATCTGTCATTTGGAAATGTTGACTTTATTTCTGAAAATCTACCTTCACAAAAACCTCCGTAACTTTTGAACCGTACGTCCTATGACCGGAATTTAACTGTCATTTTGAAGCTAAGATCCTAAACCTTCGAACACACACAAAATGACATACCATTTCCTTATAGTTGTTCCGTAATCGCATTTCATGCACACAGAAAAATTGTCACGAATGCAATTTAGCTCCATTTCACCACTTGTAAAAATAGCTGTTTCTTGTTTTCAACTGCTGAAATTCGTTTCCAATCTGATAATCATTCATGAATCATTGCTAGTGTTGACCTGAACCAATCCATAGTAACTATCACTTATCCTTAATCTCCTTGAGTGAATTAAAATCATTTTAAGCATATTTTCCCATTCATTGCATTCACATTCATAAGTATTTTTGCCTGTGTTTAAAATCATACCTGTTTTCTCTAAGTTTGCTGGGGGAACTGGGATTGAACTGCATTATTGATTGTATTCTTGAAACCTGTGTGCCCTCATTTCTATCTCTTCATATTGCATAGGGGGGAGTGAGTATTCACAGGGAAAAAGTGATCATATTATCTTTTGATTGAAATCACATCAAGTTATTTCTGTGTTGCATTCTTTCCCATCTTGCATTTCTTTGAACCATAAAAGTATTCTTTGCTACCTTGTCCTTTCTATTCCTACTCCTAAGTTATTAAAGAGATTGTTGATATTGGGATATTACCCATTACTGATTACTGTTCATATTCATAAGTGTGCTATTCAGATATTGTTCTATTCAGAAAAGTGTGATTAATATATTGTTTAATTCTTCAAATAAACCTTTTAATTTGCAAAACAAACCTACTTCTTGGCTCAGTCAGGTCAGGGGGATTCAAAAAGAGGGGTGCTATATAAGGGTTCATCATCCAGCTTTAAAGAACTTTGACATACAAATATATGAATAAGGGCTTCCATTGGCCATCCCATCCTAAGCATTGACTTAGTTGGAGTGCTGGATTGAAGTCACTTACAGATTGGGGGCTCGCCCGGGATTTCTGGATTAGACCTACCACTTGTGCAGCTTAATACAGTGTGCTAACTGACACAATACATAAATCCTGTTGGGCTACCGCGCTGTGTTACGCTGTAAGAGCACCCCTCAAAAGGAAACGGTCTGTTTTGAAAAATAAAATAATACACTTCTGTAAGTCAGGAAGGAAATCAATTTCCAGAATGGTGACATTGGTAGACATCAAGATAGCACCTTTTGCATAAGTTGTTTGTGAGAGGTGAATGGACTGAGCAGGACCAGAATGTGTGGTTGCAGGCAATCACACAACAGATCACTGCAACTGGGTTAGATATCTGGAGAGATCAGGGTCCCTTACATGTGGCCCTGAGTGAACTGTGTATGGCCCTAAGGCTAAGGATGAGCACGTCAAGATTGTCAGGATAGCGGCATATTTATATTTATATATGGGAGCCATACGGGACAAATATGCTGAAGGCCAAGATCTGGCAAGTAGGAAACTGATGGCATTAGAGAAGGCCCAATCTGATCTGGACTCTTCTGAGCAGAGGCTGGAGAGGAGCCAGGAGTCAGAAAACAAAAGTAGGCAGTATATCATTAAAATAAAAGAGGATATGGGTATCCTGCAACAGGAAAGGGCAGACCAGGATACCAGAATTCTGGCCTTGCAGAAGGAGTATCAAGAAGGTTTGGACTCCCTACTGCAGAGCCAGAAAAAGCTGGAGCAACAACTGGACTTCAACAGGGTAGGCACAGAGCAGGTAGCCACCCTGCAAAGCCACCTAGAGAGAGTGAAGGCAGAGAGCATTACATTGATTTTGAAAGACCTGGACAGCCAGGTAGAATTTGAGGAATAACGCCAGACATCTAGTGGCCTTCAAAGGCAGGGGGACGACCTGGTGGCACATAGGCAGGCTCTTGCTCAGGAAAGGGACACCGTAGTCCAGGAAGTCTGCCACTTAAAAGGGAAGCTGGAGGAAAATCACCTGGCCCTACAGGGATTGGGTGATCTCCAAAAAGAGCATAAAAACTTGTTGGAGCACACCAGGAGGGTAGAAGATGCTCTGGCAAGAAAGGAGCAGGCCAGTGGGGATGGGACTCAGGAGGTAACTCTCCTGCAGCAAAGAATGGCCCAGTACTCCAGGACAAACCAGGAAGCACAGAGAGAGAATGAGGCTCTCTGCCAGCACAATGATAGGCTCCAGCAACAGGTACCCATGCAAGAGAGAATGATAGAGTCTAGTAAGGCCTTGATTTAGGAACTGAAAACTCAGGCTCTTGCATGGCAACATGGAGCAGGGATTGATAGAGATGAGGTTCGCTGGGAAAGGGAAACACCTGAGCATAACCTCAGGAGCCCTAGTACCAGAGGCCTTCATCTCTCCCAGTCCCTGGACTCTGCCACCCCCATGTCCCCTGGTGCACATGAGCCCAGGGCCACGGGGATGGCAGATTACTATCCAGTCAGAAATATGGGACTCGTGGACCAGTACCTCCCAGGCATGGATGGGTGGGCATCTGGCTATGGGCACCCAAGTAATGTGAAGTTTAGTGGGGAACCCCAGGAGAGTAGGCCCACTAAGGGCATCCTGAAAACCTCTGCCCAATTAGGACAGTGGGGGGGTACCCATCAAATCCTGGGAGCAAGGAGGAATCAGAAGACTCCTCTGAGCACCCCAGGACACAGGAGACTAGGTCCCGACATTCTGCCAGCCATTCCCAGTCTCGCAGAATCTGGGAAAACCTGGAAGATCAGATGGGCACCTCTGGGAGCAGTGCTTCTGAGTTAGAGGATGAATGGACCAGGGTTACCCGAACCAAGAAGGCCAATAAGGCAAAAAGGGCCTTGCTTAAGGACCCCTTAAAACAGAGTAAGCCAATAAGGAGTGTCACCACGCCATATCACAAGAACGCCAAGTATTCTGTGTGGGAACACTTAGAGCTCTTTGCGCAAATGATGAAGACCTTCCATTTAAAAGACAGCAGTAGCTGCATTCAGTACGTAAAATTGACATTCTCCCCAGAATACTCCAGTTTCTTTGCAGGGCTGGAGGACCAAAATCATTCAAGATGGTCCACATATAGGGCGGCCATCTTAAAGCACTTTTCTGTTCATAGAAATCCCCAAGAGGCTCGCAGCGCAGCCTACAATCTACAATGTGGGGAGGATCAGGCCCCACAAGAATTTGTGCAGGAGTTGAACCGTGCCTTTGTGCAGACTACCAAAAGGTTACACACGGACAGTAAAGAATTTGTAAATACGTTTTTCCATGCCTTACCCAAATACAATATGACCCAGCTAGTGAGAGATTTTCATGAGAAAAGGTCACTAGGCTGGGTCATTGAACAGGCAACCCGAATCTATGAGGTGCAGGAGCCCATAGAAATGAAAAATAATGCTCAGAAAAGCCCCAAACCGACCAGCACCCCTGCCGCTGCTAAGGTGGCAGAGGTAAAGGTTGCCCCCATTTTAGATTTGGAGATGGGTGGCCGATAAACTTGCCTGCACAGAATAATTCCAAGCCCAGAAGGCCCTCAGGCAAGTCACAGACAGAGAGTCAAGGAGGTAGTCCCACAAATAGGCTCCCTCACTCCCCTGACTACGTAAGTCCCCGCTACAAGGGAAACCAACCCATCCTGAGTTATGTGTGGACAGCCCAAGGGGGGATCCAACTAAGCACCTAACCCAGGGAACTTCCCTCCTAGCTTCCCCCAGGAGGGCAGAAATTCACCAAATCCTGGGCAGAACTTTTTCCCCAGGTATCCCCAAAATGTCCAAC
Organism: Ambystoma mexicanum; assembly: GCF_040938575.1. Taxonomy (NCBI): domain Eukaryota; kingdom Metazoa; phylum Chordata; class Amphibia; order Caudata; family Ambystomatidae; genus Ambystoma; species Ambystoma mexicanum. The sequence continues at coordinate 562,278,879 of NC_090928.1, forward strand.
CCCAAAATCATCCATCCTTCTTTCCCCACTTCCCTGAGCCCAGACAACCTAATCCGGGAGAGGGGAGGCCAAGGGTGGAGGGGTACCCAAATGTTCCCTACCCGGGGTACTACCAGAGAAGGGATAGTTACCCTTCCCGGGATCAGCCCAGGGGAGAAAACAGAACCCTGTATCAGCTTGAGTGGGTTTCACAGTTAGAGCACCAGGTCCAAAACATGGCACAGGATCTGGGTCGCATGCTGAGGGCTCAGCAGAACCCTCAGATGAGCATGCCGGCACAGAATGCCCCAAACTCTGGACCTGGTGCTCCAGGACAATGACGAGGGCAGCACCCCAACAAATCACCAGTTCCCAGGGAGTAGGCACAAGGGGAAGGGGGGTGTAAAGCCTTGGAGGAAGCTTCCTTCCCCACTTGTAGACAGCCCCTGGGAACCCAGGAAACGGAAACAAAATTTCCTGTCACTGAAAGCCTGCCACCCAAGGATCAGAGAGGCGGTAGGAGAAACAAAGGACCCAAACAGACCCATTTTGAGGAGGAAGTACAGATGTTCCAATTTGAAGGAGAGGGGTCCTCAGAGGATCCTGGGAAAAGGATCTTCTCCTTCAGAGATGGGGGAACTCCTCCCAAAGAAAAATGGGTCCCAAGGGATTCAAATTCAGACTGGGTAGATTTGGGGACTGAGCTAGCGCTGCCCATCTTCCAATCCCAGAACCAACCACATCAAAATCCCCTGGTTCAAACCCATCCTGGTGACTGCCTCCAAAAAGGGGGGGATGGGCGGCCCAGAACCGGAACCAGGGGAACTCAAAAACGCTCCCATCTCCACTTGCCAACTTTTTCTTTCAGATTCCCAGGACTCTCCACAGAATTCTACCCAAATCTCTTCTCTCTCCATGTCCAAAACCAGAAAATTATCCCACCAGTTGTCCAAAAATGTGCATTATCTGTGCCCCCTTGCAGAGAAGGAGGGAAGATACTATACCCCAGTTCAAGTACAGGGGCAGGGTACAATTGTGGCACTGGTGGACACTGGATCCCAAGCTACCCTTCTTTCCAAAAAGGCCTTTGATGAACTGAATTCAGGAAGGGGGGAGAAATACCAAATTCCTCTCACCTCGCTTCCTGGACAACTTCAGAAATTTGACGGGAAGGAAATTCCCATCGAGAGGACTGCGGATCTGGACATTAAAATTGGGTGACACAAGGTGAAAAACCCGATCATAGTAGTGACTCGAGAGGGCACCCCTTGTTTACTAGGGAATGACCTCCTGAGAAGGTTGTCACCCCAAATAGACTGTGAAAATTAGGTCCTCTGGACCCAGACTAGCCGAACCATAAAATTAAAACAGAATGTCAACCATGTTAGTCTAAACGGCACATGCCACATGGTTGAACAAAAATCTGACCAAGTAGAATTTCACTTCCAGAACAACCACATTCCAGACGTGACAGTAATAGCCGTAGGACAACAGACTGGTGCTGGGAGGTCGTCTCTATTTCTGAAAATCAACCTTCCTTCCAGTTAAGGTGGTATTCCACACTGGAAGGGAACACTCTGAAATTCTTTACCAATCCACAATCAGACATTCCCACTCCAATAGTCCAGAAAGATGTGAAATCTGCTAAGAGCCTGGCTGATATCCAGCAAATTGGAGAGCTGATGTTCATCCCTGTTCAGTTAAATGAAGGGAAGGACTCTGTTCTCGCCCGAGTGTGTGTGAACAACAGTAAGAGCTTCATCAGCGAAGCCATGTTTCCGCCAACTCCCAGAAGATCCAGCCATTCCCACATTCAAACTGATAGACAAATGGGAAATGGATCAGAAACACCCAATTCTAAACATCTCCTGCCAAGCAGGTGTATGCTCCAAATCTCCATAGGCAACAAGAGCATAGTCCATAATTGCTGGGTCGTGCGAGAAGTCACCGCCGCCTTTTACTTAGGCAGTGACATTCTCAATCGCTTTGCCATTAGTTTGGATGAGCAAGAGAAAGCATTTAGGTCAGCTCGATTGCTACCTTATGCAGTTGAAATTCAGATTGGAGAGGAAGTCACCATCCCAGAAAGGACCTGACAATTCTCCCTGGAAGTGAAAGTTAAAAGAGGACAGAAATTGAAAAACCCTGATGCTTATATTCATCTAAATGCTTCTCTCCAACAGCAAGGGTTGGGGGTAAATCCAACACCATTAGTCAATATAGAACACAACACCATTCCCATAGTGGTGGATAACAGCAACTTAAAGAGTATCACTCTAGCCACAGGCACCATTGTTGGAATGGCGGTTGGTGACCGACATTTTTCCATTGATTTAGGAAATAAACTGTTAGGACCAATCCCCAAGGACTGTTTTGACAGTGACAGTGATGACAACACAACACCAGACAGGATTTTTACCCGGCATGGGGGGAACTTCATGGTGTACACTTCCTGCCCTTATGGTAAGGAAGATGTGACTTGTGACTTCAGAAGGGATGAGGTGATTTTCCAGGTCCATGAGGGCTGCCTTTCCCACCTGAAGCCACCAGTCCAAATCAGCACTCTGACCAGGGACTTCTCCACCCAGCTGGAGGAGGCCGCTGAGATAGGAAAACCAGAAGTCTTTCCAGGCTTCAGCAGATGGTTAAGGAGAGAGTCAACCTAGCTGATGCCTGTGTGACTCTGGAGCAGAAGCAAAAGTTGAAACAAGTTTTCTTGGATTTTCAAGATCTCTTTGCGGTAGACTTATATGACTGTGGTCGCACCGACATCCACACAACAACAATTCCCACGGACCCTGGCATGACTCCAGTGTTTGTGAAGCAATATCTCTTGCCCCTCGCATCAATGGAGTCCCATACTGAAATCATTAAGAATCTGGTGTCCCGTGGGATAATCTGTCCAGTCCACAGCACCTTCAATAATCCGGTGCTGGTGATATTGAAGCCAAATGGCCAGTGGAGACTCTGCGCCAACCTTAGGGAGCTCAACAAACGGGTCCATAATTCCCGATGGCCTCTTTCCTACATTGACCAAGGGGTGGCCCAGATCCAGGGGTCACAGGTATCCACTGCAATAGACCTGACCAATGGATACTAGACTGTGCCTGTCAGTGGGGAGGACCAATACAAGCTTGCTTTTATCTTTGGGGGCCAGCAGTAGACATGGACCTGGACTCCCTTCGGATACATCAACTCCGGCAATGAATTCAACATTTTCCTACACAAGGCCATGCCCGACCTGGATGCGAGGGGTAACCTGGCTTATGTAGATGATGTCCTCATCAAAATCTCAACTGTTGAGGAACACATCGCAGAGATCCGTTATGTTCTGACACAGTTGAGGGCCGCCGGAGCAAAACTTTCCTTTCAGAAAGCACAGTGGTGTAGAACCCGCGTTAATTTCTTGGGGCATGAGATTACTCCTCAGCGTCTCTGTCCCAAGGAAAAGAAAGTGGAAGCACTCCAGAAACTGAAAGACCCCACAACTCTGCGTAACTAAGGAGCCTCCTTGGACTGACTAATTAGAGCAGAAAGTTCATTGAGGGCTATGCAGAGATCACTAGACCCCTGATTCATCTTTTGAAGGGGGGGCCAAGTGGGAATGGGGTCCAGAACAATCTGAGGCAGTAAGACAACTCAAAAGAAGCCTCTCACAAGCGCCTTGCCTAGCTTACCCTGTCAGAAACCAGGAGTTATTCTTGGAGATAGGGTTCTCTAATACAAGCTTGACTGCATTACTATACCAAAAGCATGACAAGGTCAATAAAGTAATCTCATATGCGAGTAAAACTTTATCCTCTGTGGAGGAAAAATTCAACAATTGTGAGAAGGCACTCCTGGTAACGGTGTGGGAATTGAAGAATTACCACCCGTTTATCCAGGGGGAACACATCATAGTGGAGACTCCACACCAGCTTCTGCAATATCTCCAAAGTGACAGAATCCGGGCCGGAAATGTGAGCAATTCCCGAATTACTTCCTGGATTCTGTCAATGCAAGGCTTTCCTGTGGAGGTCAGATATGGCCAAAACAAGAAGAGTCCCCTCACGCAAGGTCTGGCTGACTTGCATGATTGTGCCAGAGAAAACTGTCCCGGGGATGAAAGTCTAAAAATCAAGGACAACATGGAGGCATACCTTAATTCCCCACACAAAGTCTTTGAAGAAGACAAGTGTGAGGAAATGCGCACTGTCTATGTGGATGGATGCTCTTACCATGTTGACAACAACAGGAAAAAAAAACTTGTGGCCGGCGTAGGGAATGCATGGGTGAATGAGTCCCCAGAACCCTCCGCTGGGTACAAGATTGGTCCCCCAAGCAGTCAAGTGGTAGAGTTGATGGCTGTGCATCAAGCCATCCTCACTGCTGTCCAACATCAACTCCACGAACTGGTCATAATCAGAGATTCGGATTATGTACAGAACGGGTTTGTGGAGCACCTGGTTAACTGGAAAACCAGAGGCATGCTATGTGCTAACAACAAGCCTTTGAAACATGGGAAGTTAATTCAAAATATTGATGATCTGGTCACCTCGAATGGGATGACCATTTACTGGAAAAAGATCAAGGGTCATTCCAAAGTAGAGGGACCAGACAAAACTGGAAATGACTTAATTGATCAGCTGGCCAAAACAGGGCCATCCAAGGGGATGTAATAGAGATCGAGTCCCTGTTGGGGGAAATCCAGGTCACTGCTATCACTAGGTCCCAGACAAATTCCTACAATGATCTCTCAACTGCACAATGGAGTAAGGAGACCCCAGATGCTGATTTGATTACGGCTCAAAAAGGGGATACAATAATTGGTAAGTTTTATCAACACATTGAGGACCCTGAGAACTTTCCCCTGACGGATACTGATTACATTGAGAAAGAGGACCTCAGAGTGGTGATGAAATGTCCAAAAATGTTCCGAATCCAAGACGATTTTTTGGTAAGGAAAGCCAAAGCTGAGTGGGTGGCCCCTACCTCATTCTGAAGCCTGATGTTAAGTCACGCCCATGATGCAGCCACGGCTGTTCATAGGGGGTTTCATACAATACTTGAAATCTTAAGAGAGGTTGCATACTGGCCACATGGGGCAGGACCGCGACCAATACTTGAAGGGGTGTCTAGTGTGTGCACAATTTCAGCCAACATCCCTCACACAGCGTGCGCCTCTCCAAAAGAGGGGGATGACACTGCCATGGTCAGATTTGCGAGTAGATTTCATTGGGCCCGTGATTCGCTCCTCTAGGGGGAATAAGTACATTTTGACTGTGACATGCTTATTTACTAAATGGGTGGAATGTCTCCCGGCCCCAAACTGCAAGGCAAAAACAGCAGCTGCCCTGATGATCAATCACATCTTTTCGCTTTTTGGACTACCCCAAAGGATTGAGTTAGACAGAAGTAGCCATTTCACCAGCGAAGTAATGACAAAGATGCGGGAGATACTTGGGGTTAAAAGGAAGCTACACATTGCTTACCGGCTAGCCTCTAGTGGTGCAGTAGAACGTTACAACAAAACCATTGTGAGAATATTAAAAAAGTTTGTGGCAGATTCTGTACCAAGTTGGGACATTCGATTACCTCTTGTCCTAATGGCCATCAGATCTACCCCTTCATCTGCAACAAAAATGTCACTGTTTGAGCTGATGAATGGACACAGGATAGTGCTTCCCCAGCATCTGTTTTGCAGGACCCAAGAGCAGACATTGATTAATGCCTCCACAACTCATGAGTATGTTGAAAATTTAAGAAAACACCTTCAACATGCTTTTGCCCATGCTCAGCGAAATATAGAAAGATCAGCCGAAGGCATGAAGACCCACTATGAATTAAAGACTACCAGGAAAGAATACAGTGTAGGAGACTGAGTCTATCTATACAATTTCCAAAGGAACCAGGCCAAACAGTGAAAATGTCTGCCTACCTGCAAGGGACCTTTTGAAATTGTAGACAAGATCTCACCAGTCGCCTACAAGATCTGCATCCCCAAAAGCAGTTTGGCGGAAGGGGAAGACAAGTGGGTCCATATTAATCAGATAAAGTGTTGCCATCCTAGGCACACTCTGCAGCAACTGGAGCAGTCTTCTGGAACCCCAGAGGGGGCTACTCCAGGTCCATAAAATTCTAACCCTAAAATATTCCACATATAGTCTATAAAATACAATAATAAAAATGCAAATGTCTCCTGATTAATAAAATGTATATGTCCGCCCCACTACATTAATAGTGGTGGGGAAATGTCTACGAATATGTTTTTGCTTTGTCATCCTAGGAGAAAGAGAGAGAGATAAACCATGGAGACTGACCAAGGAGGACGACCCAGGGACCGGGAGCAAAGATCCGAGGGGCCCGGGGTATCACTCAATACTCCCATCAGGACTGGCGAGGGGAACCGATCGATCCACCCCTGATGGAGGAAAAGATGCTGAACTTTGCCATTTGTGGAATCCGGAGAGATGAGGCTGACATCCCAGTCTTGCGAAGTTCCAATGATGAAAGTTCAATGGCCATCGTAAGAGGGGGGCTTGTGGGATGTATCAACCCACTCATTCAAGCACTGCAACATCACTGTGCCCTGCTGGCCGCAGAAACATCAAAATGGCCACCGGAAAGCATGCTGCTCACCACAAATCACCAGAAATTACGCAGTGAAAACCTGAAAAATAGGCCATCATCCACTTTTGCCTATCTTAGTGAGCACATGAGACCACTGCCAAAGACCATCATTGGGCTAACCACAAAGTAGCCTGAAACAACTTGGAAATAGCAATGCAGATTGCAAAAGAAACAGAGCTAGTTTCAAAAATCCGTTTTTTTTTGTGTCAAATTAGTAGAAATCATGGCTCACAAAACCACCAAAAAGATCCAACCTTCTTGTTGGGTGTTCCACATTACTCTACTGCAAGAATCCACATCAATACAATATCAGCAAGAATCAAATGCTTTCAGAGCAAAATCCCCTTTTAAAGATACTGATGGAAAGACAGCTGTCAAAATGGATGTAGTACCAGTACTCGCCTCTGTCAGGTGCTGGCGATTTATAATTCTGACAGGAGAACTGGTGTTTCAGAAGTTAAATATGCCAAAGAAGAGAATTCCATCCAAATGCCATATAGAGTGCCACACATTGAGTAAATGTGGAGAAGACTGGATTTAAAGATATGTTGCTTATATTAAAGGTATAAATGTATTTCTTTTACAAGGAACTATGTTGCAATTGACCAGAAGGTAATCTGATTTAGTTAAAACTTTAAAGAGGCTTTCTTTCCCTGAGAACCCTTCACACCTTGGGCCTTCCCACCAAAAGGGAGGAGGTTGCATGGACATGTTAATCAAATGGGGAGGGGATTTTCTCTGCTAGCAGGAGAAACGGACAATAGAGTCTTTCAACTGAATAGAATATGCTAAATTCGGGTGTACAACTCCTGGTAGGAGGACAGGCCATGTGACCTCTGAGTCAGCCCGGACCTTGGAGGTGGAGACTAACCACTGATCTGAATTGAATTGAAAGCAAATGTATGTTTTATAAAAATGCTTATAGCAAAGTGTACCAAACTGACAAAAATGTAATCTTTTGAGAGTGTGAAAATGAAAAATTCCCTCATGAGTTAAGACTAAGCTGGACTCTGTGCGATGTTCTGAGACCAAACCCCAGAATGTATTAATATTGCAGCTGCAGTGTTTTTGCTATGAACATAAGAAATTACAGTAATATGCTCAGAGAGGATATGCATGCATGTATCAATTTTGGAGCAGAATGAATCTTGGGAAACCCACCAAAAGTGCAAAATGTTGTCATTTCTGAACCCAAGCTCGTAGGAACATGGGACTTGAACAGAGACATGCCTTAATTAATCTGTGATGTTTATATGTATTATGAACAACTTGTGTATCTAGGAAATAGAGTTTCTATGAAAAAGCAAAGGGGAGGGATTTCAGTTAAGCCATAAAACACAACATCACTCTGACACATATGACACACTGCTCCTGTCTCAAATCAGGGGACAGGGAATCCTCTAACCTATCAGGATCCTTAGAGGGTTGGGCATAGAGAGTCAGCCTTCCCACCCCCTTTGGAAACACATAAATAGGGACTGCTGAGACCCAGATAGGGGACTTTTCCACTTCTCAACTGATTTCTTGTGAAGCACCCTGACGGAAGACTCCAGACTCCAGATAGATCCAGATTCTAGACTCCAGATAGATCCAGAGACCAGACTCTAGAACCAAACTCTAGAACTTTGAAGCAGAGAGGCTTAATCCCAAAAGCTGAACCCTTCTCAGCAGGCCTCAGAATCTTTTGCAACCTGATTCTAACCCCTAAACTTTCCAGGGGCATCTCAAAATCCAACAGCCGGGCTGAGCTGTTTTGCTTCTCGCTAAGAACCCTGTGCTAGAACCAAGATCCAGACCCAGAAACCAGTGCTGTATCCAGAGCCCGTCAGATCCAGTCTAAGAGGCCGTCCAGAACGCCGTGCAGTGCTGAGAGCAGAACCCAGAGTGCCTGAGACCTGTCCTGTGGCGAGTGAAGCCAAACCATTGATCAGATCTTGACGGGGCCCATTCCATTCCCAAGCCTAGGAGTGAGTATTTATTCTAGAACTGTCCATAACCATTCTCTTAGTTTAAAGTAATCTTATGCCGACCATTGTAACCTGTCCAGAACTGCATTATAGAATCTTGTGTCCATCCTGTTGATTCCAAATCTGTAAAGCGCAATCTGTCATTTCGAAATCTTGACTTTATTTCTGAAAATCTACCTTCACAAAAACCTCTGTAACTTCTGAACCGCACGTCCTAGGTCCGAAATTTAACTGACATTTTGAAGTTAATATCCTAAGCTTTCTAACAGACCCCTTTCTAACAACCCCCCCTTCCTTATAGTTGTTCCATTATCGTGTTTCATGCATACGGAGAAATTGCTGCAAATTGCAATTTAGCTCCATTTCACCACATGTAAAAATAGCTGTTTCTTGTTTTCAACTGCTGAAATTCGTTTCCAATCTGATAATCATTCATGAATCATTGCTAGTGTTGACTTGAACCAATCCAAAGTAACTATCACTTATCTTGAATCTCCTTGAGTGAATTAAAATCATTTTAGCATATTTTCCCATTCATTGCATTCACATTCATAAGTATTTTTGCCTCTGTTTAAAATCATACCTGTTTTCTCTAACCTTGCTGGGGGAACTAGGATTGAACTACATTATTGATTGTATTCTTGAAACATGTGTGCCCTCATTTCTATCTCTTCATATTGGATAGGGGGGAGTGAGTAGTCACATTGGAAAAAGTGATCATATTATCTTTTGTTTGAAATCATAACAAATAATTTCTGTGTTGCATTCTTTCCCATCTTGCATTTCTTTGAACCATAAAAGTATTCTCTGCTACTTTATCCTTTCTATTCCTACTCCTAAGTGATATTGTGATATTACCCATTACTGATTACTGTTCATATTCATAAGTGTGCTATTCAGATATTGTTCTATTCAGAAAAGTGTGATATATATATATTGTTTAATTCCTCAAATAAACCTTTTAATTTGCAAAACAAACCTACTTCTTGGCTCAGTGAGGTCAGGGGGATTCAAAGAGAGGGCCGTTATATAAGGGTTGATCATCCAGATTTAAAGAACTTTGACATACAAATATATAAATAAGGGCTTCCATTGGGCATCCCATCCTAAGAATTGACTTAGTTGGAGTGCTGGATTGAAGTCACTTACAGATGTGTGTTTGGCAATGGGCTATCATAGTTCTTGTATAAGGAACAAGAAGTGAACAGGAAGTAATGCTGTTCTCACCCAATGCTTACAGTGTCTCACGAGGGGGAATTAGTATTCCTCTCGGGGTGTAAAGATGAGAGTGGAAACTTCCTTCAGTGAAAGTCTAGCCTGCCAGGCCCAAACCCACCTTGTCCCTGCTTGATCCCCAGTACTCGTGACAGTCTTCCCCTCAAGACACCTTCTCCCTATCCTAGGTTTGGTGGGATTGTCTTGGTGGGATTTGCATAGCAAACGGGGGGGATGAATGTTCTCACTGGGTTCCCATGACCTATCTTGCGGTCCATACCCCTTCCAGTCCACCAGGTAGTACAATTTTTTCCAAATTATTTTGAAGTCTAAGATACGTTGTACGTCATATTCCGGTTAAACCACTACTGGTGCTGGGGGTGTTGATACTTGGGTTCCAGGGTATACGGGTTTCAGTAAAGACACATGAAATAACGGGTGTATCCGCATATGGGTTGGCAGAGCCAGTTTCTTGGCCAAGGGGTTGATTACTGCTTCAATTGTGTAGGGACCTATGTACTTGGGATGAAACTTCTTGGGTCCTCTCAATACTATGTGCTTTGATGCTAGCCATACTGAATCTCCAACTTGGTAGATAGGGGCTTCTTTCCTATGACGGTCGGCATGTCTTTTTTGTGTTTCTTTGGCTGCTTGTAGATGTGTGTATGCATTTCTCGCTGCTTGGGTAATGCGTTTGTGTAGGGTCTTGATCGCAGGCATCTCAATTGCCTCTGCTGGGTCATATACCGAAGTCCTTGGATTCCGACCATATAGGGTAAAAAATGGGGTTGCCTGTGTGGAAGTATGCATGGAGTTGTTATAGGCATACTCTATCATCCATAGGACTTCTGTCCAAGCTTGGTCTGTTAGGTGTAAGACGCAGCAAAGGTATTGCTCCAAAGTTTGATTTGTGAGTTCCGTATGCCCATCCATTTGTGGATGATGACTGGTAGATAAATGGACTTCAGCTCCTGTTAAGGGGCAACATTTTCTCCAAAAATGAGACATAAACTGGCTGCTTCTGACAGAGATGATAACAGAGGGAAACCTATGCAGTTTCACGATTCGATCCAGAAAGACCTGGGCTAGCGTCTGGGCTGATGGGATTCCCTTCAGTGCGATAAAATGTGTCATCTTGGTAAAGAGATTGACGACCAATAAGATGGTGTTCTATCCCGAACTGGGAAGTAAATCGGTGACAAAGTCCATCAAAATGGTGTGCCAGGGAGTAGGAGGAATGGCTAACGGTTGTAAAAGGCCTGCTGGTTTTTGTCTTGATGCATTATACTGAGCGCAGACTCCACAGGAATTGACAAATGTGGTAACATCTTCTTGCTACGTGGGCCACCAATATGCCCCCTTTATTTTCTCAAGGGTCTTTGTTACCCCAGGATGGGCTTCCAAGGGTGAACCATGGTAACTGCTATCACTTCTTTCTGGAGGGCCTGCGCCGGGAGGTAGAGGCATTCTTGATGGTACGGTAGACCTTCCTGGATAGTAAACTCATTTCCCTTCCTGTCCCAGGCTTGCACTTCCTTCCTGGATAAACTGTTCCTGACCACCTCCTTGAGCATGTCCAGGACAGAGGGGGGCCCTCTACAGAGTCCCAAGATCTTATGACCAGGAATTATCTCTACAGGGTTGGGGGTGATGCAAGCATCTTCACCTTTGCCGATGCGAGATAGGGCATCCGCCTTACCATTCTGAACTCCAGGACCGTAAGTAATCTCGAAGTCTTATTCTGTCAAGAACAAGGGCCAGTGGAGCTGCCTGGAGGACTGAGCTTTGGCGGAGCCTAGGTAAGGGAGGTTCCGATGATCGTTATAATGGTAACTGTATGTTTGGCACAGAGTAAGTAATGCCTCCATTCACTGAGTGTGTCCTTGGTTGTGAGTAGTTCCTTGTCCGTAAGTGCATAGTTCAGTTCTGCCGGGGAGAACTTTTTCCACCAGAAGGCCACTGGGTGAAGACACCCTGTTTCAGGATTTTGTTGAGACAGGATGGCGCCCATGGCGACGCTTGAGGCATCGGTTTCCACAATGTATGGTAGGTTGGGCTGTGGATGTTGCAGCGTGGGGGCAGAGGTGAATTTGTCTTTCAGGGTGCAAAATGCCTCTTCCGCTGTGGGTGTCCAATCAAACTTTCTTTGTTTACGCTGTAGAGATGTAATGGGATGCACCAGGTGTGAGAACCCTGGTATAAACCACTTATAAAAGTTTGCAAAACCAAGGATAATCTGTACTCCTTTTAGCGACGTGGGAGAGGGCCAGGTGAGGATGGCTTCCACCTTTCTATTATCCCTCCTGATTCCTCGTGGTGATAGTATATACCCCAGGAACTCCACTTCAGTGACATGGAAGGAGCATTTTTCGAGCTTGGCGTACAGATGATTTTCATGCAGTTTACGAAGTACAGCCCGCACCTGTGACACATTTTCTTGCAAGTGAGGCGAGTAGATGAAAATATCATCGATGTAGATTACTGCGCATACATCTAGTAACTCTTGTAGTACATTGTTCATGAAGCGTTGGAACGCCACTGGGGCATTACAAAGCCTGAACAGCATTACCTGGTACTCGTACAGACCATACCGGGTACGGAATGCAGTTTTCAATTCGTCACCCTTTTTCATGCACACCAGGTGGTAAGCGCACCAGAGATCTAATTTTGTGAAGATCTTTGCTTGCCTCACCTCGTTGAGTAGATCTGGTATCAATGGTAATGGATACTTGTTCTTCACTGTAACCTGGTTCAATGCCCGGTAATTGATACATGTTCTTAAGTCTCCCTCTTTTTTGGGCACAAAAAAGAGTGTAGAGGATGTGGCTGATGAAACCGTTGGCCAGATATTGATCCAGATAATTGTGTATTCTCTTCCTTAGTCAAGGCGTAGATCCGGCTGCAGGGTACCTGTGGTCCTAGTATCAGATCAATCTGGCAGTCATAAGTACGGTGTGGTGGCAAGGTGTTGGCCTGTTCTTTGGCAAAAACATTCTGGAATTCTTGGTACTCAGCGGGTAGAATCCCCATTATACCCAACCCAGATGTCGTCCTCATTGATGCTGGTAATGGGTACCTGAATTCTCGAACTGTGGTGTAACAATGTCTGCAATCCTTGGGAAAGGTCAATGTTCTTGCTCGCCAGTCTATCAGTGGATAATGTAACTCCAGCCAGGGTATGCAGAGAATCATCTGGAATTGAGGTGGGGCGATGAGGTCGAACGAGATGCTCTCCCTATGACCATCTTGAGAAAGAGTAACATGACCTCAGTGGTGCATTGTATTACCGGGCCTTAGAGCAGCTGAGTTCCATCCCCTGCCATTACATTTTCTATGGTGGATTTTGGGTGGATCGATAAACCCATCTTTCCAGCAATCTCTATATCCAAGAAGTTTGGGATTGCCCCATCCTCCACGAACGCCTTGAGTGCGTGCATCTTGGTAGGTTGTTGCTGGTTTACCAAGACCACGGGAATGGCTAAGTGAGAGTTCTATTGGATCTTTTCTGCGCTCGACAGATGGACCTCTATGTCTGCCGGGCACTGGAGTTTCCTGTTTCCTTATCTTCTTTGGTATTGTCCATAGCTCCTACTGCCTTTTGGGGTGGGGTTTGCTGGGCAGTTTCGGAGTAAGTGACCAGACTGGCCACAGTATAAACACAGCTGTTTCTTGACGCCTCCGTTCTCATTCTGCCTTGGTAAGCGGACCGCAAAGAACACCCAATTTCATGGGCTCCGGATGGGCCTCGGTAGGTTGTCAGATTGGACTTTCCTTGGGTCGAACGTAAATCGTCCTATTTTCTGAACGGGCACGGTCGGCCTTGCGGTTTTGTATTCGATGATCTAATTGCATTGCCAGGTCAATATACTCTGCACAGCCTTCGTGGGGGTTGACTACTTGCGCCAGGACATATTTTAGTTCACCCCGTAACATGGTGCGTTTTTCTAGGTGGCAACATATTCTACGAGGTCTTGGCTACCTTGTCGTGGGGACCGTAGCTTCTCATCTAGAGCTTGGCCTTACGTACGATGGGCAAATTATTTTTTCCAGTTTGCGCTGGAAACCGGTGTAATTACATAGCAAAGGGTCATCCCTGTTTACCAAAGGAATCGACCAGTCTGCTGCATGTCCCCCAAGGTATGAGAGAACAAATGCCACTCTCGCCTGCTTAGTTAGGAATAACTTGGGCTTACATGTACCTTTCCGGGGGGGGGGGGCTAATGGGATGTTACCGAGGATAACCAATTGTACAGGAGCCACTGGTTGCAATGGCGGAGCCGGTCCCTGGGTAGCCCCACCTGGCAGAGGGGTCAACCTAACCCGCTTGTGTCTGCAACAGCTGCCTAGCTAAATCATCTGTCTTGTCCCTATTTACCACCAGCTCACACATTAAGGCCTTAGTCTCTGAGCGGGCCGCATGTACCTCAGACCACAATTCCTCCAATAACTGCAACAACTGATCTATTTCTGAGGTCTCCATTGCTCAGGCAGAGTGTTTGGGAAGGTTTTGTGTTCTGTCACACTCACCTGTTTCTCTGCGGGAGCGATGGAACCTTCTGCACCCTTCCATTGCTTCTTTGGGACCGCTACTGGTTGCACTGTATGCTAACCTGTCAAATAAGGGCACAAGACACTTAGAATACAGAGGATAGTGCCCCAGGACCCCCCTACCTAGTGCCCTGTGGTGCGCAGTAATAAGGCATGGCCACGGGGTTTTGCTCACCTTATAGGTTAGTTGGGCGAGCTCTCCATCCTGTGCAAGGCAGGGCCACAATACCTGCAGAGGCCATTGGCTAGTTGCTTCACTGGGCCCTCCGCGAACTGTTGAGGGTGTCTGTGCTTAGTACAGTTCAGGTGTTGCTGCTTGGTCCTGCTATCTATTGCACCCAGCGGAAACCTGCGGAAGTATCACATGTGAGTAGGAGGTAACATTTGCCTCACTGGTTCCTCTGAGCTTTGTGTTGCAGGTAAGTTTTGGTCACAGCTGCCGGCAATATTTCTAAGTCCAAGACGCTATTGCAAAGTTTGTCTAACCTTTCTCATTTTGTCTCTTTCTCAGCAGGTGCGTGTGAGTCAGTGGAGAAGATGTTCGTGAGCCGGACCATGCACCTTATGTTTCCTTCTCAGCGGGTGAGTGCGAGTCGGTGGAAGAAGCAGCTCGTGGACCGGAATCTGCTCGTGTGTGCGAGGCCATGGAGAAGGCAACGCTGATGTCTGGATTGGGTAAGTATAATCTGCGGCTGTGAATTCACTCATGCAAGTGCGAATCAGAAAAGTCGAACACTATGTGAATTAACCTGTCTCTTGCTTTCTTGCAGCTTTGCTAAAACCAAATGTGCATGTGAGCTGAAGGTTGTTCTCCGGCAGGGGATCGAGCTAAACAGGAACGTGGTGAGCGTGTTGCTAATGCTACAGAAGTAACATGAAGTGTGGATCGGTCTCTGGACGTGGCTTATAAAGCCAGCCACGCCCGAGGACTAGAACATGCTGCGTGTTTGGCAATGAGCTATCAGAGTCCTTGTATAAGGAACAAGAAGTGAACAGGAAGTTATGCTGTACTCACCCAATGCTTACAGTGTCTCACAAGGGGGAATTAGTATGCCTATCGGGGTGTCAAGATGGGAGTGGAAACTTCCTTCAGTGAATGTCTACCTGCCAGGCCCTTACCCACCTTGTCCCTGCTTGATCCCCAGTACTCGTAACACCACCCAAAATCTGTAAATGCCCATTTAGCAGCGCTTTGTGGTCATTTAAGTATGTTAATGTCACTGCGGTGGGCCCAACTAAATTAGCTTCCAACCACACTTGTTGGACATCCCTGGCTACTCCTCTGATTCCATCCAGTAGTTTTTGCACTTCGACTTGACAACATTGTACTTTTTCTCCATGGGAAACTGAATGGGAGTAGTCCGAAAATATTTTTTTTGTTTTTGCTTTCTTAATAACTTTTCAATTTCTTAGCAAATCTTTCAAACCATGTCCAGTCTAGGGGTCCCCATCACAAACTTTTTGTTGGAAAATTATCAGCAAAACCCATACTGCAAGTCACAGGTTATTTAATGTTTGCATTTCCTATAGATCAAGAAACTCACTTTAACTATAGGGCAGCAACCGCCGCCCTAGAATATATACATATGTACATTAAATGCTTACGGTTTTTGGATGGCTTATAATTTTGGCACAGTTTGACACATCTGGACGTAATTTTGCAAAAACAATATAGGCATGACTTTGAATACCTTTGTAATGTTTCGTTCAGTTTCGTCAAAGGGGTGAAAACTCCTAGGAGGGTCTGGTCAGGGAAAAGCAGGTATTGCATGGCTTGTAAGGTTGGCGCTGTTCAACGAATCTACACAAAACATTGCACAAACAATATAGAGTTCAGTTTGAATAGTTTATTCAAAGTTTGGTACACCTATGCAAAGATGGGGCAAAGATGAAGGGGGTAAAAAAAAAAAATGAAAACCAGATAGACTTGAATGGACAAAAATGTTTGCTTAAGGCTACAGCCAAAAAGTCTGAGTGGTTTTGCACCAAACTTGCACAAGAAGTTTTGGTCAGGTACCAAATTCATGCTTTAGCAAATCCAGAGTTAATCGGTCTGGAATTTGAATTTTCAAATATTCCAAGATGCAACTACAAAAACATAGAGTTATAGATATGGTGCCTGAGGCTTGGCCTATTGCGACTGGCCATGGCCACCAGGGGGCCCACTATGGGGATATATTGGACACTGTGTCTGGCCTCAGGCAACACATGATGCCTACTTTAAATATCCATCCATTGGAGGTTGTCGGTTTGCAGTTCAGGCTGCCAAAACGTCAAATACTCTTCCAATTAAGTTATTGGATATCAAATTACTCTGCACCTTCTGGTAACAGAAAGAAAGTCCCCATCTATATCTAACAAGACCAACTTCACAGCTGCATCAATCACCTAAAAAACAGCTATCATCCAGGCCAAGAAAGATAACTTGAATGATCCTATAGCTAAAGCCACATCCAGTACCAAGGAATTATTCAATATATTGAAAGAACTAGAAACTCCAGACCCCGAACTAGACACCTGCACCAAAGCTACCTCTTGGTGTACAAACATTCAAAAAGCGCCCCAAGACAAAATTAGCCTACTCTTAGACAAAATCCAATAAAAAAGGCCTTATAGACACAGCCTCCCATTAAGACACACCGCCTCACCCGGTATTGAACATACCGCAATTTCCTTTTAAACCTCCTTCTATCAAAGAAGTTGAATCAATCATACTTAAACTCAAACCATCGAACTTCCAGGGTGGCACCTGCCCTGCCCCACTTATCAAAGAGACAGCCGTGGAACTTGCTCCATTCATTAACTCATTCATAAACGTCTCCTTTAACACAAACACTGTCCCTAATAACCTTAAAGATGCCTGGGTACTCCCATTACTAAAAACAAAACTCCCTTGACCCTAACAACCCATCCAACTACAGACCTATCACCACAGTCCCTTTCCTGCTGAAAATTCTGGATTGTGCAGCACACCGCCAGATACAACAACATCTGGATTCCAACAATCTGCTAGGATTAAGACAGTCAGGCTTCAGACCTAGACATGGGACTGAGCCTGCATTCATTGATCTGAAATCTCAAATACAGATCTTAAAAGACAAAGGCAAATCAGCCTTACTTCTGCTACTTGGCCTCTCTGCAGTTTTTGATCTGGTGAACCATAAAATCCTATGCAAACACCTGTCATCTACTACACACTGTTCGGACCAAGCTAATGCATGGATTGAATCCTTCCTTAGTAACATGTCCATGAGAGTTTTATCCCCCACCTCTTCTTCCCCAGCCTCCCTTGTGACCTGTGGGGTACCACATGGAACATGTGTCTCCCCAACCCTCTTCAATGTGTTCACCAAGCCTCTTGTTGATATTATTGACCATCTTTGTATTATCTACACTAATTATGCGGATGATACCCAGATACTCATACCTATCAATGGTGACCACATTGCAGACAGTAACGCACTCAATGACAGCAACAGTACCATCCAAATATGGATGGCAAAGCACGGCCTATGTTTAAATGATGAAAAGACCGAGCTACTCCTTCTTGGCTCTCCCACTAAACTAAACAAATTAGGGCCTTTGTTCGCATCTTTCAACATTGATGGAAACCTTATAAAAGTAGCAAAGGATGTAAAAAAATTAGGAATTTATATAGACTCTGTCCTTACATTTACTAGACAAACCAATGCCTTAGCCTCCTCCACGGCACTGACCTGCAAGCTCACTGCAGCCTGCTGACCCTACTTGACACCTACAAACAGCACATCAGTAGCAAGAGCATTAGTCTTATCACAACTTGACTACTGTGATGCATTATATTTGGGCACATCTCAGCATACTATCAATAAAATGCAAACCATGCAAAATAATGCCGTCAGAGCTGCTTGCAATATCCGGAGAAAGAATCACATCACATCTACTAGACAAGCTATAAAGTGGCTTAATATCAAGAAAAGGATAGATCTTAAGTCACTTTCACTCACACATAAGTGCCTTCACAATCAGGCACCAATTTACCTTGTGAACACTTTCTCACGCCACAACCCTATGCGACCTACCAGATCCGCCCAAACACATAGTGTCACCATCCCAAGCTTTAACCAACAACGGGCAGGTTGAGTCAGCTTCTCTGGCCTTGCGGCTAAGAAATGGAAAAACCTCACAACCCACATTAGAGAAGAACCCACATTCGCACAATTTTGCTTAAAAGTAAAAAACTGGTTCCATGTAAAAGACAACAGCCAGACTGATCAGCCAAATTAACCTACCTCACCTCCTTCTCTTCCTGCTAGCATTATATATATTTGCCTCCATCTCTTAGATCCTATTCCTCATGCACATTGTCAGTATACCTGCTTACTTGCAATAATTATTACACTATATCCGTTGCCCATTCATGTATATTTAGCCATGTGTACTCACCATGTAAAACTCCATCTCTTAGATGTATTCCTCATGAACACTGTCAGTATATCTGCTTACTTGCTATGATTATCACACTGTATTGATTGCCCATTCATGTATATTGATTCATGTACACCTACCATGTAAAATTCTGACTTAATGCCCCTCTGGGACCCCCGGGATTTGCAATTCCATGTCCATACATGATGTTCTGTTGCCTATATATGCATATGAAACTTGTAAATTCTAATGTCCATGGTATATTTATGCAACTTGTAAGATCAGCGCCCAGTTGCCTCAGGGCTTGGCTGTGCTTTACAAACAAATAAATACAAAATACAAATACAAACAGGTTAAATCTTGGTACATCAGCAGCTGGTGATTGTATTAACTGGAGGGGCATAACTATTTGCCACAACTATGCCAGAGCAACCGAAAATTGTGTGGGAGCTTAAACCAACCAAGAGGGGGCTCGGAAAGATTCTCACTCGGGGAGATTTTTTGAATAATAGGTTAAAATAGTATATTTTAAAAGCACATGTTGAGTCAAAAATGTGCTAAAAAGCCAGACAGTTTACATTCGGTTGTTGTAGGTCAACTCATGAAAAAATCCAATAGAAGGAAGTCACCAACAGCACACATGATCATTTGTCAATACATTTTCATTATACCTTTGCCCACAATATTTGCCAGTATAAAAGCATGTTCACGCTTGCTTTTCCCTTACATTTCCATGCTGGCTGTATCAATGAATGCTAATATTCCCATATAAGAACAAACTACTGTTTGCTTTGTGCATAATGGCCATACTTGTTCTGCCAATACATGACACTATCTCCCATGTAAGAACATATTCCTGTTGGTTTACCCATTAAATGTGCCAACGCATGTTATAACAACATGTCCAAACTAACTGCACCACAATGCCATTCTAGCCACGTAATGACACTTATCATGCTTACTTTATCATAGATGTCCAGTAACAAAATGCCATGCCAAAGAAATGTGTCAACTGGCTGCACCAACATACTAGTATAACTACCTAATAACACTTATCATACTTGCTTTCTCAAAGATTTCCAGTAAACTATGTCATGCCACTGGAAGATATGGCTATATTGGCTTCACCAAATTGCCACTGTAGCCACACAATAACACATATTGTGCTTGCTTTATAAGAGGCTCACCTCCCACCTCCAATAATTAGCAGACAAGCCGTTTACAAACGCACAAGCACACACCACATACATTCAGAAAACATTCACTTTCTCATTCACACAGCATTGTGAATGAGCAAGTGTTCTTGATGGGAACGCCACTCTCCGCTCCCTTCCTCCCACATCTTAACCCCTCCCATCTTTGATATATTGTGTACTGTTTTCAACATTGTGTTGTGCCCCACTGCATTCCTGCTTCTAGGGTCCTGTTGAGTTCTGCGCCTTGTTAATGGTATTTACTTTGTTCTCTACAGTTTTGATATTGTGTTGTTCTCCACAATCTGTGGCAGTACATTGCATTGCCTGCATTCTTCACTTCGAGGTTCCTGTTGAACTCTGTGTTTTGCTTTTGATTCTGTATTACATCTTCTTTCTTACATATAGGTTCCATGTTGTGCTCTGTGCTTTGTTTTTGGTTCTGTATTACATCTGTGTTCTTACTTCTAGGTCCTTGTTGTGCACTGTGCTTTGTTTCTGGTTCTGTATGGCAGTTGCATTCTCTACTTATAGATTCCCTGCTGCGCTCTGTGCTTTTTTGTTGTGTATGTATTGCATCCGATTTTTAGGTCTGTTGTTCTCGCTCTTTGTTGCGCTCCCCTCCCTCCTGTGTCCCCCCTTGTGCCTACATCCCATCTACCCCTTGCCCAACCTTCCTCCCCTCCATGATTGGGCTCCCCTCCACCCTCTTTCTTCCCTGCACCCCCTACGGTGCTCTCTATCTCACCTATCTTCTCTAACTGCTTTTCTATCGACTTTCCGATCCCTCCCACTAAGTCTGGCAGGACGAATCTCAAAAAGGACATACTGTTCTCCAACCCAGGCCTCCCTATTGCTGATTGCTACACCAGTGCTTGCTCCAGAAAGACCCTTACCGACATACTCATTGTCATTCCCTCCCCAGGCCTATGGTGCCCCATATGGTCTCTGTTCGCTCTCCTATTTCCTCTTTGACCATTAATAGTGGCACCCGGTGGGAGGCCCTACTGGCCCCCTTCCACTCCTCTAAAACCATCATTAATGTCTACTTAATAGCACCATCTTGATCCAGGGCCCTCAGGCCAATCTCCTCCTTTTTTAAAGATGCTTCCCACACCTTATCAACTTCCTTTGCTCTTCTGCTATTCCTTCTTACCCCTTTCAGGCTCCTCTGCCGCCTCCTTCTTCAGCCTCCTCTCTGGCACATTGTGTTGCTTCTCTGGCCACCCTGTTGCCTCCCTCCTCCGCCACCTCTCTGGCACTTTCTTCTTCCTCTCTGACTACCCTGCCTTCTCCTCCTCCTCCTCTGCCCATCCTTAGGCACCTCCAACCCTTCCGTAGGGCGAAACTCTGGCCTTTACCCCTCCCTGGAAGTCATTCAAATTTGGCAACCTGCTCCACATCTCTACTCTTAACTCTTGTTCAGCTGTCAAACATTCCTCTGATATCTGCCGTCTCCTGGAAGAGCCTGATTTGGATGTACTCTGTCTTACCCACACTTGGTTCAGGGTCAGGTCTGTCACGTGTTTTGACACTCTCCTTCCTGGTGGCTACGATATCCTCTCTGGACCCAGAACCAATAGTCCCAGTGGGGGTGTAGCCTTGATTTTCCCAGAGTGGATCTCTGCTTCTATCATTCCAATGCAGGACTACTCCTCATTTGAATGCCTGGTCTGCAAGCTCTCTATCTCTCTTGGGCTCCCTCTCACTGTGGCCACTATCTACAGGTCGCCGGGCCAGGTTGCTCTCTTCCTCTCTGATTGGGCTGACCTCTCCTCCTCCCTCCTTGCTTCTTCCTCTCAAGTTTTCCTCCTCTGAGACTTGGATGCTACCAGCCCTTCTTCAGTACTCTTTCGTAACCTCTGCGACTCTCTCTCTCTATTTTTCCCTCAGGCTCAACTCACACTGCAGGGTGCACCCTGGATGTTCTGATCTCCGGAGACCTCCCACCCTCTAACCCTCTCACCACTCCTCTGTCCTGGGGTGTTCACTTTCTCCTTTACTGCGAACTCTCGCTCCCTCTCTCTTTTCCCCTCAGGTCAAGCCAACTCCAGCGCTGCCACCTACCTCCTTGGTCATCCAACCCATGCAGCGTGACACTCTCCTTGCTGATGGCTACAAGATCCTCTCTGAACCCACAACCAACCGTCCCAGTGGGGTGTAGCCTTGATTTTCCCATAGTGGATCTCTGCTTCTATCATTCCAATGCAGGACTACTCCTCCTTTGAATGCCTGGTATGCAAGCTCTATAACTCTCTTGGGCTCTCTCTCACTGTGGCCACTATCTACAGGCTTCCTGGCCAGGTTGCTCTCTTCCTCTCTGATTGGGCCGACCTCTCCTCCTCCCTCCTTGCTTCTTCCTTTCAACTTCTCCTCCTCTGAGACCTGAATGCTACCAGCCCTTCTTCAGTACTCTTTCGCAACCTCTGCGACTCTCTCTCTATTTTTCTCTCAGATCCAACTCACTCTGCAGGGCGCACCCTGGACGTTCTGATCTCCTCAGACCCCCCCCCTCTAAACCTCTCATCACTCCTCTGTCCTGGGGTGTTCACTTTCCCCTTTCCTACGACCTCTCGCTCCCTCTCTCTTTACCCCTTAGGTCAAGCCAACTCCAGCGCTACCACCTACCTTCTCAGTCATCCAACCGATGCAGCGTGTGTCATTTGAGGCTTTTGCTGGTACTTTCTCTCATTCACCAGCACCTTTTGCTGACTAACACCCAGAGACAGCAATCTAAACTGTAATCTCTCTATCTCTAACACTCTGATGTCCTTGCCCCTGTCGTGAGGTTAAGTTTGAAGCCCAAATCCAAGTGCAACTCTTAGTATGATTCCGAACTCACCACCTTCAAAGGTGGTGGAGAGGAAATGGAGGGCATCAGGCGCACCCCGTGACAAACTGATCTGCCGCCTGTTGCAAAGGCATTACAGACTCTCTGTCCTCGCTAAGAAGAGAGCCTTCATTCAAGCCTGCATCTCTGTGGCATATAACAACTCGGCTGAACTTTACATAATCTGGAAGCAGCCGGCCAATCCTGCTGCAGTCTCTACTTGTTCCCTCCCAGGCTCTCTGCACAGCCTTGTCTTTTCAATTCACCACTGAAACTCAGGACATCATGTCCCCCCTCTCTTCCTCTACCTTCTCTTCCTCCTCCTCTGCCACTCCTAGCCCATCTGAGGCTGTATCTCCTCCTCATTTCTCCTCCTTTCCTGTGTTCACCCATGACAATGTTTTACAAGTCCAATCTATGAAAGTCTTGTCAAAGCAGGGTCTCCCCTACGTATGCAGAACCATCAAGGCCCACATCCCCACCCTTGGTCCAGCCTTGGCCAATTTATTTCTGAAATCACTCCTTTTCCACTGGAACTTCCCCTCTCCACATAAGCACTCCCATGTGTGCCCGCTTCTAAAGAAGCCCTCAGCTGATCCTTCATCTCCGGCTAACTGTTACCCTATGTCCATCACTCCTTTCCTGGGCAAACTCTTAATCTGCATACTGAATCTGTTGGTTGCCTCCACGACCACTGATCTGGCTTCAGAGCTGCCAGAAGCACGGAAACTACTCTCCTGAACACCTCTGAAGACCTGCTCTTCAATCTTGACTCTAATCTCCCTCCCTTCTGTCCTCATTCTCCTCAATCTATCCTCTGCTTTTGACAGGGCCAACCATGCCATCTTGCTCAAACTCCTCTGTGATAACCTGGGTATCACTGATAAGGCCCTGGCCTGGTTGAACTACTTTGTCACTGACTGACCCTCTCAGGTCCAACTGAGGTCTTTCCTCTCTTCTATCTCTCTCTCTCTCTAATTGTAGTGCTCCCCAGGAGTCTAACCTATCTCCCTGGCTGTTCAACCAATACCTAACACCTCTTGCCAACTGCATCACTATGTCCTGCTTTAATTTTCGGTGTTATGCAGATGACACCCAGCTCTCTTTCTGGCTCCCCTCAGCCCCCTCTGCTCCTTCTCTCATACCAGACTGTCTGGCTGCAATTCAGGAATGGCGTGCCGCCAACGATCTCTTCCTTAATGCCAGTAAGACTGAGATCCTCCTCATTCCCAAACCTGCTCCCTCCTTTTCTCTCTCTCTTCAGAGCTGCCAGAAGCACGGAACCTGCTCTCCTGTACACCTGTGAATACCTGCTCTTCAATCTTGACTCTAATTGCCCTTCTGTCCTCATTCTCCTCAATCTATCCTCTGCTTTTGACACAGTCAACTATGCCATCCTGTTCAGACTCCTCTGTGACAACCTGGGTATCACTGATAAGGCCCTGGCCTTGTTGAACTTCTTTCTCACTGACTGACCTCTCAGGTCCAACTTGAGTCTTTCCTCTCTTCGCTCTCTCTCTCTCTCTCTCTCTCTCTCTCTCTCTCTCTCTCACACACTCTCTCTTTCTCTCTCTCTCTCTCTCTCTCTCTCTACTTGTGGTGTGGTGCTCCCCAGGGGTCTAACCTCTCTCCCTGACTGTTCAACCAATACCTGATACCTCTAGCCCAATGCATTGCTACATCCCTCTTCAATTTTCAGTGCTGCACAGATGACACCCAGCTCTCTTTCTGGCTCCCCTCATCCACCTCGGCTCCTTCTCTCATACAAGACTGTCTGGCTGCAATTCAGAAATGATGTTCCTCCAACAATCTCTGCCTTAATGCCAGTAAGACTGAGATTCTTCTCATTTGGACACCTGCTCCCTATTTTCTCTCTCTCTCTCTGGCTGCCCACTCTGGGACCTCTTCCTGCCCCTTCCTTTGAGGCTAACAACCTCACCTTCTCTCCTTACATTTCTGACATCTTTAAGAACTCAAACTATCAGCTGCACCTACTCAGAGGTATCCTTCCTTTTCTCACTTTCCCACAGAAGCTCACCGTCTCCAGAGCTCTGACCCTCTCTAGTCTGGATTACTGCAACAGCCTCTTTCTAAATCTGCTTGCCTCTACTCTTCAACCTTTACAACTTATCCAGAACAGGACTGCAAGACTTGTCCTTGGCTTCAAGCCCAGGGATTGTATCTATCCAGCACTGACATCTCTTCACTGGCTCCCCAGGGCTGCAACAATCAAGTTCAAGACCTTCTGCATCGTCCAGGAGGCATTCTGGGAACTGGACCTGCTACCTCGAACTTTCTCTTCCAAAACATCTTCCTTCTCAAGCTCTCCACTCATCCACCTCCAACTCTCTTAGGGTCAGACACTTCTCCAAGCAGAGAGTTGGGGCAGATCTATCTCCACCGCTGGGGCCTCCCTCTGGAACAGCCTACCTGCCTCTCTCAAACTTGAGCAGATCCACCTCTGGTTCCGGAAGCAACTCAAGACCTCCCTTTTTGCTTTCTCTCTTCCTCTCTTGCTCTCCCCTATTGGTACCCCATTGCTACACTCACTGGTCAACTGGATACCCTGCATGTCCAGTTGCTCTTGCACTGATTCCGGGCTTGCTCGTGCACTTAAGGGTCTGTTCCTGCAACAAAGCATCTTGTTTGGAGAAAGTCGAGAAAAAACAGAATCAATCAGCTGTGTCCAGCATCAAACAAAAAAAGTCTTCAGGTGCTTCTTAAAGAGGGTCGTTGAGTTATTAGCTACTCTGGCCCTCATTCCAACCCAGGTGGTAAATTCCCTACTTTACCACCATGGTGTAAACTCTGTTTACACCATGGTGGATGGCAGATTTACCGCCCCATTCCAAGGTGAGTGGGGCGGTAAATCCCCAATCCCCATTTACCCTTCCCCATTCCCATTTTTGCCCCATAGGGCATAATGGGAGTGGGGAAGGCGCTAATTACGGCACCGTAAATTACGGTGCCGTAATTAGCGCCAAGGACGCCTATCGCATTGGTACTTAACGCCTGCTAAAAGCAGGCGTTAAGGTGGAAATCAGTCGTTAAGGGTTAACGGCGCTGACGGCGCCGTTAAACCCTTAACGCCTGGGTTGGAATGAGGGCCTATGTGTTTAGGGGGGGCATTCCATAAGGAGGGAGCCCAAGAGTAGGAACTGGCACCACCAATTTTCTTAGGGGAAGAGCGTGGTTGTATCAGGCGGATGATGTCATTGTATCACAAAGTACATCCAGTGGGTTTCTTCATAATCCTGGTAATCAGGTAAAATGGAGCTTCATCATGAAAATACTTGAACACTGTGACTAAGCCCTTGTGCTGTAGTCTGTGTTGAATGGGCAGCCAGTTTAGGCTCCTTCTTGCTTCCGTAATGTGTGCTTTACGTATCAGACCACACAAGGAACGTATGGCTCCACTCTGGATTACTTGCAATTTTCTGATATTAGCCTGTGAAGTTCCTATTAAAAGACTGTTGCAATAATCTAATTTGCAATTTATGATAGCAGCTGTTATCATAGCAAGATTTTCATCAGACAAAAAAAGATGGATGTGCCAAAGCAACTTTTTATAGTAACAGCAGGATGATTTAACATAACTGACCTGAGGATTAAAAGATAATTGGGGCTAAAAAAAACTACCCAGAGTCTTCACAGTTTTAGAAATGAGCTTTTTTTTGCTGGGTGCCCAGAATAAGAAGCTCTGTTTTAGCGTTGTTGAGAGCTAGTGAGTTCAGGGCCATCAATTTTTGGATCTCAGTAGAAATGTGGTTTATGTGCTCAGAGTCATCAATGGACACACCAGATAGCCTAAAGACAATCTGTGTGCTGTCAGCATAGTTTGCAAAGTAGACACCCATTTTACACAGACGGTCACACAGAAGTCTTGAGTAGACATTAAATAGTAAAGGCGAAAGGCATAACCACTGGGGCACACCACACGTGAGAACAGAGCTGTTGGAGTAGGCATTTTTTGCTTAAGCTGTAGCGGCGCGGTAACATTTGCCCACCGTGGAAAGTCTGTCTGCCAGGAGTTGGTGATAAACAAGATCAAAAGCGGCAGATAGATCTGGTAGGAGAAGTAATGCTGTATTGCCCCCATCTATGAGACCAGCAATGTGTGATTTCAAGTCAAGCAAAGCCGAATCGGTCCCATGATTCGGACGAAACCCGGAGTGCTGGGAGCAAAGATCTCATCATTTTCCTCCATAATGGGTAAGGGTACTGGCGGGCCATCTCCCCCATCTTCCCTCCATTCACTATGGATGAGACACCACTAGCTTGGTATCTCCACTACCAGTTTGATGCCCAGTGCCCTGAGTTTGTTTTAAGTTTACACGTGCTACACAGATATTCTTACTCAAACAATCCTTTTTTGTGAGTTAAAATTGAAGTTAGATGTATAATAAAATATTCTAAATTCAGTAATTGTACATTGAAGCTGGAACATTAAATCGAAAATAAGAGCAAATCAACTATGCCCACAACATTTAACTCGAATGTTACATAAGGATATGTGATTTCTGCCTTTGTTCACATTTTTCTTACTCTCTTGCCTTCACAGTTGTATCTTTACTTCGTCCCTTTTAGCGTCCTTTCACTTTTTCATCTGTTCCTGTCCTTTGGAAGTCTGCTGCATTTGTGACCCTCTTGCCCCTGAAGCCTGCTGCAGTGAAACTGGGGTGATTCATCCACCCGGAGCGGAAAAATCGCCACTGTCCCATTTGGGAATCCTCGCTGGAACTCTGGAACTAAAAGGTGCTGAGACATCCTTTTGCTGCCGTCGAACCTGCAACCGAATTGGACTAACCTGCTGAAGTTTGGGTTTCCTTGCCCAGGGACCAGTGAGTAATCTTTACCCCAACTGGGGGCCCCTCTCTTGTCCTCTCCTATTGCCAAATAGCGACTCCATCCCAAACTCTCGAACTGCCTCTGCCTTCAAGTGGAGGCCCTTCTTGAATAGTGGGAACTTATTATTCATCGCCTCATCCACCTTCCCGAGCTGTTAGAGACCCCTAAAGAGACCCTGCTTTGCCTCTTAATTAGGTGAATAGCTGATGTGGAATTGGGACTAAAGAGTAACTGCACTGCCTGTTTCCTTCCCCTCTAGGTTGTTCACATATTTCGTGTAGTCATCCTTTTAGACCCCTCCTGGTCTTGTATATATATTGTATTGAGTGTGATTCTTTGCTATAGTCTGTGTTACAAAGGCCTTGTAGTAAATGTGTCTATATTTTTAGACACCTGTCTGGAGTAATTTGTAAGTGTCCTTGCTCTGTGTGCTCATTGAGGTCCTTCAGTCACCCTCACCCCTCCTGAGACTTAATCTTGACCGCCTGCCATAGCTACCCTGATTGGTCTGGCTTGTCCAGAGGTTACCCTGTTCCAAGAAACTAGGTTGGCCTTCTGAACCTCTGCCCCTCCTGGACAGAGTTCAGAAATCCTTCATTGTACAATTAATATTATTTTGATGTTCATTTTGTTGCTTCTTATGTATTGCACATGGTTTTCAAGTGCCTTACTGAGAAAAAGTTCTATTTTCAAATTTGTTTTGAACTCTTTTAACAATGCTTATTTTCTCAATGTATAATATGTGACATTGGCCTCATTCCGAGTTTGGTGGTAGTCATGGCGCTATTTGCTCTATGACTGCCACCAATAACGGTACTGTGTCCGGTTTGGTGCAATGGGGACTTACCGGCCTAGTCAGACATCGGCGGGACTGGTAAGTCCCCATTCACCAAACCATTCCCCATTCCCATCGAGCCCCCATAGGGCTCAATGGGAATGGGGAGGGCGCAAATAACAGTCTTGCGAATGTCAAGCCCGTTATTTGCGCCCTGGTCCCTTAATGGGTCCTGTCCATAATGCCAGGTCAGACCAGGCGTTAAAAGAGGGACCCGCTAAGGGACCTCATAGTAGGGCGATAAGGGATTACCGGCACCGGTCTCCTTACCGGTGCCCGGTATCCCTTACCGCCCTACTCGGAATGAGGGCCATTGAAGGCCAATGGCTTTCTTTCTTTTCATTGCCAATTCATTCTTAGTGTTCATTCTTATTGATCCCTGTGTGTCAGTATTCTGATTGGTGGTCTCAGCTGAACCCACCCTCATCAAAATGGAAGATCATCTTTTCATCTTGTTTTGTCTTCTCAGTAGTGATAATGTAGTATTCAACTCGAAAGGAAGACTAAAAGACTAGAAAATAGCGTTTGTTTAGTATTATGTTAGTAATCGACTAGTATTCAGCAAACTGAGTAGTCTTGATATAGTATGCTATTGAAAAAGAACACTATGGATTACTCAAAAAAGTAGTAGTCTTCGAATACTGTAAAAAAAGACAAGTTAAATACTTAAAAGGCAGATTCACAGAGCATTTTCCTATGGGATTACACCATTATAAAACACCTCTATGAATCAGGCCCTAAAAGTAGTATTAGACTTTGGGAAGGGCATGCCAGCATTGTGTACTATCTGTTTGCATCAAAGTCCCAGCCACCCTCAACCCTCAAACTGCTTCCCCTGAGGCGACGTCATTGCAGAAGTCACATCCACCTTTACCAGCATACGTGTTTTACCAAACCATTGGCACTTCTTAAACCTTTTCCCCTTCACCAAAAAGCCACACATGCTTCCTCCATTTACCCTATTGGAAAATCAAGCAGTTGGAAGCATGAAATCTTGCAAATCGAAATAGACCATATTTATTCTGTTCCAGTTTCACTTGTAAGATGTTATACATTCATCCTTCCATCCATCCAACCATCCATCCTTTCGCCCATCCTTTTAATTACAGTTGTGGTATGTGCCTCTTGTAATCTTTTCTTCGTTATTGTTATTTTGCTTTGTAATCTCGAATGATAAAACAATATGTTGCCTTTTTAAAGGGACAACTCGAGTGTGCAATATAGTTCCATGTGCATATATTTGTACTGTCTCAAGCTACATATTGCGTCTAATAAAGAATCTGCTTCCTCATTTTGAAGTAGAATTGTACATCAACAGATATCATATAATATGCTATTGCCCACAAATAGGTTTGCCAAACTCTCTACATGCCTTTCCACTGCCGATATCATTTCTTCCTGGCTCAGTGTTGCCTGTAAATAACTGTAGAGCACAAAGCCTTGTGCAGTGTCCATCAATTATTCAGGACCCTACGTATTTATTTGCTGCCAGTATTTCCAATAGTTTCAGTAATATTGTTCCTGCAACTAAGTTATTTGCCGTGTCAAAGCCAGATGGATGAGTCTGCAAAACAATTAAGCCTGCCAGCATATCTTTGAAGTTAGCTTCTGCCAAGCATAATATCACTGTTTAAATATGGACGACATAGTCACAAAGAATGCTTCCGCATCTATGTGCATGATCTAAAACAGTCACTTTGATTGCTCGTTATTTACTATGGTCAAGAAACTAGAACACTGAGTTAATTTCTGAACATGATGTTGAGTTCCTGGTGTTCCATTGCAACAAAAAAAAAATGTTTTTAAGACGAGAAAAAAGAAAGTGAATGCTTATCTTTTTTTTGTATGCAGCATATGTTCTTCTGGAAGCACTGTACTGTTACAAGCATATACTGGCTTTTGGTTCTGTATCAAGAAATACAATATATATATAATCATGGAAAACCTTCCGGTGACACGAGCACTTTATTCGCCAGCTGTTTTTGTTTTTTCAAGGTTAATATTTCCCGCAAAAACACAATGATTTTTTAGGGTTCAAAATGTTTATTTATTTATTTATTTAACTTTTTTGTTTTCCTCTTCCCTTTGTTTTTTCGTACTTTCCGCTCATACCGATGCACATATACAGTCGACATATTAAGCTTTCCACATTGTATGTTGATTTTTTTTTGTTTATACTGTTTTAAAAACGTATGTATAATCTTCGATGGCGATAAAACAAATGTAATCACAAGTCAAAAAAAAAGAAACAAAAACTCAACGATTATTCATTCTGGAAACATCGTTTTCAAAGAATGTGTTTCTATTGATGACAGGATTCTATATGGTTTCGCGTGCTTGGTATTGTCAGTATACACAACCTCTTATTGGCGAAAAGAAACGTTCTTTCATACTCAAAGCTATATTGCAGAACTTGCTCAGGTATCACAAGTGACAATGGGGCTGATTTACAACAACGTTTTACAATGGCACACTCCAATTGACAAACGCTTTGTAAATCAGGCCTATATGCCCATTTTAAAAATATGTATGTACGGGTTAAAATTGAGCACTCGGCATTTGGTAGGACATGGGTTAAATCGAAAGGAGGTGTTACTCCAACAGATTAAGAAAAGTCCATCGTGCCATTTCGGACCCCACAGTGGGAAATAACCGAGTGCCATTGCTCTTCCATAATGCCTAGCGAGCCTCCAGCACTGCCTGCAAGGATTCGATTTTAGTGCAGAGTGCCACGGAAGCAACAGCTCTAATACTAGGGTAAAAAAGAATCATAATATTATTGCAGCACTGCAGTGATTTGAACTGCTGGCAGGCTGACTACAAACGTCCGAGTGTAGCTCTTGAACAGTCAGACATGTGCTTCACATTTGAAGAAAACAAGACAGCCTGGTACTTGTGAAAAACAAATCAAAATGAGTACTGCTCAGTGGAAGTACAGGGATTAGTAGTGGCTACACCACTGTATCTGCCATACATTACTACTAAACAATAGTAAGCCCAATCATAAAGGTAAAACAGGCACAACCCGACTTGTGTGTTAGCGGAGGCCGAGAGCAGCCTATATCTTCAGGAGGGGTGTGAGATGATAGCAGTAGCAAATCAACCAATGTAAGTACAATAGTCCGAAAGAAAGGAATGTGCAATGAATGTTCTATACAAACATATACATTAAAATCTATACAAATAAAAATGTAAATGTTTGTTTGTTCAAAATCTTAAGGGGCTGATACATGGAATTATTTGTGCCAAAAAACAGGGATTTGTGCCCCATTCTGCCCGCAAATCCCTGTTTAACAAATGAGGATTTGCGGGCACAATGGCGCACAAATTCCCATTTTTCGTTGCAAATAATTCCATGAATCAGCCCCTAAATCTCTGAAAGTTCTTCACAGATTGCTTTTACATTTTGACACAATGTTGCATTCGCACGTGTTTTTATATACCTACTATACATAGATGTCACACCTGTGACAGGTAAAAACATGCCTTTTCTGTAAAACAGCGCCATTTGTTGGACGTAAAAGCAGCACACGCTGTACTAAATATTTTACTGAAAAACAGTGCCATCTGTTGGACGTAAAAGCAGCTTTAGATCTGCTTCGTTCTCAACAGAATGAATGCGACAGGCTGAGAGTGGCTGAAAGACGTCAACGAGAAACACAAAAACGTCAAACACGACTCTGTGCACAGCAATCACGCGATTACAACCGCCTTGCATTCCGGTACAACCCAGCTGATGATTATAGTTTGAGCCGGCATCTTCTCATCGGCACCATGACTGAAGTGTGTCCTTATTGCAAGGCTCTCAAATTTAATGGAGAAACGAAAGAAATGTGTTGCGCCGCTGGGAAAATTAAACTGCCTCAACTTGGAGAGCCGCCAGAACCATTAAAAACTTTGCTTGCCGGATATACCGCGGAATCAAATAATTTCCTATCTAACATCAGGAAATACAACTCATGCTTCCAAATGACGTAGTTCGGCCCAGAAATCGTAATAGCTCAATCCATGCCAACTTGCGTTTGCAATCACCATCAACAAAGCTCAATGCCAATCGTTAGAATTGTGCGGTTTAGATCTAGACATGGATTGCTTCTCACATGGACAATTATATGTTGCGTGTTCTACAGTCGGCATATCTGCACAGATAATGGAACAACAAACAATATTGTATACCCACAAGCATTGTGAAATTAAACATATTAGAAACGTGCGCTTTCTCTTTTCTTTCTTTTCCATTTAACCAGAGTCTGCCACAGCAACGCGTGGCCGGGGACAGCTAGTAAACAATATAATTGCAATAAACTAACAACAAACACAACACAACAACACTAACAAGCATGCACCCATGTAAAGAGAACACAGAACATGCAGGCAAGTGCAGTATGTCATGCTGTTTAAATAGGGAGTGCCACTATTCAGAAAGGATATTCCTTGACAAATAAAATGTAAAATGAGGCTTAAATCTCGCAAGCTTTCTAGAGAGTGAGCTGGGGCATAGGGTCTCCAAAAAGTAATGTATTCTTGTTTTAGGAAGCTTAACAACATCAGGCAGGGTTTCTTGATGTTTAGCTGCACTCAAGCCGATGTTGAGATTGTTTGAGTTGATGCAATTCCACTAGTGGTCGGCATCATGACAGTGAGATGCAGCAGAGTCAGTGTTTGAAATGGCAAGAATATGGCCCTCATTACGAGTCTGCCAGCAACCTATGGGTTACCGGCAGAATTGCCTTACCATTTCCTCTGCCTTATATCCCGGTAATTTCCCATTCTTGTGGAATCCCATAGGACTCTATGGGAATGGGTGCCGGTGCTTCAGTGAAAACTCTGCTGGTAGGGGAGGGATCTACCGGCCTGCTTGTAGTTCACAGCCCCTACTGGCAGACTGTATTTTGTATGTCCGGAAAAGGTGCCAGTAACCGTTGTTAACAGCACTTTTTTCCAGACTAGCAAACCTGTAATGATGGCCTATGTCTTCCAATTGTTGGAGCAGAGGTTGTGCTGCAGCGAGATGATGGCTAATGATGGGTGGAGTCAATGTTCAGTTTGATGGCTTAGAGCAAGTCAAGTAGGTGCTTAAATCAGTTGCTCTCACAAACCTTGAGCCAATAGATGGGTCGCTGGTGGTCAGCAAATTCAGCTAACGGCACAAAGATTGCATGAAGTGCCAAAAGCAGTACCACAGATCATGTGTCTGCTAAAAGATTTTGAACACAAATGAAGTGTTTAAAACATTGTTTGAGGTGGGGAAACAGGATTCCAAATGCCCTTGGACTTTTGGTTTGATGTGAGCCCTGCTTCAAGTACTCCAGGACAATGTGAGTCCATGGAGTTTGACTGGCACCTACAGGGTTTCCTTCACTTTCCTTGGTGAGCCTGGTTCCAATCCATCTGGCAGAGTAACAGGTCGTGGTCCACAACAGTTGTACCCCACTGTTCACTCAAGAAGGCTTTGGAGAAGATATTCCCTCTTCCTTGGATGGCTTCTGTTCTCAACTCTTCAGCACAGGACTTTGGAATGGACTACCGCCCAACAGATGTACAAAAGAGTATTCATCTTATTCCTGCTGTTAACAGATTAATCAAAAAAGGAGTGGAAGACACTTTCTTCATGAAGATAAAATGTTTGAGGGGATTTAACAATCTGGGTTGTAATAAGAGATGACTCTTGCATTTTGACTTCATACCTGAACTAGTTTTCCCAGCAGGAAATGTAGGAGACAGAAAGGGCAAGAAGCTTGACAGAAAATAAATATGGTGGACCCCTCTTCAAGCCTACCTTCTCCTGCTGGCTCCTCTAACTTGACCACTTTCCTATGCCTGGTGAATTCAAAATGACCTCTGATGGGCATCATCCGATTTGATTCTGGCTTTGTTATGTAAGTGCTGCCTTTGAAGCACCACTTCCCTAGAACCCTAGTAGGGGATGCTAGTTAATAATCAGTTAAGATAACAAATGTATCCCAGCAAATCCCTGCACATTTAGCTAAAGTCGCCTTAACTACATTGTAGAAATGTAAGGAGAGTCTAAATATGTGCAAATACCTTAAGCGAGCTTATGTCTGATGCCATCAGTTAAATACTCATTGTTATCATATATGATGCTATTAGTGATGTGATCAGTGATGTCATCAATGAAGTCATGCATGCTGATATAAGTGTATTAGTTATGTAACCAGTGATGTCATCCGTGAAGTCATCTGTGATTCATCATTGTGGTCATAGGCTGTGTAACGGGGGAACAAAGTTAAGGTGGCTTTAGCTGAATTTCCAGGGTTGTGTTGAAATATGTTTTTGACCTTAACTAATCATTAGCTAAAGTTATTTTACTGAATTGCAAGGGTTTTGTTAGTTCATAGATTTTTTCTGTGCCACTGGCCATGGTCTTCAGCCATGGCCTGTGCCTTCGGCCGTGGTGTGAGAAATCTGAAAGTTTCTCACCCACTAGTCCCCGGGGATCTGTCATTCAGGTGGTCTAGACACGGCCATCGCATTTGGGTCCAGTTCCTGGGAGTGAACCAGTGCGGGAGGATTACCTGGATGAGGGGTCTTCGGGGAGTGGGACACCGGATTGTGAGATGCGGTATCCCCTTCCCTGTAACACCTTTTCCCCATCCAACCAGGTAGGATACTTAGGAACTCAACCCCCTCCCTTTCCCGACACAAACACTTTCTCACAGACAGCTCACTGTATGCGGAAAAATGGACTTACACCAGAGCCTTATACCCGACTTGTCCCAATACAATGGTCAGGCAATGTCAGGCAATTATGGATCATTACACACACCTGACTTCCATCACACATCCCCATACGTATAAAAGGCGAAGCACGAAAGCACACTCTGAGCAAGGCAATGCACACGAGGAAGCAGTAATTCCAAGATGGCATTTTAATACAGATTTCTGTGGAGCTTATATTGACGATATTGTCATTTATAGTAACACTTGGGAAGGCCCTCCATTTTACCTCTTTAGAGCCCTGAGAGAAGCTGGCCTAACTGCCAAGCCATACAAATGCAGACTGGCCCAATCAGCCGTGAAATAGCTCAGCTTCTTTGCAGGGAATGGTAGTGTACAACCTCAATGTGAGAAAGTGTAGGCCATCCTAGATACCCCTACACCTAAAACTAAGAGACCTCTCAGAGCATTCCTGGGGTTAATCGGTTATTACTGTAGGTTTATCCCAAACTTCTCGGACAGGACAGCTAGGCTGACAGACAAATTAAAAAACACTGAAACCCAGAACATTCATTGGACGGATGAGAATGTTATATGTAACAACAACCTAAACCAAACCGTGTGCCAGAACCCAATCATAAATGTAGTATATTTCTCAAAGGAATTTGTTTTACAAATGGACACCTCCCTTCCAGGGCTAGGAGCCATCTTGTCATTCATTTGTGATGGATTGGAATATCGCATATTATTTAGGAGTTGCACATTTTCCCCACATGAAAACATTTACTCTGTGCTGGAATTAGAGGCTCTTGCCATCAAGTGAGCCATCATCCACCTTGGATACTACCTCTTCGGAAGAAAGTTCACACTTGTTGCAGACCATTCTCCACTATTTTGGAATGCCCAGCAAAAAGATTTGAATCCTCAAATCATGCAACGGTTCTTATACCTGCAACCCCACTGTTTCATTGTGGAGCACCGTAGAGGCAAAGATCAAGGGCACATGGATTTCCTCTCTCGGTTCTGCTGTGAATAAGATGCAACTACATCACATAGGTGAATGATATGTGAGAAACCTGAAGGTGTCTCACCCACTAGTCCCCGGGGATCTGTCCGGTCAAAATTTGTGGGTTTGTGGCTTGGCGAACCGTTGTTCCTTATACAATTTCACACAGCTTCTCAAATCTGTACCGAATTTTGCATACTTACCTTTTAGGACACTTTGGAAATTACTAGCTACATGACACTTGGACACCCCACCCTGTTCCCCGGATTGCATCAAAAGTAAAAATGTGTTTGTGGGTTTGTAGCTTGGTGAAGCATTGCTCCTTATATAATCACACACCGTTTCACCAATATGCACCAAATTCTGCATAGTTACCTCTTAGGACCCTCTGGATATTACTGGCTATATGACATTTGGACACCCCACCACTTTCCCCGGATTTCAGCACCTTCACACATCAGACTGTTGCCTGAAGTCGGCGAACCATCATTGTGGATGTAGAAGGACTGGTCTCAACATGAGGAACAAAATGAAAGGTCCTTATGGAACCTCAGAAACCACACTTCAAGACCATACAATGCACAGTTTCTAAGATATTTCCACCGCAATGCACTGCAAAAAACTGCACCACACCAGGGTGAGGCAACAGGTGGGGAGAGGGCACAGCAGCACACTAACCCTCACCTCTCCCCAACATCTGCTCTGGGGTATGTCAGCCAGCCGCAGTGCAATTTACTTCAGGCTGCAAAGCACATCAAGCGATAAGAAAATCAGAAAGTGGCGTACAGGATCATGGATTTTCAACAATTGATGAGAGTGTTGTTATGTCTGTCTACAGAACCCCTTCGGAGAATGGGTACTTTTTGCTAGTATATATATATATATATATATATATATATATATATATATATATATATATATATATATATATATATATATATATATATATATATATATATATATATATATTCAGTAAAACAAAACAACTTTGTTAAATGGACATTATGGTTAAGTTGCACTACTAAAAACCTCTGAAATTCAGTAAACAAACTTTGTTAAAGGGATGTTATGTTTCCAAGTAAAACCGAAAACCCCCTGAAATTCGCCACTTATGGTAAGCTAAGCAACCATAACTCTCGCCACCACTGTGCATTGGTAAGACTAACACCCAGGACATCAAATATGACATCAGAAATCTCATTAATGACATCACTGATGACATCACATGTGCATGCACTTTTCATGAAAACTCTGTACAAGGAATTCTTATTATAATGTTGACAAAAAAGTGTGAAGGATCATTAGAATAGATGTCTTGAGCTATGTAGTGCTTTAGGCAATGCATTGATTTAAATAGCATTCTATTATGAAGTTATACGGACAGACACGGACAACATCAACACTACCCAAAATCTCAGGGGGTATCTTAGATTGTTCTATCATGCCATATGAACACTGAACAAGTTGAAAAAGCAGCTCATAAACACATTATATATAACAATAAGTAAAAAATGCAAACTATGTATGTAACCTATCAACCGTCCATTTAAATACCATGTGTACTAAAATGGAATATACCAAAGCAAAAAAGATATGCTTCCAGCATAATTACCTCACAGAAACTGCACAGCTAGGATCAACGGCAGACCTACACAACAGTAAGAACACAACTTACCAGAAACTAGTAAGTAAACTTAATTTTTCTTATATTTTTCTAAACTTTCTGTATTTGGTACACTAAAAGTAATATATATTTTTTTTTACACAGACAGGTCCAGTACTTTGGAATGGCTTGAAGAAAATGTTCCACGTGAGGAAATGTCTGAAGACAGTAATACTAATGGTAGACACTTCTCTATAAAAAAATGAATAATCATTAATTTATGTGTACTTAACATATATATATATATATTTTTTAAAAGACCATACAAACATTGAAAATAATACAGCAAAAGGGACATTAGAAAATACTCTACAGCGCATGGAACAAAAAATGAATATGCTAATGGAAAATATCAATCTTTTGGAACATTTTGTAGAGGACCACATAAAAGAAAAAAATAAATATCATTGGCCTACATGCACCTGTTCCCCCTTTCCATGTCCTAGTCAAC
Source organism: Ambystoma mexicanum (assembly GCF_040938575.1). Lineage (NCBI taxonomy): Eukaryota > Metazoa > Chordata > Amphibia > Caudata > Ambystomatidae > Ambystoma > Ambystoma mexicanum. Next base: position 562,317,108 of record NC_090928.1, read on the forward strand.
TATCCCCAAACCCTTATCACCAAGAAAAACGTTATGATGAGGCTTCCATCCCTTCATCCCCTCCCATCGATCCTCTCCAAACCCCTAATTCCCTTGTATTTGTGCCAGTTTCTGCTTCCCCCTCTCTTTCATAAATGTTATATTTGTATATAATAATAAAATATTATATGTGTTGTTACTTCATTCCTTTGTTTCTTATTTTTTGTAAAAAAGGCAGTTGGGATATCCGCAGACAGCACAGGTGTCTGGGATATCCGCAAATAACCAAAATGGGGGTGTTCTAAGGACACTATACCTGTCCGTTCTGTCCGCAGGCAAGATGAAATTGTTCTTAGAACACAACAGGTGTCCAGGATGTCCATAATTTACCAAAATGGAGGTGTCCTAAGGACAGTATACCTGTCCGAACTGTCCACAAGCAAAATGCAACTGTTCCTAGAACACGTGCGATGTCTGGGATGTCCGTAATTAACCAAAATGGAAGTGTTTTATGGACACTATACCTGTCCGTACTGTCCACAAGCAAAATGGAACTGTTCTTAGAAATCACGCGATGTCCGGGATGTCCGTAATTAACCAAAATGGAGGTGTCCTAAGGACACTATACCTGTCCGTACTGTTCGCAAGAAAGATGGAACTGTTCTTAGAACACGTGCAGTGTCCGGGATATCCATAATTAATCAAAATGGAGGTCGTAAGGACACTATACCTGTCTGTACTGTCCACAATCAAAATGGAATTGTTCTTAGAACACGCATGGTGTCTGGGATGTCTGTAATTAACCAAAATGCAGGTGTTTTAAGGACACTTTACCTGTCCGTACAGTCCGTTATTAAAATGGAGGTGTCCTTAGAACACACCTGGTGTCCGGAATGTTTGCAATTAACGCAAATGGAGGTGTTCTAGGGACACTATGCATGTCCGTACGGTCTGTAGAAAATCTATGCACATGTGCACCGCACCCATAAAACCTACGAACATTGTGCCTGTCCTTAACTATCCGTCTCACTTGTGTTGCACTTTTAAATAGTTTGAGGACCCGAACACTGTCCGTAGAACACGCACGTGCATGTGCACGTACGTTCCTGTGTATTTGATGTCCTGTGGACACCCGTTTCCTTTGTGGACGTGTTCACGAGGTCATCATGTGACCACACCCACGCTGAGCGTGTGTCCTGATTTACGGACACTGTCCAGGTCCCCGAACATTTTAAAAGTACTTTTTCAGACAATCCAAAATATTTTACAGTAAAAATTCACCATTGCACATGTCCCAGACAATGACCCTGGCTTTCTATATACTTTTTGGAACTTTTAAAACCTTTTTAGGGTTTTTGATCTGTCCACGGACAGCACGGCTGTCCGTGGAGCGCGCACCTGCATCCCTATAAAAGGCCACACCCCAGAGCTCATCTTCATTCTGTCTTTCTACTATTGATGATTGACGTGCTTTTGCTGCCTTTGCTGTTGCTGTTCCATCATCAAACCTGATGGCTTCCATGGCTGCTGTTCTTCCAGCTGATTCTGCTTCTGCCTCAGCACCACCCCTACCCCCTCGACCACCAACACCTCCCCAAAGGCCTGCAAATGGGGACAGGTGTGAGGATGTAGAGGAGGAGGATGAAGAGGATGACAAGGATGAGGTAGTGGAAGTACCTTCTACCAGCACTCACCGTGAGTCTTGGGTGTGGCTGTCATTCCACGGGCTCTGGGGAGCCGCTGGCGACTATGAAACACTTGGCGATGGCGGCGCCATTAGGATGTCCCGGGTTTTGGCTCTCTACTTCCTGGTTGCCGTTCTAGTCTTTTTCTTCTGTCTCTCTGTTTTCCTATGTAAGACCCGCCCCCCATCGAGGCCGGCGCGTTGCAACTTTGTCAGTACGCTCTGTTGCTTGCTCCCATGCTTTCGCTTTGCTCCAAGCCTGTGCTATTTTCCTCTTGTATTCTGTTCTCCTCCCTTCCCTCGTGGCCCTTCTCTTTCTCCCCTCGGCGCCCCGCCACCGCCTTTGCTTTCCTTTTTTCCCCTGACCTCCCACTCGCCTTTGCTGCTCTGGTGAGTCCCGTCTCGCCGGTGTTTGGATTTCCCTCCTCTCCTGCTACAGAACTCTCTTACCTCCCAGTGCCGGATTTGCTGCTCCATCTTCTCGTGGTATTCCCTTCCTGTGTGTTTTCTTCAGACTTTCTCCCTTCCGGTCCTGAGCTGACCAGTCCTCTCTACCACTCTCATTTGGATGCTGTGCAGTTACGCTGCTGTTTTACCCAAACGACTTTTCACCCGGACCAGCCAAGGCATTGCTGCGGTCTTCAGTTGTTACCATCTCAAAGAGGGTTTTTTTGAGCCGTTGCTTTTTTCCTTCTTTCCTGGTTTCTGCGGGAAGGGGGCCCACTGCTTCCGTGCTTGGCAGGGAATCAGGGTGGCTTCTTACCGCAGGCGACCGTACCTCTTCTCCAGAAGAAAGAAGACAAAGAAGAAGTTTACCTGGCAGGAGACATCTTCAGAGGATTCAGGTGAGGAGGAAGGGGAGGCGGACACTGATATCACTGACAACCCTCCGGTCACTGCTAAGTCTGATAGTGGCGGTTGTTTACCATTCAGGATGACGCACCAAAAGCATGTGCAAACAAGGTCACCTGCAACCAGTGCAAAATGTTGCTGAGTCGTGGGAGGCCTGGTTCGTACAGCTTTGGTACGACATCCATGAAGCGACACCTAAGGTCATTCCATTCGCAAGATTTTGTACCTTTTGATCAACGTAGTAGGTTGAGTTTCTCTACCACATCCTCCGTTTCTGCTCCCGTCACCACAAGAGACACTCCTGTGGGACAGCGTATCCCTCCAGCTGCCTCACAGGCCATCCATAATGCTCTTGACCCTTACCTTTCTAGGGTCACAGTTTTTTGTATGCACTGCGACGTGGTACTCTGCAGGGGGGAGAGTCATTGGAGTGTTTTCAAGACTACGGTCAAGGAACATGAGAAGATCTGCCCACTACCTAAATAAGGCCCACCCTACATCTGCCTCTCTCCACCCGCCCTTTATTATCCCCGTGGTTGGTGTCCCTTCCTTACCCTCCTTTCCCCATCTCTCCTAGTGTGTCTTGTGTAAAAAAACAAAAAAAATTAAAACAACAAAAATCCCCCCAAAAAAGGCTCTTTTCAAAGCCGCCTTTCACGGTCTAAAAATAGAAGTGGCAAATAAATGGAGCAGGACCCTGTGCATTTTGTAGAAGTCCGCGGACAGTTCGCAGACATCTAAAATTTTGGGGTGCTGCCCTATCATAACCATTGCACTTTTCTCTGGGAAGAAGTGGTGGCTCTGAAAGGAGACTTTGGGTGGTGTTTTTTGTGTTTGAAAAACTTGAAATGGTCAACACCTACTGCAAAATGGATGGCTATGATTCCAAAAAAGGTTGCAATGCATTTTGTACATTTCTCAGAAAAATCTGATTGCCATCATAAGTAAGATGGACTCCATCTCTGCGAAAAATGTATGTGCTATGAAACATAATATTTTAATTGTGAAAAGAGGACATGCCAACATCTCTTAGAAAGGCACAAACAACCTTATTGACATTGCGCCTCGCTTTCTCCATTTGTGGACCAAATGAAGAAGAATGCAGCCACATTTGTCTCAGCGCAATACGAGAAAAAATTATTTGGGAATTTGGAAACATGTCCATAACCTTCCCAAATCCTTCTTTCATTGCAAATTGAAATGAAATTCCAGACATATGTCCTAAACTGTTCCTTCCACAATGTATTATAATTATGGCTGGATGATGCTCTGTCTCCAAACTACCACAGAGAGGTACCAAGTCCAGCCACTTCATTCCACACAATCCATGCCAGTGCACTTCCACATGAGGGAATCCAAGACCTGAAGCTACTCCACAGCGTTCTGCATGCACCTCCAACCAATGTATCCATGAGTCTCCCAAAATCCTTATAATCTTTTTTCTGAAACACACAGCCATAGCTATCTGTTTTTCTCTCAGGAAAAAAAAAACTTTCTGACAAACTCTCTCCTTACACAACACACCCAGTAAACTTTACTGACCAATCCCTTACTTTTCTCATTCTCATTTGCATGCCTCTCCACCCCAAAATCCCTGTATGTAATACACTGTGTCCGCGGACTACCACCATGTCCACGGACATATCGAAAATCTAAGCGTGATGTATTTAAATTTAAATAGTGTGCCACATTTCCCCTTTGAGGTTGGCTCTGAAAAGAGCTGTTTTTTTTTGTTGTTTTTTTACAGATGCTTGACAGACACCTGTTATTTTCTATTTTTTTTCTTTTTTTTCCTTACTTTACTCCTAAAATCTTCACATTACCTTCTTCAAAACAACCCTTACAATCCAGAACAGCATGGCATTTCCCATAAAAGATAAAGAAATGCCATCTTCTCTAAAATAAACAGCATTACTGGAATCAATATTCTCATTATTACAGAAGAACATACCAGCTCTAAGCATGAAAGCACACATGCCTCGGTTGATTGCACACCTACCAATGTTTTGCTGAGGACAAAAAACAGAACTATTGTCCCATATTGCCCTAGGTATTAATCCAGAAAAAAATACTTTGGCGTTTGGAAGGATGTTCATTACTGCTTGAACCAAGTGTTCCAAATCTGCCAACAAATTAGGGGCACTGACATAGCCCAAATGGAAAGCACCATAGTGCAAAACTACCACATGGGGACTGTTCATCCTGCCCATTTCTTCACAAACTTGTACAATTCCCTTTACATTGTAATCCAGCACAGTGCTCCACAAGACCTCAAATCCTTTAACATCAAAATTGTTTGCCACATGCCTGCATTGAGCATACTGCTGTAAACCATGCACAAACATATCTCCAAGTACCAACACCCTGACTTTCTCCACCTCTGCCATTTTCACTACACAGTCTCTTTCAACACAAATCCACAACCTCAACACCTGATTGGCTGATCCCTACAGTCCCCTTTCCATGCTGGATTTGCTGGAAAACCCCGGATGTGGCACGCCCTATGCGCGGACAGCCGTGGTGTCCGCGGACCTCGTAACTCTTGCACAGCCCTTCTACCCTTTCCACTTCACTCTCTCTGCCATTCCCTCATTGGATACAGCTAAGCAGTCACACAACGATCTACCAATCACATCCAAGCCCTCTACATCTAACTCCATCATCAGAGTTCAGCACTTCAAACGTACTGTTGATCACTCTGAGTACAAATCTCATATCACTGGAAAGCATCTACTACAAAAACTGTTGTACAAATCTCCAAGATATCCACATGCATGAATACAAACTACAGGTATGCATATTTTCTGCACAGTACGTGTACAACTCTTATGAATACATATAAACAGAGTAACTGCCACTTAACCTGTATAAACTATGAAATTAACTTACTGTCATTTTTCCCTTCTGCTATAATCAACTGTCACTTCCAAACCTGTCTGCTATGTACATTTTTTTTTACACACAAACCTATCTAAAAAAATATAATATTAAAAGATGGGCGAAATAACAGTATAATTGTAGAAACACTTAGTAGTTCATTATAAAATGACTACAGCCAGGATAAGGTCATGCATCTTCATACACTCACACAGATAGACAATTTCATTGAAAACCTCCCAGCTGAAATAACACCACTGCCTGTAAATCAAATCTTCCTGCTTTATTACCCATACCTTCACAATGCATACATTCCATGCTTTTCTATACACTTTCTGCCATTTATGTTATACAAATTCAAACAAATGATCATTATTTCTTCTATCTACTAATATTCAATAAAGCAGCCTTAACAAACCAAGTGAGTTTCATACACTCAGTATTCTACTCATTTTCAAAGCATGTTGAACTAACATATTGTAAGTAAAATATAAAGCCTGCACATAGTCAAAGAAAACTGCATTCACATACTATGTTCAGTTATCAAACAAGAATACTACTACAAAAACACAAAAATCAACATCTAAATTAACATCAGTGCTATAAACACACAAAATTACTAACTTCTTTCTTTTACAATTGCAGTGAAGACCACTCTGCTGAGAAGCAGCAGCATCTGAAGTACAAACAACAACTCAGAAGAAACCTGTTCATTCCAAACAGAAAAAGTAAGTACAATACTACCATAATATTGTTACTGTTACTCAAACACACTGTGTGGTTGATTCATGTAACTTGTGTGCCGAAAAACAGAGATTTGTGTGCCATTCTGCCCACAAATCCCAATTTGTTAAACAAGGATTAGCAGGCAGAATGGCACACACATCCCCATTTTTCGGCGCACAAAAGACATAACTCAGCCACTAGAAAGTTAGTATTACAGAAGAAAAAAACTGTTTTAATTCTATACCATTAGATTTAGTATCAGTGCTTCTCCTCACCACTAGCTTATGTTGTACTGTCATCTGAACCCCAGCATAGTAACACACAAATACAAGAATAGCCGTCCCAACTACTTGTAGCTGCCCAATGCACAATCACAAACCACCACATACATCCTTACCATCATACTCAGACACTCATGCACACAGCAGACATACATTGCAGAATAGCCCAACCCATACCTTCATTTTTTTAAACAGACCACAAAGAACGCCTACCAAAAAGCAAGTCCATAGAAAGCAACGCAGAAGTAGAGCAAATGAAAATAAAAGTGTCCAAAATAAGCATCCATCTCTAGCAGAATTTGTACAAAAAGTTCAAACAAATGATCTAATAGGGCCATTAAGCAAAATAAAACAAGCTTCCAATAAAAAACTTTTCCTCCACTTTCAAAATGTAAAACGAAACAGAAAGTGATTAATAAGAATTCAGCTACCACTTCTGCTAACACTGCTCCTATAAATCTTGATCTAGTGGCAAGTAACCATACCAAAAAAAGTATTTTAGGAAAAATGTTCTGCCACAGAGTCCTTCAGAATCTTATAAAAAAAAGGAGACGAATCATGCACAACCCTTAAAACCTACCATAGAAAATTAATCTTAGAAGCTTTGATTGACAGTACAATCCTTCTCAAAAGGAAGTTATTTATTTTAGTGTTAAACAGAAAGAAACCACTAACAAAACTAACAACTAAATTACAAAAAAGACTTCTCAATGAGCGTAATGTCAACAAAAATAACTTCTTAAATATCTGTGGAGGGGAATGGAGTCACACCATGAGCACAGAACCATATTTCAATGAAGAAGCATACAAACAAAAGCAAATAAACACAATTGCCATACATAGCATTGGACAAGGGTATGAAAAACGTAATAATACCATAATGCAACAAGAAATGCTGCTTACAAAAATGTCCCCAGAAAAGTCAATATCACCTCTCCATTCAACTGAACCAGAACGTCCAGTATACAAATGACCGTGCATGTCAATGTGTAACATTCCCAAAAAATCTTTCAAATCTTTACGCCAGTTCCTCAATCAGTATGTGAAAGGCAAAGACAAAATCAAAAATGAAACTACTCCAAAATATGGATACCTGTCCAGTGCGCAATCACACAGGACTACAAGGACATTCATTAGCCTGCATTTCAGGACCTATTTGCAAAAGCACTTTCCATCATAAAAATGATATCAACACATCATTCAGCTATAAGAAATGTAGTCTATGAACTGTACTATGGTAAAAGTCCTGCTTTAGCACTAGCCAATTTAAATAACACTCTTCTGCATGGTACAGCCAAAGACCTACTCGAAGAAATATAGCATATCCATAGAAAATATTTTGGAAGTGAAAGCCACTTACAAAATGCAATAGCTTTACAACAGACTAGCAACAGTTGTACAGATGGCAACCTTCTACTACACACAAACAAAAAAGAAATACTACAATTTAAAAGTACATCTGCTGAAGTACCAAACCATGTGTGTGTGTGTTGCCGCAGAAATGTTCATACAAGTAACATAAAAACTGTAGACATATCATACAATATAGAAGACAATGAAGATTCCAAATAGTTTGAATTAGATCTTTACCTTATAGCAGAAAACAAATGTGAAATAACTGACCCCTTAATACTTTGCACTTACTGCACTACAAGACTAGACAACAACCAAACTCCTTCACGTGCTATCACAAATAACTTTGAATTATTCCCACTACCAGAACCCCTGCAACAACTGAATTTATATGAGAGCATCATAATTCAAACAGTGCACCCCTTTCAACCAATAATACGCCTTCAACCGAAAACATCAAAATTACCTCCCTCTGAATTAGTGAAAGGCATTTGTGGCAAAGTAGTTTACTTACCATTACATCTAAAAGAAAATGTGCGCATTCTGGGAGTGCAACGTCCAATAGAGCAATCTTTAATTGTCTTAGTAAATGGTGTACCTACAAAAGACAAACAAATTTGGCAACGACTCGTAGACTTATATAAAGTTAGACAAGCCTTGCAATATCTAAAAAACAATGATGAATACTACAAAGAAATTAATATTGAAGAAACCACTGAAATAATTCAAGAGTCAGCAGAAACTGGTCAATTTGAACTTCTAGATCCTGCTACAGTATCCAATATTTTAGACCATTATACAATTCATCCATTACGCTCTAATGACACCATAGATGATGCACTAGACATATACCAAATGCGACAAACAAAAGGATCACCAATCAGCATATGGGAAAAATTATAGAAGCACATGCTTTTCCTCTACTCTTTCCTATTGGGAAAGGAGGAAGGTACAATGATAGACCCATTCAAATTACAGCATCAGAATACCGCCCGTTATGAATGTATTCAGAAGATACCATATTTAGACAGAATGTGGAATGCATATTCCACCTACTCTTTGAAAGTGAACTGGCAATTCTATGCTATGGAGTTGCACACACATTGAAACCAGGTACCCACTTATATAATATGTCAACTACGCAATTACTACAAAAAGTGCAAGAAAATGATGAGGTTCTACAATCAAGCATTACAAATCTGTTAGCAAACATGCATGGTACTAAGGAGTACTGGTTCCGACGTCACAGAGATGTACGTTGTATGATAAGAAACCTTGGTCCGCCCACTTGGTTTGTTACATTAAGTTGTGCAGAATATGCATGGGAAGATTACATGATTTCCTACGCATAGCAAACAAAAACAAAACAAACATGTTGTGTGTATTGTCCTATATGTAACTTATATGTAACCTAATTGACTGCTTGTAAAGATACCAATGAAGCTGGTAATAAACCTAGCATGTCAACCTAAGAAGGCTGAGAGCCGCTTTGTTACATTGGCGACGAGGAGCGCACTTCATGGTCCCTCAGACACGCTTTGCAGTTCACGTCTACTATTCACAGGATACCCACTTGGGAACGTGCACAGTGCATATTCCCATTACTCCTAAAGAAATAGTTTACTTCTAAAGCTTATGGGCACCGCTTTTTCACCATATAGCCCAGTTTCTTCCTTCTTGCACATCTCAGTATACCATCATCCACAGGTGACAATGCACTAAGTCTACATTCTTCATTTAACCACCGAAAAAGGTACTGCCCCTCCTCTGCATCTGGACAGATCCTTCCCTCTTTCTGGTCCTTCCCTCCTGCAGTATTATTGTGAACTATCCAGCAGAGGGCTTGAATATCACTACCAGATGACAGACCCGTAATCCTTCCAATACTGGGGCGCTCCTCCTCCCCCTTTTTTCCCACCCTAGGTGATGGGCCTTACTTCATTTGGGGGCAGTGTTGTCCTTTTCTTCCTCCTCCCTGCACCCCCCACAGCAGGGCTTCATCTTTGCACGCATAGACTCTTCTTTTGAAAGACCACCTCATCGCGAAAGACCAACTCCATCGTATGGAGGATGCTCTGTGCACCTGTGAAGGGTGAAGTTGCCCCATGAGGAGAGAAATGGAACGGGTCCATGATTGCAATAAGCAATGCACTGGTATATGTGGGCTGGAGGTTAGCCCTAGCAGCGAGGACAGGACAACATGCGCCTTGTATGTGATATATATATAACTGGTGTGGTAATGTCGCCCCTGGAATGCGTCCCGTTGTATCCAGTGGGTGTTCGTTGGATGGGAAGGAGAGGTCACCGTGTATGAGTAAAGGACCACATAAACGTCCCCATGCAATCAGGAAGTGAACGGCATTCGGCGTACTGTGCCTTATTAGCAATATCGTAGAGCGCACTGTATGTTTTTGGTGAGAACTCAGTCACAGCTCATTGGTGTATTGTGGGGAGCTGCACCGATAACTGCTTCCTATCCGTTGTGCTATCCGGAAGAGTAGCACATAAATGCAAGGATTGTCTTCGGTTCCGAATGTTTGGCTAATCGTCGGATGTTACGAAAGTATTGTCGGAGCACAGCCTGGACATGGCAATTGGTGAGGCGACATGAGGAAGGTGTGTGTCTCTTGTGGAAATTCTATCATCCAGAGTATGGCGCAGGACTTATCACGGTAACTGTGACTGTGACATGGTGTGTTATTTACGAGTTGGGCCTTGATATTTGTGATTGCGCAATTGTATCCATTTTCTGGTTGGGGATTTATATGGATGCATTTCAGTATTGGAACGTGCCGGTAGGGATTTAAGATTGTATTACTTGCAGGAACTCTAACAGGTATGCGTCTTTGGGGGTGTTAACCGCATAGCATTTGGGCATGTAAGAGTGGTTGTGATACTAGTATGGATCTAGATGGGTATGTGTAGAGGTATGCTGCCAGGATATTAATGCGTGATGTATCTAGTTTTTGAATTCTTTGAGGATTTTCAGCTGTTAGGTCACTTAATTGCGATATGGAATCTTAGAATTGGATTTGGGTCGGGTACATGGCACCTAATGTTCAAGAGACTAGATGTAACTTTTTGAGGATTTTCAGCATTTAGGTTGCTTTATAGCGACATGGACTTTGGGATTGGATTTGGAAATGTGCTCAAGACATCTATTGATGATCAGTCTAGGATTAATCTTTTGAGCATTTGCAGCATTTAGGTCGCTAAATAGCGGCATGGACTTTTAGGATGGGACTTGGATAGGGTTTTATGTCTTCTACTGCCTTATGGTGAATATGAAACTTTGGTATACATAAACTCATGCATTGAACAGTATTATTTATGTTTATGATATATGGTGTTTTAAAATATACATTAATGTGCAGATGTATAGAACATGACAATGAGATCTGCATATTGTGTTATGTGATGTATGATTTGGTCTATTGGGGATGGGTGTGGCTATGAGTGCCTTCATTCCTGGTTGGGGATGGTGCTTACATAGATGATATTAGTGTTGTTTGTCTGATGGTAAGTGTGCCGCGTTGGCATGTGTGACCTACCTAATGCAGTTGCTGGGTGGTACTTTCAGCAATGTAGTCAGTAAGGTATGGGCGTGTCTGTGGTAGGGACGTGCATGGATCAACGGTCTTTGTGGGTTAATGGTGGTAGCTCCACCAGTTCTGTCGGGGCGTAACTGTAATTAGGTTATGCATGGTTATTCCACATGTGGCTGTATGAGGTAGTAGTGCCACCTATTGTCGGAGAGTGACTGAGGTTAGTCATGCAAGGTGATTGGTTTGGTATCTGGGTATTAGTGCCCCCAGCAGGTGTAGGGTATGTGAGTATGGGTGGCAGCACCCACGGTTTTTGGTATGGGCATGTCTGTAGTATTAGGCATTGCATGGTCAAACATTAACCCGACTTTGTGGTTTACTTATCACAAATAATTTAATCTATTTCTATTCTCTTGCACATGCAGTGCAGCTGTTTTTAGCTGTACTGTGTGTGCTTCCATGACTATTTTCACCCTCATCAGGGTCCGGTGTGAGATAGTGAGATTAGTTGTAGGACCTGGTCTGCCTGGCCAGTGCATTGGGTATGAGGTAAGTGATAGAGTGTCAGAGCATGCGTTGCGTGCCAGCCCTGATGATGTGAGTCGGTGTGATTGGTTTATGTTGGTGTGTGTGGAGATGTGTTGTGCAATGTCTTATGCTGTTGTTGGAAGAGGGGAGATGTGTTGTGTAACGCCTCTCTGAGTGTGTTGTGCAATGTAAGGGGAGGAGATGTGTTGTGTATGGCTTGGCTTGGCAGAAGGAATGTTGTGATGTCACGTGGCGTGTTTATACCTGAGTGATGGAATGCATGGGTGAATGTTCAAACCTGGTCAGTTGGTCAGCAGAGGCCTGGGTGATGGGCTGCCATTGTCTTGTTATTGTCTTATATGTAATTTACATGTAACCTAATTGACTGCTTGTAAAGATACCAATGAAGCTGGTAATTACCCTAGCATGTCACCCTACGAAGGCTGGGAGCCGCTTTGTTACAAAACATAGATATACTAACACCTGGAGAACTTTGCTCTCTAGATCCTGTTAATGTTTCAAGTTATTTCCATCATCACTTCATTGCTATGCTACACTTTATTTGTAATAAAATTGTTCCTCCCCTCAGAGAAGTGCAACACTTCTTTTGGAGAAAAGAATACCAAGCCAGAGGAGCACCACATATAAACATGTTTTTATGGATTAAAGATGCTCCTAAATTTGGTCAAGACAGTGATGCCACTGTTTTACAGTTTATCGAAAAATATGTCACTTGTGAAATTCCATCAGAACCAAACAAATAGTGATCTTCATGCACAAATGTTACAGTTTCAAAGACAGAAATGTGGGAAATATCGTCGTCGTAAATACAAAAATACTGCACCAAATGCTGCTTTGGTTTCCCTAGACCAGTTACAGCAACAGGTCAAGAACAACTTCATGTGGGTCATTATGACCCTGGCGCTAAGTGTTTAACGGTGCCGTAAAAGGCCACGGCGCCGTTAAACACTTAGTGCCTGATTATGAGGTCCCTTTGCGGGACCCGACCTTAATGGCTGGTACAGACCAGCTATTAAAGTAGGGTGCCACAAAGGGACCTTGGTGCTAAGTACGTTACCGCAATTAGCGGTACCGTACTTAGCACCTTTCGCTTTCCCATTGAGCCCTATGGGGCAAACATGGAAATGGGGAAGGGCCATGGCAGCATGGGGAATTACTGCCCCGCCAACCTCGGAATGGGGTGGTAATTCCCCATTCCGCCATGGCGGAGTCGGTAAGTTACTATTAGCACCATGGTCCAACGCCTGGGTCATAATAAGACCCCATGTCTTCAGTTAGACATAGGGCCTCATTACGACCCTGGCGCTAAGTGAAAAACGATGGCGGTAAATGATTACCGCCATCATTTTCCGCTAGGTCCGATTATGACCCTTGACCGTTAACTACGATGCCATTAGCGGCATCGTAGTCAACGCTGCCGCTATCTGCGCCAAGTACGCGCGCATGCGACCTCCCACACCGTACTTAGCACCATGGCGGAAAGGTACGCGAATGCCGACCCAGGCGGACATGCACCTAACGCCAACACCCAGCCCGTTAAGTACCTTACCGCCATGGCGCTAAGTACGCCATCGCGAACCAACCGTAAATGGCCATGTAAAGTGAATCCAGCTGCCACAGGTGCACAGAAACAGCACAGGTGGAGGCAATACAGACTCAGGAAGTACAAAAAGAGCACACTCCACCCCTTTCCACACCCAGTCACACTCCACAATGATACCAATACGACTTGCAATGTTGGGGCTGGAGGACCTGATAGCAATGCAAGTGCTACTACAACAACAACAACAACAACAACAGGCAGCACAGAGGAGACGCAGGAGGAGAAGGAGGGCAAGGCAGGGCCAGCAAGCCCCACCAGCACAGCCAGTGCCACCACGCAGGCAGCCCCCAATCCCACGCATCAGAGCCAGTCCATTCAACCTCACTGCTGAGCAGATCCACACCCTGTACCGTTTGGACGGGGACACCATCAACGCCATTGTAGACATGTCACACAACGACATCGTCAGCATGATAGAAAGTCCAACCGCCATCCCACCCCTACTGAAGGTAGTGACTGTACTCCACTTCCTGGCCACATGCACCTACCAGCACATAGTGGGGCACTTGCATGGCATTTCACAACCATTATTCTCACGTACACTTATCCAAGTGCTCGATGCCCTCCTCAAGCACACAGACGACCACATCTCATTACCACGGACTGCCCAGGAGATTGCAAACACCAATGTGGGTTTCCATGCACTAGCCGGCATACCTGGTTGCATTGGTGCCATCGACTGCACCCATGTGGAATTGGTGGTTCCACGTGCCATGGAGGTACCGTACCGCAACCGGAAACAATTCCACTCAATCAACGTGCAAATGGTCCGTGACTCCAACAAGATCATCACACATTGTTGTGCTCGATTCACCGGATCAACCCATGATTCAATGGTCCTGAGGAACTCCACAATACCACGCTACATGGAGCGACATGCAGGCCCAAGATCCTGGCTACTCGGTGAGTCTAATGTCATGACCATGGAAATGTGAAGTGGGTAGGTGAACGACGTACCAATGCATACTCCACCTGGCTGAAAGGGGGTGGGGGGAATGATGCACTCCACCTGGCTGAAAGGGGGGGGAATGATGCATACTCCACCTGGCTGAAAGGGGGGGGAATGATGCATACTCCACCTGGCTGAAAGGGGGGGGATGATGCATACTCCACCTGGCTGAAAGGGGGGGGGTGATGCATACTCCACCTGGCTGAAAGTGGGGGGGGAATGATGCATACTCCACCTGGCTGAAAGTGGGGGGGGGGGAATGATGCATACTCCACCTGGCTGAAAGGGGGGGAATGATGCATACTCCACCTGGCTGAAAGGGGGGGGGAATGATGCATACTCCACCTGGCTGAAAGGAGGGGGGATGATGCATACTCCACCTGGCTGAAAGGGGGGGGATGATGCATACTCCACCTGGCTGAAAGTGGGGGGGTGATGCATACTCCACCTGGCTGAAAGTGGGGGGTGGAACGATGCATACTCCACCTGGCTGAAAGGGGGGGGTGATGCATACTCCACCTGGCTGTGAGTAGCAGAGAGAACGGAGACAGATGATACCCTACAGGAACCCAAACTCCACCCAACACCAGGAAAGCCAATACCCAATTTATGCAGCCCTACCATGTGAATGAGGTTGTGTCCCAACCATGACACAACCATCTGCAAGTGCATTGTACCAAATCAGACCACATTGTCAACAATGAAATGCACCTACATGCACGTCACCAAACACCATCAACCAAAAGGCCTGTCCCCCATAACTGCCCACGAAGGAGGCACATGAAGGACAGAAACATCAACACACCATTACACAGACAGCAGGGCCCCCAAAATGTCCCTATCAGCATCAGCATTGCTCACTGGGGTCATGATGAGGCCCACAGCAATGTTGCAATGATGTGTGCATTGACATCACAGGACACGTGCCAGTCGAACAAAACAAACGGCATGAACGGACACAGTGGATGGGCACTCACAATGCACTCCACCCCTCTGCATACATTGGGTGATGGCATGCAAAACAGGCCATGAGAGCCATGAGCATATACTGGTTGCATTGTGTGAATCAATTAGTGCATTTAGAAGTGGTCCAAAGTAACAGTTGGATGCAAGCCATGGTGGCACATCATGTTCTTGATCAGACGTCATGACTGACACATACATTCTCGCCTACATACAGGTGATGCAGGCTATCCCCTGAAGAGGTGGCTCCTCACACCAGTCCGGAACCCGCAGAACCAGCACGAGGAAGACTTCAACCGTGCACATACACGTACCCGTGTGGTCATTGAGCAGACATTCGGCCTATTGAAGGCACGGTTCCGATGCCTCAGCAGGTCTGGTGGGGCACTCCTGTACCGCCATGAGAAGGTGGCAAAGATCGTCGTGGCATGTGTCATGCTACACAATATGTGTTTCAGACGAAATGTGCCCCTGCCCCCTGACGCAGAA
The DNA here is from genome assembly GCF_040938575.1 of Ambystoma mexicanum. NCBI lineage: Eukaryota > Metazoa > Chordata > Amphibia > Caudata > Ambystomatidae > Ambystoma > Ambystoma mexicanum. The sequence continues at coordinate 562,332,958 of NC_090928.1, forward strand.
CTGCAACCACCTGATGATGAGGATGAGGAGGGTGCAGATGGGGCCGCACCTCATGGAGGAGGCGATGCACAGGAGGGGCGTGTCATGCGTCAAAATATCATCGACCAATGCTTCTAGCACACATGGCTGGTGTGTATCACATGGAGACGGCACTTGGGGCACTGTGTGTCTCTGGGACATGCACACTGTGGACTGTACACCAACAAAGCACACATATGCAATGAAAATGTCCACACATTTCATTTTGGAAAAAGGAAAAAGTGTATTTTAATCATAAATTGTTGTGACACACACCCTCCCCCCTCCCCCTGCACACCCCAACACACCCCTCCCCCCTACCCCCTGCACACCCCAACACACCCCCTGCCCCCTCCCCCCTGCACACCCCAACACACCCCTCTCCCCCCTCCCCCCTGCACACCCCAACACACCCCTCTCCCCCCTCCCCCCTGCACACCCCAACACACCCCCTCCCCCCTGCACACCCAACACACCCCCTGTGAGTGTCTACAGGTGCCTCTAACAGTGGGCACAGGCTATTATAAGTCCCCTCTCCTGGCCCCCAGGGCACCCCTGCCTGTGGAGCGCAGGTTCCGTCCTGAACGTCGGACGGGGCTGCTCTGGACGGAACTGGCAGCCGAGGATGTCCCTGCCTGCTCCCGTGCATGCATGTCCTGTAGGGTGTGGGAGAGCTCTGTGAGCACACAGCGCACCCCGGCAAGTTCGCCACAAATGTCCCTTGACATGGACAGCATTGCATCCCTCATGGTGTCAGTGCTGCGCGCAATTTCGGCCCTTAGGGTCTCCGTAGCCTGTTCGATTGCTGCCCTGGCCCCCACACATTCCGCAGCATGCTCGGTGAGTAGCGTGGACAGCTGTTGCTGCCGTTGAATAATGTCCTCAAGGGACTGTTGCCCCTGCTGGGCCATGCCCATTGCCGGTGGTGTGATGGAGGGGCTGCTCCCCTCCTGTGGACTTAGAGCTGGGCATGGGGTAGATGGCCACTCCTCTTCCTCTGTGTGCCCCTGTGTGGGATCCTCATGGGGGCTGGCATGGGACAAACAGGGGGAATGTGGAAGGTCAGTGTGGCGTCTGACGTCGTGCTCCTCAATGTCGGAGTATGAGCATGCTGCAATGGCAGCTGATTCTCCAATGGTGCTGCTGGCCGCAGAACCGGTGCTTTCTGTGGCAGGCAATGTTGGAACAGGTGGTGCTGCTGCTGCTGGCCTGCTGCCTACTGGGGTGCTTGCCGTTGGGCCGTCCTGTTTGCTGGCAGTGGATTGTGCTTGCTGTGGGGTCTGGCTCACTGCAGCTGAGGTTGAGGGTGCGTGTATGGTTGTCTTGGCCTTCTTGGCTCTTTTTGTCGCAGGGGTCTCCTCGTCCTCGGGGTGTGATTCTGAGCCTCTGGTGGAGCAAAGGAGGGAGAGCGTTATTGATGGGTCTGCGGACATTGGAATGACAATGATTGACATGATTTTGGTCAGTAGATGAGGCACATTTGAGGCAGGGGCATGCAGGTTGTCGCCTTTTTGTGTGGAATGAGGATGGAGGTATGTGGGTGCCGGCAGATAGGGTGTGCATGCTACATGTATACAGGGTGGAGCTCGCATGTGGCTGTGGGCAGTGTCCAGCTAATGTGTTGCATTTACACTCTAGAGCAACATTGTGCTACACATGAATGGACTTCAGTGACTATGGCGTGTCTTGATTTGAGGCACCTACCTTCATCGCCTGATGTCGGTACTCCTCTTTCCATCCCTCCGACGCCTTCAATGCCTTCCATGCCAATCGTGCTGGCACAAATTTCCTCCCACGGTTGGAGTTTCAGTGGGGATTCAGAACCTCCACCGGTAGCCAGGGCAAGGTTGCGGTTCGCAGAGATGATGCTTATTACACGTAGCCTAAGGTCATCCCACCGCTTCCTGCACTGCTGTGGGGTGCGGGGTACGGTCCCCACCGCGCTGACGCGCTCTGCCACCAGGGCCCATATGGCCTTCTTTTTGGCTATCGCCGGCCTGGTCATTTGCGGCGAAAAAACAACGGCTGCATTGTCTTGTAGGGTCTCCGCGAGCATGCTCAGTTCCTCCCGGGAGAATCTGTCCTGGCGCTGGCGGTCGCATGCCTTCTTGACAACTTTGGGCATTTTTGGGTGGTTAAGTGGGTGGGTGATGGGTTGGGACAGGTGTCAGGGTTGGATCTGGTGTTGTTGGGAAGGATGGCAATGGATTATGTTTTTAAAGATGGCCGCCGTCCTGTTTCTTGTTCCGCCGCGATGACGCTATTTCCGGTTCCGCTTTTTACGGTGACCGCTAATTGCGGCCACCGCTGATTACGGTGGCCGCTTATTACGGTGGCCGCTGAGATGGGTGGCGGTAGTGCACCTTGCGCGGCCTACGATGCCGGTAGGGGCCCTTTCCGCCATGCCGTTATTTACATAACCGCCATGGCGTAATGCTCGTGCGCGATGGGTCGGAATGTGGCGCTCTTTCCGCCATCGGTCCACGGCGTAAACGTTCATTACGCCATGGCGGTAATGTCGGCTACTTACCGCCAGGGTCGAAATGAGGCCCATAGGGTTAAAGGTACATCCCCTAAGAAAACATTTTACATAAAAAGAACAGAAGAAGCAAAATATATCAATGATTACAATGCAATCATTGCCCTCTTATGGAATGCAAACATAGATGTGCAGTACATTGCAGACAATTCCACTGCAGTTCACAATATGTTATAGCCTACTTAAGCAAAGCAGAAAAAACAGAGCTTCAAGACCTCTTGGATGAACTATCATCGGACAAAACACTGACCTCTTGGATGACCTATCAACGGACAAAACACTGTCTCAGAAATTGTACAGCTTAGGCATAAAAATGCTCTCTCATAGAGAATGTGGCTGCTATGAAGCTGCAGATCTTTTAACCGGTACTGCTTTGTATTGAAAATCTGAAAATATAGTATGGCTAAGTCTTGGTGCTGCTAAATCTAGAAAAAGAGTTCTCAAATCATACGACGACATAGAAACAATAGCCAAAAATGATCCTAACAGCCAAGACATTTTGAAACATATTTTACTTGACACATACTACCCAAACAGAAGTACCACTTTGGAAACCATGTGTCTATACCACATAGCCCAAAACTTCACATACAAAAATAATATAAAACCTGATGAAAATAAAGGTAGATACATAGAAATTGTCATTAAAAACTCCTCAACATAAAGAACTATATTACATGTCCCTGCTACAACTTTTTAAACCATGGAGAAAAGAAGAAGAATTACTAGATATCTACGACTCCTATGAAGATGCTTTCAAAGCAAATGAAAGCACTATAACCGATGTAAACTTTACATAGTACAAAACAATGTTGCACAATGAACAGCACCACGAAAAATAACTCCAGGCCCAACTAGATAAGGACACCCCCGACAGTAGTCAACCTTCTGTAACAGGTAGCCAAGAACCACTGGGACAGCCGCTAATAGCAAATGAGGCAGAATTAGCTATAACAGAAGTAGAAAACACCATGGGCCTCATTACAATTTTGGCGGTAGCCATGCCGCTGGCATGGCTGCCACCAAAATCGGATCCGGGTTCCCAGAATGGGGAATTACCGGGGCATTCTGAGTTTGGAGGGCCCGGTAATATCTCCCTCCAAGAACTCGGGCCCGGACCTTCCCCATTCCCATTTCAGCCCCCATAGGGCTGAATAGGAATGGGGGAGGGAGCAAACAACTGGCCGATTACAAGCGGCCTGTTGTTTGCACACTCTTCCCCTCGCGGGACCCGGTAAGCATGCCTGGTTTGACAAGACGTTACTTACCGGGTCCGGCGAGGGGAGCTTGTAATGAGGCAGAATGGGTTTAACGGGTCCGCCTCCTTGAGCGGGTCCCGTTAACCCGTTCTGCCTCACTTGTAATAAAGCCCCATGTCTCACTATGAAGAAGATACAGAAGACTAAACTGTACTGCAATCAAAACTGAACAATGGCAGAGTAGCATTTTTCTAGAAGTAACAAAATAAATTGCACATGGTATACAACATAAAAATAAAGAATGTACCTGCCAAAATTACAAACCTATACTACTATACGTCAGTGGTCAAGCTGGTTCAGGCAAAACATTCCTAATCAAAATCATCACAAGTTCCTTCAACAATTGGTGCAGCCTTCAGCCATGCACCCTGACCACAACCACTGCAGCATATCACACCCATAGATCACACCTATATAATTAAACATTTTAACTGGCTATATGGGCCACTGCATTGCTTTTTTTATGTCCGCGGACATGACAAACACATCAGGTATGCCTGCCACCTAAACAAATATAGCATTTCACCCATCTCTTACTCCCCCACCCTCCCCAATCACTCTTACACACAAACATACTTGCCAAATTTGTATTTGTGATGTCATCTTTGATGTCCTAGGTGTTAGTCTTAGCAGTGCACGGTGGTGGCGCGAGTTATGGTTGCTTAGCTTACCATAACTGGCGAATTTCTGGAGTTTTTTGGTTTTACTTGGAACCATAACGTCCCTTTAGCAAAGTTTTTTCACTGAATTTCATAGGTTTTTAGTAGCACAACTTAACCATAACGTCCGCTTAACAAAGTTTTTTCATTGAATGTCATAGGTTTTTGTTAGTTCAACTTAACCATAATGTCTACAAACATCTGACTTCATTGCAGACCTTCCAGAGAGTGCCACATGACCATATGCTGACGCGCACCATGATGACGTGTTCGAGAACCCGTACGTACTTCACAATAAGATCTGTGCTTCGTGGACAGTTTGGAACTGCATTTTCTACTGATCTAGGCACTTTCAACTTCAAAATTTCCCTTGCACAGCTCCAACACCTATTCCTACTCATCCATTAACAACCTAGTACACATTACATACTTTTAGCAAAACTGCTATTTATCTTAAAATGGCATCAGCTAAGGCCATCCCTCCTCCCCAAGAGACACCACCACTGCTGTAATCAAGGAGCATGAGAAACACTGCCCCCTACCTTAGAAATAACACACGCACAACATTTTACCCTGTTACCTGCCCCTCCATATTAGTGTATGGTGCCTCTTGCCTCATTTCTCTCCCCGCCTTTCGTTCTAAGCTCTCCTGCCAAAAAAATCCACCCAAACACAAAATAAATGTTCCTTTACGAACCACCTTTCACAGTTAAAAAATAGAACTAAAAAAAAACCACATAGACTCCATCTACTTTATATTTTTCAGTAAAATACATAGACTCCATAACATTTTCCAACATTTCCATTTGCATTTTGTGTTAATCTAATGGCAATATTGGGGCGTTCATCCTCCGTTCCAGGGACTGGAACGGTGGATACCAGCCCAGCAGCGCACGTTATCAGCCCAACTGAAGCGAGGGCAGATAACGAGGTCTCTGGACCATTATCCCCCAATTCCAGCCCCTTAAATGGGGGATGAAGTCCATTAGCAGCCTAGGTTCCCAAAGCCATGGTACTAAAAAAGGGGACTTTTCGTCCTACACCGGGACACCTGTGGCGCCCCAGTTTAGGAAGGAAAATCCATTTTCAAGATGGCCACCATGGAAAGGGAAGGCGGGGGTTCCATACAGGCCCCCTCTTCGCTTTCCATGGCAGCCTGCAGAAGGCAAAAAGAATACCCTATGACCATATTACCACAAGCACATTTTTCTTCCCTTTCAAATCTATCATAATTTCGAATAACTTTACCACAAAGCCAGTCCCAGGTGGACATGGTCATTTTAATCCTATTTTTTGTCCCTTCTGGGCATGGCTAGTAGCCAGATTGTCTGGATCATGATCTTATTCCATGAGCTTTAACACACTGTCTGGGGATTCAGCCCAATGAGCAAGGTTTCTTTGCATTTCAAAACGAGCCCAACGAGTCATCAATGATATTTGTGATGTCATCTTTGATGTCCTGGGTGTAAGTCTTAGCAGTGCATGGTGGTGGCACGAGTTATGGTTGCTTAGCTTACCATAACTGGTGAATTGCAGGGGTTTTTCAATTTTACTTGTAACCATAACATCCTTTTAACAACATTTTTTTAGTGAATTCCATAGGTCTTTATTAGCGCAACTTAACCATAACGTCCCTTTAACAACGTGTTTTCATTGAATATTACATGGCCACGGTAGTGGCCATGTAGTTATGGTTAAGTTGCTGTTTCCATAGGAAGAGCACTTTTTGGGTGGCTTATAACTTCGCTCTCCCTGAACGGATCCTCACCAAACTTTGCAATAAAAGTATTTGGGTCACTCTGAATTATTTTGCAAAGTCTGGTGAGGATTCGTCCAGGGGGGGCAAAGTTATAGGGGGGGTCCCAAAACTTTTTTTTCCCATAGACTGAATGGGAAAAAAAATGTGCTCGCGCCTACAGCCCAAACCGCTGGACGGATTTCCACCAAATTTGGACCAGGAGCAGCGGCTTGGTCCCGAAAGCGTGCTTTTGCAAATTTGGTGAAAATCAGTCCAGTAGTTTTTTTTAAAATGAGCAAAAAGTAGGTAAAAAAAAATTAGTGATATCTGTGTTCGGTTCGCGGACACACTTCCCTGTTCGCTCCGCAGACAGTGTCCTGATTGGCCAATCGTCTTGCGTGATGTTTGCGGACATGCAACGTGTTCACTGATTGGACGGCGTGGAGCGTGAAGCGCGTCAGATTTTTCGGTAGCGCCCGCCATCTTGGGTTTGCGGACGTCCGCGGACAGCGCGGTGATACTTTGTTCAAAATGTGTATTTTGTATAGTGTGTTGGTGTGTAGGAGTGTTTGAGGAGGGTGGGAGTGTATGAGATAGGATGAAAGTTGTGTTTTTTATGTGTTAGACGTTCTTTTTGTGTTCGATTTGTTTGCGGACATCACAGGTGTTCTGAAATGTTCTAAATAAACTGACTGGGGGGTGTTCTAAGGACTCAATATGTGTCTGTTTTGTTCGCAAGCAAAGTGAAACTGTTCTAAGAACACTCGCGGTGTCCGGGGAGTGTTCGTAGGGGGTGTCCTGAGGACGCTGTCCGTATTGTTCTCTGTCAAGTTGAATGTGTTCTAAGAACACCTGCGGTGTCCTGAAATGTTCGCAAATAAACAAAATGGGGGTGTTCTGAAGACGTTTTTGAGAACACTCCCGGTGTCCTGAAATGTTCGTAGGGGGTGTCCTGAGGACGCTGTCCGTATTGTTCTCTGTCAAGTTGAATGTGTTCTAAGAACACCCGCGGTGTCCTGAAATGTTCGCAAATAAACAAAATGGGGGTGTTCTGAAGACGCTTCTAAGAACACTCGCGGTGTCCGGGGAGTGTTCATAGGGGGTGTCCTGAGGACGCTGTCCGTATTGTTCTCTGTCAAGTTGAATGTGTCCTAAGAACACTCGCGGTGTCCCGAAATGTTCGCAAATAAACAAAATGGGGGTGTTCTGAAGACGCTTCTAAGAACACTCGCGGTGTCCGGGGAGTGTTCGTAGGGGGTGTCCTGAGGACGCTGTCCGTATTGTTCTCTGTCAAGTTGAATGTGTCCTAAGAACACTCGCGGTGTCCTGAAATGTTCGCAAATAAACAAGATGGTGGTGTTCTGAAGACGCTTCTAAGAACACTCCCGGTGTCCTGGAATGTTCGTAGGGGGTGTCCTGAGGACGCTGTCCGTATTGTTCTCTGTCAAGTTGAATGTGTTCTAAGAACACCCGCGGTGTCCTGAAATGTTCGCAAATAAACAAAATGGGGGTGTTCTGAAGACACTTCTAAGAACACTCGCGGTGTCCGGGGAGTGTTCGTAGGGGGTGTCCTGAGGATGCTGTCCGTATTGTTCTCTGTCAAGTTGAATGTGTCCTAAGAACACTCGCGGTGTCCTGAAATGTTCGCAAATAAACAAGATGGTGGTGTTCTGAAGACGCTTCTAAGAACACTCGCAGTGTCCGGGGAGTATTCGTAGGGGGTGTCCTGAGGACGTTGTCCGTATTGTTCTCTGCCAAGTTGAATGTGTTCTAAGAACACCCGCAGTGTCCTGAAATGTTTGCAAATAAACAAAATGGGGGTGTTCTGAAGACGTTTTTGAGAACACTCCCGGTGTCCTGGAATGTTCGTAGGGGGTGTCCTTAGGACGCTGTCTGTATTGTTCGTTGTTAAGTTGAAAGTGTTCTAAGAACTATCGCGTTGTTCTGAAATGTTCGTAGGGGGTGTCCTGAAAACGGTGTCCGTATTGTTCGCTGGCAAGTTCAAAGTGTTCGCGGACATTAAAAGTTTCCCATAGATCATAGTTGAAATGTTTGACTCTATGGATGTGATATGCTGCGGTGGTTGTTGCCAGGGCATAGAGTCTTGGGTGCATGGCCATTTGGCCATGCACCCAAGACTCTATGCCCTGGCAACACCCACCGCAGCATATCACATTCATATTTGCTTATAACTTTGGGTGAAAAACAAATGTATAAAGAACAAAGGTATTAGATACTATGGATGTGATATGCTGCTATGGTTGTCCTTATTATTGTATACTTACTGTTTGGTCTAGTAATGGGAGTCCATGTTTTTGTTCTTCATTTCTGTGATAAAAGAAAATAGCATGTTAGTATTAGTATTTTGTAATGACTTATTACATTGTATAAGCAATATACTTTTATTTTTTTTCGACCCTCATATTTAGTAGAGTACAAATCAGAGTACTGTGCAATTTGCTCAGTTTCTGTATTTGTTACTAAAATCATTGGGTCTGTGGGAGAAAAAAAAATCCATGTTGGATTAAAAAAAAATACCTTTTTCTGTTATGCTACAGTTTATTTGTTTGTTTGTTTTCAGTGTTCACTTGTTGTTTCTGGCTAATGCTTTATACTTTGCTTTGTTGTATTTTTTTTGGAGCAGTAACAGATTCTTCATTTGTTTTGATATTATAAAATTTTGGAGCAGTTAGATACCAATTGGCGTATTCTAACTGTCTATTTTTTTAATATATTTTAGTGGTTTTGATTTATCTATTTGGATATTGTTAAATTTTGGGACAGTTAGATACCAATTGGCGTATTCTAACTGTGTATTTTTTGGCCTAATTTAGTGGTATTCATTTATCTGATTAGTTGTTGTATAATCTTTGAGCTGTTAGATAGCTTTTGGAGTATTCTAACAGTTTATATTATTTTAACACAAATTTATAATTTTAGGACAGTTAGATACCAATTGGCGTATTCTAACTGTGTATTTTTTGGTCTAATTTAGTGGTATTCATTTATCTGATTAGTTGTTGTAGAATCTTTGAGCAGTTAGATAGCTTTTGGAGTATTCTAACAGTTTATATTTTTTTAACACAAATTTACTTAAAGGTTTAAATACAGTTTATTTATCAAATTTTGGTTTTAAGAACATCAAATAAGCGTTTGTAAGATTTGCTGGTAATCTCTGCTTTAGAGTAATGGTACTATCATTACATTCAAACCATCCATATTTCTTTTTTATATATGCCGTGTAGTGCCCTGAATTGGTTGTGGCTCCTGCGTGGTAGATTATACCTATTGTTGTGTTGGTTTTCTTACCAAGTGATATTTGACTATGTGTGAATCCAGTCAGCTTGCAGTTGTTTTTGGTACCATCTGCATTGTAACGTAGAAGCATTAGTATTACGTATTTACTATGTGTTTGTATTACTAAAGTGGAGCGATTATCTGAATTGCAGGTAGAGCATAATCTACCATGGTTTGCATTTTGTACAAGTTGCTGAAATGGAATGGATCACAATTTGGTATTGATATATATATGAAGCGTTCATTGGGAATTTCTTCTTGTGTCACATTGTTGCACAGGGTGCATGTATGTTTCCACATGTATGAAATCTGGAAGATTTCATTTATAGGTATGTTTTTGTTTTTCAGTGCTAATAGTAAGTACATTAGAAATTCTTGTGGATCTTCCTGTGAGTTTATAGTGAATTTCACCATTCCAGCACAGTAGTCAATTGTCGTCTTATACCAAAAACACTATGGGGCCGATTCATGGAACAAACGTGCGCCGAAAATCTTTGCGCAAGCAGGCGCAAGCGCAAAAAAACAGGCGCACGCGCACGAGTGCGATTCATGGAAGTCCCTGCGCGTGTTTACCTCGGGATGTGCGCCAAACCAGTGTATGGCGCACAATTTACTGCAACATCCCGAAAGGCGTGCGTGACGGGCACAGTGAAAGCGCACAACCTTGGTGCATATACCAGAAAGTGGGCGGGACACGGGGCGTAACGCGCGGAATGGGGAACAACGCGCGAAAATAAGGGCGTAACTGGGGATGTACTGCAGGGAAGCAGACGGAACGCCCACACGCACTCGAACCACACGTATTCATGGAATCGAATAGGGCAAAGCCACGCACAGCTAAAGACATGCACAAGCTGAAACACATCCGCCACACGAAGTCAGGTGGTAGAGTCCCAGCGCATCACAAAAGTGGCAACATACAGCAATTGGGCCTGTGCGAGCGGGACACGTGTATTGCGGGGGTGCGCAGGAAGTAACACACGCAATTGAGCGGGGTACGTGTACATCGGAGGTGCGCAGGAAGTTATACACGCGATTGAGCGGGGTACGTGTATTTTGGGGGCGCGCGGGAAGTTACACACGCGATTGAGCGGGGTACGTGTATTTCGGGGGCGCGCGGGAAGTTACACAGGCGATTGAGCGGGGTACGTGTATTTCGGGGGTGCGCGGGAACTTACACACGCGATTGAGCGGGGTATGTGTATTTCGGGGGTGCGCGGGAAGTTACACATGCGATTGAGCAGGGTACGTGTATTTCGGGGGTGCGCGGGAAGTTACACACGCGATTGAGCGGGGTACGTGTACTTCGGGGGTGCGCGGGAAGTTACACACGCGATCACATCAGGGTACGTGTATTACGGGGGTGCGTGGGAAGTTACACATGCAATCTCATCAGGGTACGTGTATTTCGGGGGTTTGCGGGAAGTTACACACGCAATCTCATCAGGGTACGTGTATTTCAGGGTGCGGGGGAAGTATCACACGCAACATCAGCAGGGTACGTGTATTCCAGGGGTGCGCGGGAAGTTCCACACGCAATTCCATCAGGGTACGTGTATTACAGGGGTGCGAGGGAAGTTCCACACGCGATCTCATCAGGGTACGTGTATTACAGGGGTGCGCGGGGAGCCCAACACGTGAATTGCACGTGTGGGTCCTCCCAGGTGTTCCCTCTACACCCTCCACGGCCCCTGCAGGTGGCTCACACCACAGGGGCCTACCCTGCAAATGTCCCGCAGGCACCCCATCCACCATGGCCATGCCCCCCAGCCAACCCACATGTCAACTTGTACTACTGCCCACCAACGCATGTCCCCCTGCACCCCCAGCAACTGTGGTGCACCCTCCACCAGGCCCCCACCCATGTCTCCCACCACCCCCAGCAGTGCAGGGGCAGCCTCCACCAGGCCCCCACCATTGTCTCCCACCACCCCCACCCCCCAGCAGTGCAGGGGCAGCCTCCACCAGGCCCCCACCCATGTCTCCCACCACCCCCACCCCCCAGCAGTGCAGGGGCACCCTCCACCAGGCCCCCACCCATGTCAAACACCACCCCCACCCCCCAGCCACCAGGGCAACCTCTACCAGGCCCCCACCCATGTCTCCCACCACCCCCACCCCCCAGCAGTGCAGGGGCAGCCTCCACCAGGCCCCCACCCATGTCTCCCACCACCCCCACCCCCCAGCAGTGCAGGGGCACCCTCCACCAGGCCCTCACCCATGTCTCCAACCACCCCCACCCCCCAGCAGTGCAGGGGCACCCTCCACCAGGCCCCACCCATGTCTCCCACCACCCCCACGCCCCAGCCACCAGGGGCAGCCTCCACCAGGCCCCCACCCATGTCTCCCAGCACCCCCACCCCCCAGCCACCAGGGGCAGCCTCCACCAGGTCCCCACCCATGTCTCCCACCACCCCCACCCCCCAGTAGCGCAGGGGCAGCCTCCACCAGGCCCCCACCCATGTCTCCCACCACCCCCACCCCCCAGACACCAGGGGCAGCCTCCACCAGGCCCCCACCCATGTCTCCCACCACCCCCACCCCCCAGCCACCAGGGGCAGCCTCCACCAGGCACCCACCCATGTCTCCCACCACCCCCACCCCCCCAGCACTGTGGGGCACCTGCCAGCAGGCCCCCACCCATGTCCAACTCATGTTCCCCACCACCCCCACCCCCAGCACTGTGGGGCACCTGCCAGCAGGCCCCCACCTATGTCCAACTCATGTTCCCCACCACCCCCACCCCCCAGCACTGTGGGGGCACCTGCCAGCAGGCCCCCACCCATGTCCAACTCATGTTCCCCACCACCCCCACACCCCAGCACTGTGGGGCACCTGCCAGCAGGCCCCTACCCATGTCTCCCAGCACCCCCAACCCCCAGCCACCAGGGGCAGCCTCCATCAGGCCCCCACCCATGTCTCCCACCACCCCCACCCCACAGCCACCAGGGGCAGCCTCCACCAGGCCCCCACCCATGTCTCCCACCACCCCCACCCCCCAGCAGTGCAGGGGCAGCCTCCACCAGGCCCCCACCCATGTCTCCCACCACCCCCACCCCCCAGCCACCAGGGACAGTCTCCACCAGGCCCCCACCCATGTCTCCCACCACCCCCACCCCGCCAGAAGTGCAGGGGCAGCCTCCACCAGGCCCCCACCCATGTCTCCCACCACCCCCACCCCCCAGCACTGTGGGGCACCTGCCAGCAGGCCCCCACCCATGTCCAACTCATGTTCCCGACCACCCCCACCCCCCAGCACTGTGGGGCACCTGCCAGCAGGCCCCCACGCATGTCCAACTCATGTTCCCCACCACCCCCACCCCCCAGCACTGTGGGGTACCTGCCAGCAGGCCCCCACCCATGTCTCCCAGCACCCCCACCCCCCAGCCACCAGGGCAGCCTCCACCAGGCCCCCACCCATGTCTCCCACCACCCCCACCCCCCAGCCACCAGGGGCAGCTTCCACCAGGCCCCTACCCATGTCTCCCACCACCCCCACCCCCCAGCAGTGCAGGGGCAGCCTCCACCAGGCCCCCACCCATGTCTTCCACATCCCCACCACCCAGCCACCAGGGGCAGCCTCCACCAGGCCCCCACCCATGTCTCCCACCACCCCCACACCCCCAGCACTGTGGGGCACCTGCCAGCAGGCTCCCACCCATGTCCAACTCATGTTCCCCACCGCCCCGACCCCCCAGCACTGTGGGGCACCTGCCAGCAGGCCCCCACCCATGTCCAACTCATGTTCCCCACCACCCCCACCCCCCAGCATTGTTGGGCACCTGCCAGCAGGCCCCACCCATGTCCAACTCATGTTCCCCACCACCCCCACCCCCCAGCACTGTGGGGCACCTGCCAACAGGCCCCCACCCATGTCTCCCTGCACCCCCACCCCCCAGCCACCAGGGGCAGCCTCCACCAGGCCCCCACCCATGTCTCCCACCACCCCCACCCCCCAGCCACCAGGGGCAGCCTCCACCAGGCCCCCACCCATGTCTCCCACCACCCCCAACCCCAGCCACCAGGGGCAGCCTCCACCAGGCCCCCACCCATGTCTCCCACCACCCCCACCCCCCAGCACTGTGGGGCACCTGCCAGCAGGCCCCCACCCATGTCCAACTCATGTTCCCCACCACCCCCACCCCCCAGCACTGTGGGGCACCTGCCAGCAGGCCCCCACGCATGTCCAACTCATGTTCCCCACCACCCCCACCCCCCAACACTGTGGGGCACCTGCCAGCAGGCCCCCACCCATGTCTCCCAGAACCCGCACCCCCCAGCCACCAGGGGCAGCCTCCACCAGGCCCCCACCCATGTCTCCCACCACCCCCACCCCCCAGCCACCAGGGGCAGCCTCCACCAGGCCCCAACCCATGTCTCCCACCACCCCCACCCCCCAGCAGTGCAGGGGCAGCCTCCACCAGGCCCCCACCCATGTCTCCCAGCACCCCCACCCCCCAGCCACCAGGGGCAGCCTCCACCAGGCCCCCACCCATGTCTCCCACCACCCCCACCCCCCCAGCAGTGCAGGGGCAGCCTCCACCAGGCCCCCACCCATGTCTCCCACCACCCCCACCCCCCAGCACTGTGGGCCACCTGCCAGCAGGCCCCCACCCATGTCCAACTCATGTTCCCCACCTCCCCCACCCCCCAGCACTGTGGGGCACCTGCCAGCAGGCCCCCACCCATGTCCAACTCATGTTCTCCACCACCCCACCCCCCAGCACTGTGGGGCACCTGCCAGCAGGCCCCCACCCATGTCCAACTCATGTTCCCCACCACCCCCACCCCCCAGCACTGTGGGGCACCTGCCAGCAGGCCCCCACCCATGTGCAACTCATGTTCCCCAGCCAACATGTCATCACAATCTAGATCCCTGGTCCCTATGGTCAGCCTCCAAATGCAAAACACCCACCCGAGTATTGCATCCACCCACTCATAATTTGCAACTACATCACAGAACACCAATTGCAAGTTCCGAAACAAACACATTTCCCTCACATACACCCAATGGGTGTCAGTGAATCTCAAAACCCATATCATGAAATGCATGAAACCAATGAGATACCACACATTGAAGTTCACCAAAAAAAATATGTATTAAAGGAAACATAAATAGAATCAAAAATGAAGAAACAGAAATGTGAATGTACACAAATTAAAAGAAGCATGTCCGTGAAAAAAAGCAAAACCAAAAATAAAATTCCAAAGTAATGGTGCCCAAAGTCAATGTCCACAAAACAAAATCCAATGGGAAATAAAAAAGAAAGCCATTGCTCCATGGTTAAAATGTGAAAAAAAATACAATCCAACAGTGAACTATGTACATGGGAACAAGCCAGGGTCCATTATCCTAACAAAAGAAAGGAAACCTTTCTAACTAAACTAACTAATAAAATAAACTATATACAAAAATGTGGCCAATGTCCGAAAGGTCCAAATAAAATAAAAACAAAAATGAAACCTAACACTACCTACATAACTATGTACAAGGGCAGCGGGCTAGTTTCAAGGCTCACTTGTGGATGTTCCTGGCCAGGGCATCATCGAACTCCTGCTCAATGTCCCGGAGGCGGGCCTCCTCCATGGCCCCGAGGGTCCGCGGGGCCGTCGAAGTGTCCACCTCCAAACCCCTGCGGATTGCCTCGAGGCACTCGGCCCGCCTCAGGGCCCTCCGCATGGAGTTCTCCGCCCTGACCATTGTGAGCCGTGCCTCTTCCGCCCACTGCCGCTCCGCATCTATGGCGTGGCCCAACCGCTGCCACACGGAAGACACTCTCTGTCCTGGGTCCTCCTGCCCTCCGGCCGATGCCTGCCCCTCCAATGTTGAAGGCCCCGAGCCTTCATGGCTCCCACCACGTTGCTGCTGCTGCTGTGCCTCTGCCCATGCACTGCTTCCTGCTGCCTGTACATCCTCCGCCGGCTGGGGTGCAGCCGTAGATGAGGCCACCCCTGCTGGACGTCTGACTCCCGACTGTGGCAGGGATGCCTCCTCCACCAGCCTGGCTGCACCGTCAGAGGCAGCTCCACAGGGCACCCAGGTGACTGATGGGTGGGAAGATGGCACCGAGGACGACTGGCGCGTAGGGGGCCCAGTTGAGGAGGGGGTCGTAGCAAGCCCCATCAGACGGAGGAATCCGGCCTGGGTGACCTGTCCCAGCAGGCTGACGTGGTCAACGAGCCATTTGAGATGACGTGCAGTCTCCTCATGAAAAGACTGCAGGTCACCTCGCATGGCCCGTTGATGCACGCCACACCAGTCAGGACAGGCTCAACCCGGACCCGGATAGCCACGTCCGCAGGCAGAGGAAGGCCAGTTGACGTGAGCTCATCCCCTGCCTGAAAACGGGTCTGGACGTAGGCATCCCTGCTGGTGCAAAATGATGCAGGGACAGGATCAGGGACAGGATTGCACACAGGCACCTCCGCGACGGCCTGTGCTGCCTCCTGTCCCTGGTCCTGAACTGCACCACTAGCAACAGTGGGATCCCCACCTCCAGACCCCGTCTCTGGTGCTTGCACGGCCTCCTCCTCCACCAAACCCCCCACCAAGCTGGATGACTCTGTGCCATCTTCCCCTGTTGGGCCCTGTGGGATCCCAGCTGCCCCTTCTGCTGCCGAGGAGTCCAACTCTAACCTCCGCCTCTTGGACCTCCCCCCGGCAGCTGCGGCCTGGGATGCGGCTCCGGACTCCTCACTCCCCGACGAGATGACAACATGGGAGGGGAGCCGGGCCTTGCGTCTCCGGCTGGCGGTGGGATCCCCGCCGCTGTGCTCCACAGCACCTTCTCCGCCCTCTTCATCAGTTGACGCTGCAGACAGGGAGAAACAAAACACAGGCATCAGGGCACTGTACAATGGACACATACACACATGACAGTTGTACATGAGTGGCATTGGCAAACCTCAGACATGTCATCAGAATCCCCAACACACAGGTCATTTCAACTCGCACACATGAGCCATACCACAGCCATATCGCAACTGCCAGCACCATCCATACACATACAACAGCATGAGCAGGCACAGGTGAGCCAGACATCACATGCAACACAGGAAGTGCACCA
Source organism: Ambystoma mexicanum (assembly GCF_040938575.1). Classification (NCBI taxonomy): domain Eukaryota; kingdom Metazoa; phylum Chordata; class Amphibia; order Caudata; family Ambystomatidae; genus Ambystoma; species Ambystoma mexicanum. Next base: position 562,349,535 of record NC_090928.1, read on the forward strand.
CACATGTACACACACCACCACACTTGCATGCATGTGTACACCCCTGCCAAGTGTCGCAGTGTTCAGACGGGCATCCATGTCACATCTGCCAATCAGGCTTCCACATACCGCTGTCACATGCATCCATGTTGCATCACTGTTTCACCCTTGTCAAATACACACACATGCACATGTACACAGTGCTGATATATGCAGCCGAAAACAACATACATGCGTGACATCACGGACATGTCTACTTACATACACATTCATCCAAACATGTGTGCCCACACAACTGCATTTGGCATGCAAGCCTACACACACAAGCACCATCCATGTCTCACACATTCCAGCCCTCGCATGTGTTAGCCCCACAGCCCTGTACACCCCCACCCATACTCAACCCCATACAAACAGATGTGCAACCTGCACACTACTGAAAAATCACCACACGCACTGCTCACAATCAGGATGCATGTACACTTACCGCTCGACTCCAGACGGGTCTGCCTCTCAAGGACCTGGACGTGGAGCGCTGGGGATATGCGTTCCAGG